>NC_133206.1:15424051-15434051 GCF_958299795.1 Porites lutea
TTTTTATTTGTCAGCCTGATAAGCTGGCACCACAGGTGACAAAAAACTGTCTTTTTTGCCTTTGAATTTGAATTTATTATTTTTTTGGAGGGGGGGGGGGGGATCCTCCTGAAAATAACGGGGGTGACAACTCTAACAAACGTTGTTTGGCCGTGCTGTGTATTACTTCAAGTCCTCCTGGAAATTTGCTACATCCTCCCGACTTTAGTTTGGTGATGCTTCCACACAATTTTAGGTTTCCCCTAATTGTAAATTCCTTGATGATTTATGGAAGTGTACTTCTCAGAGACCTGATGTAACAGTTGTTATTCACTTGTTTGGAGGTCAGTCGATGCTGTGCGTAACTTGTAATTGATTTATTTTGGCAGTAACAACTTAACATAGCATACAACATACATCATAACTAATATCCTTTTTATACCAATATCGAAAGTGAAATTTACGTATTGCGCAGACGTACATTTAAATGATTTTGCTTCTATACATTTCGATTAAAAGGCAACATAATTACTTCTTTACAAACACCATTTGCATTTGTTTTCACGTTCAATGATCCTTCAATGATCAAGTTCTTTACGTTGAGCATCGAGAAACTCTTTCTCGTCTTGTGTAGGCTGTTACAAGAGTGGAATCTAAGTTTTTCCTTGGTGTCCATAATATTACGCTACTTTCAGTGCTTTCTATGCTGACTTCTGATGACGTCCTGTCAGCGGGTGGCTCTTTCGATGTTCTTCCTGTGGCTCTTTCTTTTCTTTTCTCAGCAGTTTCTTGTGTGTTTGTTTCCCAGTCCCTTTGCGGATTTCATTGAGCATTCCAGTGCACTTCGCGAGGAGAGATACTTAAATTCAAGAGCAGAAGGAACCACTTGAAACATATTCTTTGGATCTTCACAGGCAAACAACTAAGACATTTGAAGAAGCGAAAAGCAGGACTCTTTTAGCCACCAAAAGTTAGGAGACATACGACTAATCAGAAGAGCTGAAAAATTTTAGGTAAGAAATTAAAACTTTTAAATAACAAGAATGATATGGAGGTGAGAGGTGATTTTTCCTACATTATTTCTTAGTTGTTTCAATG
Organism: Porites lutea; assembly: GCF_958299795.1. NCBI lineage: Eukaryota > Metazoa > Cnidaria > Anthozoa > Scleractinia > Poritidae > Porites > Porites lutea. The sequence continues at coordinate 15,425,129 of NC_133206.1, forward strand.
ATATTCTTACTATGATCATGACCATCGTGAGTGCAATATTCCTGTTTATTTCGGCATCACTTTCAGTGTATGTAAAATACTCATGGGCTATATACATGTTATAATATATTGTAAAGAGGGCACCGCGTCTGTTGTCCTCTCATCCACGACTCCCTCCCTCCTTCCTTCCTTAGTTTCAGCGGTTAAAAGACCTATCCGGATCCAATCATTGTTTTATTATTTATTCCAAATAATTTCTGGTTTGAAAACATAGCTAAAGCATGCTTATCGTTACTTTAATCGATGTTGAGTTCCCGTCTTCAACTGCATATTTCCCGTCAAGTTCTGAAGATTATTCAATCTACAAATAGCAGATGTCGTCTAAAAAAACATTTAACATTGTTTTTCATTTCAGTTTTTTTTAAATTCAATAAAAGTCTTTTACTTTATGTTTCACGTCAATGCATCAATTGTCCAGTTTCTGTTTGTATTTTGACAGTCGTCGCATACACGAACTTGACTTCCTTTTACAGTTAGCCTGTTCATCGCTCACGCCACGCTGTTTCAATGATGTATCAATGACCTTGTCCATTCAGAATTTCCTGTTTCTGATTTACCGTGTTGAACGGTTTTGATAATGATTTCAGCTACAGTGACTGGATTGCGTTCACTGGAAGGTGATGTTTTCAGACAATTCTTGACCCAGAAAAATGCAAAACTTTTCTCCATCAGTGGCATTAGACTTGCCACAAGTCGACCTCTTTACAGAAGAACAGCGAATGATCATAGCGACAAGGGGCAAGCTTAGCGCACTTCCCCTTCGCCTAACAAGAGACTTGTTTTTTTCTGAACACATACTCGGACCCATGACGTGCCTGATTTATAATTAGTACTCATGTTAACCTTGATCGCCATCAGTTTCTATCTTCTCTCGTCCGGTTTTGACCAGTCCATTCTTTATTTAATTACTCTGTTTGTTTCTAATTTATCTATATTATAATTATTTTCTCCCCAAAACGACGATATATTTTATGTGAAAAGAAATTCTATTTTTTTTCTTGATTGAAATATTTCTGAAACTTGAACTAGAATCAAACTTAAACAACTGAGCAAAATGCTGCTCGGATCTTTCTCTGAAAAAAAAAAGGATTTTTTCTTTGTCGGGAAAGGAGTTATTTTTTTCAGTAAAACAACCTTGTCATAGAACAAGTTCAAATTTCATTTTATCCGTGTTTTCTCGGGAAATATATTCAAAATTTTATGTGGTATTCATGACTTAAAAAAAGGCACAAAAAAAACCTTCTTGAAAGGTATAGTGTAAAGAAGTATTTTTATTATATAAACACCAATGAAATACCAGGTAAGCTTTCGCGCGAAAACTTGATATCGTCACATGTGAAAATAAGGGCCTGTTTACATTGAGGTGGGGCACCGCAGGTAGGTGAGGTAACCTGCTTAGGTGGGGTAAAAAAAACCCCTCCTTTACATGCAATCTTACAACCCCGCCATCCCGGGGTGCACTTTCTCAAGATTATTGAATGGTCTCTAAGCACGTAAACAGGAAAAATGCTGGCAAACCACGTGTTTTGGCGATTAATGCACTTCTACACTCACTTGTTGCTCTTGCTGCGACCTTCAGTGCAATGGCTTTCTGTTGTTAACTTTACTATGAAAGATGCAAAGTCACCGCCAAAGTGAATTTTGCGCGAATTTCATGTATCACGAATCCGACCCCGGCCAGGCGGGTTACCTCACCTTGAAACGTTTACCTGGCAAATTTTGACCCCGGCTGAGAGGGTAACCCGGTCTGGTAGACCGAGGGCGCTTTCCATTCAACCCAAAATTCCGGTAATTTCGGTAGGTACATCAAATGGAACGGACCATTTCGGTTTGTTCCGACCGGAATATCCGAGACCAGCTTTGAAGGTGGTCCACTGTGACCGGTCTGGTCATTTCGGTCGGTCGGACCGAAATGTCCCTTTCCATTTGCCAAAATTGTTGTCCCCAGGACCACTCTTTTCTATCCTGCTTACAAGACCACGTAGTTTCCAATGGAAAGTGAAGTGCTGTGAGTAAAGCATGACGTCTCAAATAGTTTGAATCAGTTGCAATTTTTTTCGATTTTTGATATTTGCCATTAACAGTGTCAAAGAACTGACGCAACACGACACGTAGGTGAAAAAAAGTGTGTGAAATCAAGCTACAATTGTATAAAAGTCCGTGAGAATCAGCGGCGCGTATTATTTGTCTGAAACCTGTCCACGATATTTAACTAAAGCAATTTATCAATTAAGCTGAAATGAATACAACAAAGCCTGGCTGAATACAAATTGGCTAAAACGCCGAATTTATTTACCGTGCAGTTCCAGGAATTGCTTCGAATCGTTCGAATATTCTGACAAACGTATCGCTTCAATTCACAAGAATTTTTTACCTTCACTTGCATTCAGAGGCTTCCTACACGAAATAGGATTCCTCCGCCTTTAGTTTTCCACCGCTCTTTTTCGACAGCCGAGTGTTCTTTAGGATATAAACAGTATTTACATTTCTCTTTTAGAGCGTAATTATGAGTGTGCTGAGAAGCCACAATAACAAAACGTGCGGAGGCTTGGGTCGGGTCTGTGCAACCGGAATGTACCGTTCGATTGAGCACGTGAAGTTTCCGAAATTTCAAACCGGAATTTTTGTTCAATGGAAAGCGCCCAGGGACAACAATGGTACAAGGAAAGGATTGACTTTTAACAAAAAGCAAGACCTGGGGAATGAGAATAATAGGGGGAAAACATAGGGGTTTGAAAAAAGGTGGCCATGGTTGTAAGGACGCTGCGAAAACAAATTGACCCCTGAAGAACCAGGAACAGGATACGGAGAAAAGAAAGAAAGGGGAGAACCATCTAGAGCGCACTGCAGATTAGAAGGGAGAGCCATCAAATCTGCGGAGTGACCAAATTGGCCACCAAATCTGGCTTGAACTTGACCCCAGGCAAAAGGGGAAAGCTTAGAATCCTGCAACGACAAAACACGGGAAGGACGGTCCGCGGGATTAGCAGCTGAGGGAATGTAAAAGAGATTGAGGTGAATGTTACATGAGGAAATGATCCCAAAGACACAATTCAAGGCGACGACCAGGTCTGGAGACTTTGCGCCTTGACGCCGCCAGGATGAGATAAGAACCTGGCTATCAGTATAAACATCCACCCAACTATCACGCAAGGAACCGGAAAATGCATCCAGGGCATTGGCGTGGGCCCAAGCCTCCTTAACATTAATGTGGAGATGACGTTGATCAACAGGCCAGTAATCCCGAATTGTGGCTGAAAAGGTATCAGGGCCAAGAACACAGCCCCAAGCAAAGGTAGCCTCCCATGCTGGCGTTTTTAGGGGAGCTCGTTTTTCATCCCTCTCCACAAACGCCTGCTCAACCGAAAACAACATTCCTTTCCCACTGTTTTTTTTTGCGTGGTAAGTGACCAATCAACAGTTGTGTAAGAAAGTGTTGACAGGCTAAACACGACAAAAACGTGACCTTAGAGTTACCGCTTTCCTTCTTTTCTTTCCTTCGCTAAGGTTATGCAGTGCATGGAGTATTTTAAAATTTGACTAAATCTTATTTTTGCTGCTCTGAATCAAACATTTATCAGAGGTCAGAAAGCTTTCCCAGTGTTTCATGCAGATCGAGTCATTATCAGATTACCTTGCGGTCAAGGTTAACTTTCCAGAATTTGGAGAGTACAATGTGATTGGCTAAGCTTGGGAAAGGAATGTTGTCTTTGGTTGAGCAGGCGTTTGTGGGGAGGGATGAAAAACGAGCTCCCCTAAAAACGCCTGCGTGGGAGGCTAAAGCAAAGGAGGAGGCATCTGAACATAACTTGACCTGATGATGGGTCTCCAAAAGCCAAGGAAGGGAGCCGGACCAAGACTCGAGAAACAACCACTGCTCAAGCTCGTGTTTCAATGGGCCAGTAACTAGAATAGGCTTACAAGAACCGTGTCGTTGGCTCTTCGCAATCACATTATAGATATCATTGAGAAAAAGACGAGCCCCGGGAACCGCCAAAGAGAAGGAAATACACTTTCCAGAGAGACGCTGAAGTGTCGTAAGATCTGTAGAAGGCGAACTAAGAACAGAGCGTAAAAGAGGAAGGAACTTTTGCTTCTTTTCCTCGATAAGCAAAAAGGCTTGATGAACAGAATCCACCAAAAAACCAAGGTAAGGGACTACCTGCTTAGGAACCAGGTGTGATTTCTTGAGACCAATAAAATAACCCAAACCAACTAGCGTATAACAAACCACGAAAATAGCGGAGCAAGCACGAGCAAATGATCTGTCCGCGTCTGAGGAAAGAGAGGGGTAACCCGAGGCCTTAGGGGAGAGCTGAATTTCACCCGTATGACGGTCGTCAATATACAAGGAGCAAGGTATAAGGAGCGAACGAAAATAATGGGAAGCGAGAAGACCTATAGAATGGTAAATATAGGCAGACGATTTCCATCCGAAACGAATGGTGTTACTGGTGAAGTACCAGCCACCCCACTGGAAACCAAAATATGGGCGGCTTTCAGGGGTAAGCAGGACGTGATCGTAGCCAGATTTATCGTCACAGACTGATTGGAAAGAAGAAGGGAAAACGTAACGCGGGAGCCCTAAAAGGGAATCAAGCTGAAATGGCATGTCCCTGATCCACAAATTGAGAAAACGGTTGTCATTACATAAAAGGGGTTTGGACGGTTCAACTGTCAACGGCATAACAAAATGAGGAGGGGGAACTTCACCAACTCTTCCCCACAGGGAGATAGCCCCAGTTCTTAACCGATAAATAATGGTATCGAAAATTAATTGAGCAAACGGTTTACAAGACGGAGCGTTAGAAAAAATCCGATGCGGGGGAAAGTCGAATCAAAGTTTTCTCCCCTATATTGACCTTTAAAGGGTTGAAAGAAATCTTGCACGTCAACACAGTTCTTGATCCAAAGCAAAATCTTGGGCGTAAGATCAATCGGGGCAATGTTGGCGATGCGCTCCCAGGCTGGAAAATGATTGTGCAGGTTACCAGCAACGAAAAAGTCACGATCTCTGAAGGTGAGCATGGAAACATCCGCGCGAGACTGGCCACTTATAACATCTTCTACGAACTGAGATGCAATATGCGTGTTGCCTTCTGCCATCCCCTGAGCCACCTCAAGAGGCGAGCCATCAAAGCTGACCCAGCGAACTGAAGGACTGATAACACTTGTAGGGTCGAAATCCGCCGTAAATTCCCACTGTGGAATGGTAGGAGAAGCACCCTTAAAACGTACGGAAGGGGGCTAAAAGAAAAGAAAAAAGGGCAAATAAAAATGGAGGAGGTGGCTCCGGGGATGGCAGTTTTGAGCTCAAATAAATGAGAGGGAAATTGACTCCCTTTCAAAACTGCCACCCTAGAGCGGGTATGGAGAAAAGGACACAGAAAACTACTAGTAATTAACAAAATTTTATTTGTGGCTAACGAGCTCATTCACAGGCAAATGAAAAGCGAGAAAGCAGCTACTGATTAACAGAACGCCCACGCGCAGGCCTAGAATACGGAGAAAAACGACTGCCAGGCTGCAAACGACGAAAACATCTGGGAGCAGTATGGCCAGGCAGACCACAGTAGAAACAGACTACACGCCGCAATCTACTTGATCCTCTGCCAGAGGGACCCGGCATATCCTGAAAATTGGCAACACGCTGGGTGGTGTCTGCGCGGAAGGACTCAGTTGTCAACCATAGAGATGCGATCCAGGATCTGCGAATACTCCTTGTCGGCAAATAAGGCGAGGAAATACGCCTGGAAAAGCTTAGTGAGCTTCTGAAGGTGACCACGCAATGTCTGAGAGGCAACAGCTAAAAAGGATGCCTTAGGATGGTTGTGCTGCTTAGCGTCTGAAGCCAAGGATTCCGCCATGGAAAGAGCAGAGTACTTGTCAAAATCCGTTGCGTGTCTCAGGCCATAGGAAGAGAGGCGGTCTATTTGCGCGTCAATGTCGGAGGCCTTCTGCTGACTTTCAAGAGTCTTAACACGCCGGCGTAACTGAGCGACAGGATCAGGCCGAAAAGGGCAAAATAAACGAAAGATAGCAATGCTAATATAGCGTTGAAATCAGTAACATGTGACAAGTAAATGGTGTTATAATCGCGAAACAAAAGGAAACAACAACTAAAAACACAGCAAACAAATAGACGCAATTGCCGGAGAAGCAGATTGACATAAAAGATATGCGTCAAACAAAATAACAAACAAACAAGCGAACTTAACTTGCGGCAAAAACTTAAACAAAATTCGTGCAGTACAAAAGTGCAAGATCAAGTAAATGCAATGAAGAAGACGCCAGTAACGAAGCAACTGACGAATAAATGATATTAAAATACCGATTGACTACAATTCCATAACAGGTCAATAAATAACATGCGCCATGAGTTAACAAATAAATTAATAAAACTTGTCATGCCTGAAAGCAAACCGAGTAAAATGCGAACTCCATAAGGTGTAGTAACCATACAAAGCGTAACAAACAAAATTAAGGAACTTCTAACGCTGGAACAAAACAAAACAAAACAAAACAGAACAAACAAACAAAGAAACAAACTAAAGAAATTATCACCAGAAAGAGTAAAAATAAATAATACGACAAACACCAGTCATAAGGAACAAAAACAAAGAAATAAGAAATTAGATGCCGGCAAAAGAAAAGCGAAAAACTAAAGCTATTGTACCAAGCAAACTTTATTGTATATAAAAGTAATAAAAATGCAATGAATAACATTGGCCATGAGGGAACAAACGAATAAAAGAACTTCTCATGCCGGAAAAACAAATAAATTAAAATGCCTACGTGAAGAACTGCAGCAACAAAGCAATAAACACATCGGCCATGAGGCAACAACAAATAAAGAACTTCTCATGCCGGAAAAACTAAAGCAAAGTTTCCGCTACACAAAAGTGTGATAGTAAAGCGATAGAAAAAACCGGTAATAAGGAACTAACAATAAACTACAAGCCGGCAAAAGCAAAGCGAAAAGCTAAAGCTATTGAAGCAGGCAAAATTTCTTGTTTATAAAAGCAATAAAAATGCAATGAAAAACATCGGCCATGAGGGAACAAACGAATAAATGAACTTCTCATGCCGGGAAAACGGAAGCAAAATAAAAACGATAAAACGCCGATAATGAGGAATAAAACAAATTGATAATCTAAATACCGGCAAAGTCGAAGCGAAATGCTAATTGCAAAAAAGCCAGAACAGAGAGTGCAATGAATTACATCGGCTATGAGGTAACAACAAATATAAAACTTCTCAAACCGGAAACAAAGCAAGCAAAATGCAGTGAGAATACAATAAATAACATCGGTCATGAGGAAACAAACAAACAAACCAAAGAACTTCTCCTGCCGTAAAAACTAAAATGAAATGCAGATAGCACAAAAAGCTGATAACAAGGCAATGAATAACGTAAGCCAGGAGGAAAGAAACAAATTAATAACTGTAAATGGCGGTAAGGCTAAAACAAAATATTTTGCAAAATGCAGTAGCGAAAAAACAACGAGCAACGCGAGCAATATAAGGCCGGGAGGAAAGCGGTAGCCTGTGTACAGACGTCCCCCCTCCCTCAGGGAAAATCGGGAGGGGAGACGTCTGTGAATCGCTGTCGTTAATCGTGTTCCGGTATACATTTGCATAAATTAATTTTTTGTTTTTTCGCTGACAGTTAAAAAGGCACATGTAGGTCGAAAAATAGCTCTGGCGTCTGTGTACAGGCTAGCCGAACATCTTCACAACCAAAAATCCAGATATAAGATCTCTGATTACAGTCAAGCCAGGTTCAGGGTACCTCCCAAGATCCCATTAATGTATTTATTATTCGAAAGTTGAACCGTTGGTAGTTGTAGATTTCAGGTTCATCTCTGTGTGCATTCTTGCATGCGTAATGAGCCGTGAATTCACACGCGATTCAGTTACGAAATTTCTACCAGCTCAGTTTCCCTAAATTTGATGTAAATGTCTTCTAAGACATTTAATCCATTCAAAGATTTTCAATCTGACCAAATACGAGGTTCTCTTAAAATATTCACTGCTCATTACGCATAGAGGAATGCCGATTTAAATTTGACACCAGTTATGGGAACGACTAACGGACTCATTTTTTCAAATAATCAATTGATTAATAGAATCTCTTTGGGGTAAGCTTAACCTACCTTGGCTGTTAACGTTGGATTTTGTGTGCCTTCTCTTTTATTTACAATACCGACATACAGACAGACCCACCCGCAACCGGTGCAGCAAACATCGGTGGTCTTAACTTCTCATGCCTTTTCGAGAGAGCGGAAATACAAATACCGGTAAACAAATATGAATGTCCTCAAAGGCTGAGCTTTTCCCCGGGGAATCTATTCTGAGGTTCATTCACCAATCACAACACCGGAAATTATTTGCGTCATGGCATTAACATTACAACCAATCAGAGGCTGTCCCCAACATTCCGGGGAAACGGGAACACTATTATCGTCGGCGATTCACAGACGTCTCCTCTCCCGATTTTTCCTGAGGGAGGGGGGACGTCTGTACACAGGCTACTGACCGACCGGCCACACCATTTCCGTCATAAGGACATAAGGACAATTTAACTTTCAGAAAATTATCCAAGCAGATCAATCAATTTCAAAATAGTGTACACGAGGGAGATGGTGTTTCAGCAAAAACTCTTAGGAAAAGCCTATTTCAATGTCGAAATGACTGGTCCGGCCACGGTCCGGCCGGCCACGCAGTTCTGACTTTTGGAAAGCGCCTTTAGTATAGTATCAAATGACGACTGATTAAAAATGATCACTTCAGAAAACAACAACCTATGGTGTGGTGTATTAACGGCTAAGTTGAAACTCCCATTTATACACGTGGATAATATTAAGCCAATCATTAAAGGATA
>NC_133206.1:15449051-15462949 GCF_958299795.1 Porites lutea
ACTTGGCATATTCCAGCAGATGATTATTTTAATCGTTTGCAAATGACACAAGCTATGCTGGGACATATTGCGAATGTCTTGAATTCAGGGGAATTTATTTCCTCGGATAGAGGCTTTTCAGCGTCCATGACTCTCATACGTCGTGATGTGAAAGGCGGAAAACGAGCAGGCTACAAGCCAGGAGCCAAAATCTGGGAAGAAGTGGTCAAAGAATTGCGCTGTGTGCATGAAATCAAAAACAAGGATGAATTATGCTGTGGCCGTGCTATAGTCGTCATGCGAGAACATGCCAAGAAAAAAGCAGGCGAAAAGAACTGTTACGAAAATATTCGCCAAGATCGAGGCAAGAACAGTCAGCAACTGAAAGAAGCCAAACAGCTATACAAAGAAGCAGGCGTGCCCGAAGGATCATGTGGGTACGAAGAAATTCAAAAATTTCAAGACTATTTGGGTCCTAAGGGTTACCAACTGATTGTCGTTGACCCAGTACGTGGCGGGGTGATATTTACTGGAGAAGCATACAAGTTTGCGCCTAAAGTGATACAGATTGTGAAAACCTATTATGAGGACAGTGATGGAAAAACAAAGGCTCATTACGATGGTGTATATAGTGTGGCAGCTGTGATGAACCGTTGCAAGTTTTGTCGTTATTGTTGCAAGGGTTACAATACAGAAGATGCCAAACACCATAATTGTTTGCATGCCAATTGCCCTAGCTGTATGCGTCGTAGGAACAAGACATCGAAGGGGTGTCTCGACTACACTGGTTGGAGTAAACCGACCATCACCTGTCGCAAATGTTGCAGGTCATTTTATGGGGAAGATTGTTACCAGGACCATTTGATTCAAAAGAAACAAACAGAAACCAAAATGGAAGCAGATTTGATCTATCAAGTAGCGTTGGATAATGACATTGTGATCCCACGTAAAGAAGCTATGAAAAGTGTGTGTGAGATGCATCGTAAATGTCAGACATGTTTGGTCTCTTACAAAGTGAAAGAAGGAGTGACCCATAAATGTGGTCACGGTCAATGTGCCAATTGCTTGAACTATGTCGACCTGTATAACCACCAATGTTTTATTATGAGTGACATTTACAAGGCAAATAAACGTTATGACAACCAACAAAAAGCAGAAGACAAGATTCTAGAAACCATCAAAGAAATGACGACTGAAGACGGGAAAAAAGTGAAAGAGGTTGCAACAAAACCTATTACGAGGAAAGAACAGGAAGAGGCCTATCTAAAAGAACATCCACCAACACAACCAGTAGACGAACAAAGTAGACAAGAGTCCATCGAGAGAGTTAAGAAACAGTTACAAGATTTGGGGGTGGATGTGACAGAGATTCCCGAGGATCAATTAGAAGAGTTTCAAGGGGATCATTACATGCTGACAGAAGGGAAGAAAGACAAACACAAAGAGCTCGTATTTGCAGACATTGAATGTTGTATTGATGACCAAAGGCAGTTTACACCAAACCTCATTTGTTTTGAACGAGAAACCTCAGACGAAAAATACCAGTGTTGGGGTAGAACATGTCTACGTGACTTTTATAACAGGCTCATGGCAATGCTAAAAGAACTAGAAAAAGAAAACAATTTGCGATGGAATCAACTAGAAATGCAAGTATACTTTCACAATTTTAGAGGATTTGATGGCGTGTTTATCATCAAGCAGCTGTATGACATGAACCTGAAAGTGTCTAAAGTGCTGATGACGGGTCAGAAGATCTTGTACTTTGAATGTGACAGACTAAAGTTCAAGGACTCTATGTCCTTTTTGAATATGCCGTTGGAGAATTTTACCAAGACGTTTGGTTTGACTGAGCTGAAGAAGGGCTACTTTCCTCATTCATTTAACAGAAAAGAAAACCAGAACTACGAAGGACCATTGCCTGACCTAAAGTATTATGAGACTAATTGCATGAACACCAAGAAAAAAGAAGCCGTGGAAAAATGGCATGCGGAGGAAATGTTGAAGGGAGAAAGCTGGAATTTTGAAAAGGAACTATTGGAGTACTGTGAAAGCGATGTCAAGTTACTGAAGGAAGGCTGTCTAACTTTTGCTGCCGATTTTGAAAAGGAGTGCAAGTTTAATCCGTTGAAAGAAAATATCACCATTGCCAGTGCCTGTCACAACTTTTGGCGGAATAACCAAATGATTCCCTACTCCATTGCTGTGGAACCACCCCATGGATGGAGTGGGATGAAACCTGCTCAAAGCAAGATTGGATTTCAGTGGCTGCATATCCAAGACCAAAAGCTGGGTGGCAATAGAATCAAGCATGCAGCGAATGGCGGGGAACAAACTCTCATGATAGAATCGTGGGGGAAAGTACGTGTAGATGGCTATGAACCCATCAAGAAAACAGTCTTCGAGTTTCACGGCTGCGAGTTTCATGGCTGCCCTAAATGTAAGCCAAACAATCGACATGTCAAAACTTGGCACCACCCAGACCGCACTGTCGAGGAAATGTATCATCTGACTCAAAAGAAAACAGAGGTGTTAAGGAAAGCTGGTTACACAGTCAAAGTGGAATGGGAATGTAACTTCAAACGAAAACTTGCAACTGATCCTGAGTTACAAGACATGATCAAAGATTTGGAATGGACGGCTCCTTTAAACCCCAAAGAAGCCTTGTTTGGAGGCCGTACTGGTGCTGCGACCCTGTACTCCAAAACGGCCGAAGATGAAGAGATCAGCTATGTGGATTACACGTCATTGTACCCATGGGTCAACAAATATGGGACTTATCCATTGGGTCACCCAACCATCATTGTCAACCCTGTAAACCAGAACATTGGCGATTACTTTGGTGTGGCAAAAGTGGATATCCTGGCTCCTGAAGGTTTGTTTCATCCCGTATTGCCTATGAAAATTGATGACAAATGTATGTTTACTTTGTGTGCTACCTGTGCCCAAGAACAATTGGAACAACCATGGCATGAAAGAACTAACCTTTGTAACCATACAGACAAGGAACGACTAATGACCGGTGTTTGGTGTACCGAGGAACTCAAAATGGCCGTACGTAAAGGCTACAAAATTTTGAAGATTCATGAGGTGTGGCATTGGAGTGAGAACGAAAGAAAGACAGGGTTGTTTGCTCCCTACGTCAACAAATTTTTGAAAGCTAAACAGGAAGCCAGTGGCTGGCCAAGTGATTGTGTAACGGACCAACAAAAGGAAGCGTACATTGCTGAGTATGAACTACATGAAGGGATTAAGTTGGATTCAGACAAGATTGAGGTCAATCCAGGACGCAAGGCGGTAGCCAAAGTTATGTTGAACAGTTTTTGGGGCAAATTTGGCGAGGCCGACAACAAACCCACCACCAGTACCATCCAGAAAGTACCAGATTGGGAAAAACTGATCAACGATGATACGGTCATGGTTAAAAGTGTCAATGTGTATAGTGAAGAGGTCATGGAAGTGACGACAGTAAAAAAAGAAGGCGCATGGGCTCCTAATACAAGGGGTAATATTTTTATTGCCTTGTTTACCACAGCCATAGCTAGACTCAAGTTGTATGAAGCCTTGGATGTATTGCAACAAAGAGTCCTGTATTACGATACAGACTCAGTCATCTATAAGAGCAAACACGGTCAAGACAGATTACCACTGGGCAAATTTTTAGGTCAGTTTACAGATGAGACAGGGGGAGATACCATAGAAGAGTTCGGATCAGCAGGACCGAAGTCCTACAGTTATAAGACCAATGGAGGTAAGACCGAATGCAAAAGCAAGGGGTTAAAAAACACACATGCTGTGAGACAAGTGTTGAATTGTGGGTCCATGTTGAATCACATTCAGTTGGAACTGAAAGACCCAGAAGAAAGCAAGCGTCAGTTAAAAACCACTATTTTTAATCATTTTGTCAGGAATAGTAAAGTCAAAAGCATTCATTTAGAGGATATGGTTAAAGTATTCCAAGTGAATTGGGATAAGCGTGTGGTAGAAAAAGGAACAGGGGTGACTTATCCTTATGGCTACGTTAGAATGTAACTTTTTTGCATGAGTTAAGTTTTTATTTTGTTGAAAAATAGAGCACAGTAGCTTGGAAGCGCGAGCTCTAGTTAATTTTTGGAAAAGTTTAGTTTTTCACTAGTTCGTTGTAAAATAATGGTAAGGTTTGCATGGTGGCACCAACCAATAAAGTATGTGTTGTTACAAACTACAGGTGTGGTTACTTGTGTGTGTGTGTGTGTGTGTAAAAATTCACAAAAACCCTAAACCAAAGAGAAAATTTCACCAACCCTTAACCAAAGAGAAAATTTCCCCAACCCTTAACCAAAGAGAAAATTTCCCAAACCCTAAACTAAAAGAGAAAATTTCCCTAACCCTAACCCTAACCCTAAAACCTAACCCTAAAACCTAACCCTAAAACCTAACCCTAAAACCTAACCCTAAATCCTAACCCTAACCCTAACCCTAAAACCTAACCTTAAATCCTAACCCTAACCCTAACCCTAACCCCTAACCCTAACCCTAACCCTAACTATAACCCTAAATCCTAACCCTAAATCCTAGCTCTAAATCCTACTCCTAAATCCTAACCCTAAATCCTAACCCTAACCCTAACCCTAACCCTAACCCTAAAAACTAACCCTAAAACCTAACCCTAAAAACTAACCCTAAAACCTAACCCTAATCCCCAAGGACTGGAGTTTAACCCTGTCCTTATTAGCATTTTAACCCTAACCCTAATCCCCCAAGGACTAGGGTTTAACCCTATCCTTATTAGCATTTTAACCCTAACCCTAATCCCAAAGGACTAGGGTTTATTAGCATTTTAACCCTAACTAGGAGAAGGACTGGTACGAGTGTAAATAAAAATGGGATGACTCAGCATTTTTCAGAAATAAAACAAGTGTCAGTGTTAAAATAACTGTCAAAATGCAGTCGGTATCCATGCAAGATTTGGAACAAATAGCCTATTGGCAAGAAAAACGTTTTAAAAGTAAATACGGGTATAATCTGTACAACCCAGTGCTTTCAGTGGAGTTAACAGAATTCGCAGACAGAGTGGTGAGAAATAACGTAGCAGTGCAAGAAGAATTTCAGTTGGAACTCACAGTGCACCAACACAGAAAACCAGAAAAGAATGAAAATTTGTTCATGTCTATGAGTGATGGTTTATTACGAGCAGTACAACGTTGGGTGACAAGTCGAAGATTTTCCATGAAAACAAGATGCTATTTGACGCTACAAGCCGTGGAACCGATAGCGCTTCCGCTTACAAAATGTTTAGGAGTGTTGACAAATATTCCAGTGTTTGCTTTCTTTCCGTGGACAGTGCCATTATCACACACAATGTTAGCCATGTTTGATTGGTTGAGCTATAATTGGTTATTGGCTAAACTGCTTTCACCCACTAATAACATGAAATTGATTATCACAGTGATTCATGAGGAACAAGTCTAATCATGGTAAGTCTCAAGAGACATTTACGCCCAGACTTGCCCATTGACGTCATTGCCCTAGAGACTTTTGATGGAGTATAACTAGGAGTTGACATTTTGGTAAAACACGATAGATTTGCAACATGCCAAAAGTAACGTATCCAAGACCCTGTCCTACCTGCGGAAAGGAATTTAGCAAAGGCTATTTCTTTATTCATAAGAAGCAATGTGGTACAGCTGAGAATCGTTATCATTGTCCATACTGCCCTCTTTCGTTTTCACAATCAAATAACAAACAGCGTCACATACGGCAGCAACATTCGAAGACTCCGCAACGTTTTACTTGCCCGAATTGTGATAAAGCATTCACAAGTAAACAAAAAATGAAACTTCATTGGGAATCTATGTGTTCTGAGGTAAAATCCTGTTACAACTGTGTGTTCTGCAACGCATCATTTACAAGACGAGACAGTTGGCAAAGACATTTGAGGCGCGTTCATAGACGTATTTGCGGGGAGCAAGACATCAATCTGTTTCTGCATTTACAACATTTAAGTGAAGACGAAGATTTCCAAAACGAATGGATGTTTGTAGAATCACGGCCCATTGAAGCAAGCGAACACAAGATTTGTCCCTGTGGTCAAACGGGCATACAAGCTTACTTCTTTGTGGAAAACAAGATCAATGGAAATCGCACCTTTGTGGGTTCTAAATGTATTGAGAACATTGTTCCAAGAGTGAGTGAAGAGATTGCTTATTTCGAGTATATATTAAAGAAAGACATACATGGGACATATCAAGGAGAAAACGACGAAGGTTTGCAAAGGTTTACAGTCATGCCAAACACAGTGTTGGTTAGAGATTCAGGGGTAGTGAAACAATTAAATCCGCAAATCACCAAAACCTTAGAGAATAAACACGAAGTATTGGTGAAATATCCTAAACAAGAGACTCTGATTCAAGGACAAGCGTATGACCTACGACTGAAAGCTAAATATGTAAGAGGACAGTTAACGTTTACTGGTTTGTAAAAACAGGATGCTTTTATACGTGTCACTAGTTTTAGGAGGTCAATAAAAATCACACAAAGTTTACAGTTGAATCAGGTGTATTTTATTTTACTGGGTGCTGCTTAATTGTTGATAGAGTTGGACATATTTGGACTGCAACTCAGTGAGTTCCTGCATAAGCTGTGCTACAGACATTTTCTGGGGTTTTTTAGAGGTCTTGAGTAACTGAGAGCGTTCGCCTTCCCGTTCTTTTTTCATGGCTTGATAACTGGTTTGATCTTGTACAAGTTTTTTCTCCTCGTCCAACATCATTTGCTCTAAAATGACACAATGCACTTGTTCACAGGCCGCATTCACGACTGCTTGTGATTCGGGTGATTCCATTTTTGGGAAGGGCCGTAATGATTTGAACCGTTTAGGAAATGTGCCCTTTTTGAGATGGTTTCTGAATCCCTTGATGGCTTTTTCACGATACTTGATACGTGCCTGGATTGCTTGCAGTTTTTGACGATAACTTTTTAGTGTAGGTTTCTTGCTTTTTACTGTAGTTTCCATATTTTTCTCAGTGGGTTCAGACACAGTAGGAGGATTATTTTCTTTGATAGGTTCAGAGACAGCGGGAGTTTCTTCGAGTGCAGACATGTTTCCCATACAAGAGGTGAGATAAAAATGATTTCTTAATGTGAGACCGATGTCAATTTATAGCCTGAGGTGAGATCTGAAAAACATAAAAGAATAGTTCGTGTGAAACTATCATTCATTTAACACAAGGTATCATGAAGATAGGACTGCATGATGAATGGTCTCCAGTAGAGGAACCGCGGAATCAAGATTTAGAAGACATGTGGATTACACATGAGCAAACAGAGAGAGAAATGTACCCTGAGAATCAGGAGAATTGCCATTGGATGGAGTTAGCATTGGATGATCCCTTGTTTCAAGTCAGTTATACCCAAATATTTGGTTCTTATTTATATGTCGTTGACATAACCTAAAAGCCTCCGTCAAAAGAAGGTATGAGAAATATGGATTTTGAAATAGTGTATCCTATATACCACGGATTGAATGACATTATTGAATTAACAAAACCTTCCAAGACATCCAAGATTAAAATCAGAGCCTCCTCCAGAGAACATTGGGAGGTCGTCTATACCTGTGAATTCCGCGTAGATCAGTGGTCTTATAACAAAATGGATGAAATCATGGACGGGTTAGTGGATCAGCTTACTATGAAACAAAACTTGAATGGAGGTTTGCTCATACAGTTGTCTTTCAATGAGTAGATTGAAGTCAAAATTTTCAGTCAAAGTTTGCAGTCAAAGTCAACAACTAAAAATCTTATGTGTGAAAAAGTCTACAAAAATAAAATTCTTATGTGTGAAAAAGTCTACAAAAATAAAATTCTTACGTGTGAAAAAGTCTACAAAAATAAAATTCTTATGGGTGGAAAAAGTCTGCAACTTACAAATGTGTCATCCAAAGGTCCCAAGGCCCCTACGAAAAATTCTTAAGGCCCAAGGCCCCTACAAGGCCCCTACAAGGCCCCTCAGACCACCAAGGCCCCGGGGCCTTAAAGGCCCCTAAAATTATCAAGGTCCCAGGGACCTTATAAGGTCCCTCACATTTTAATGGGTCTAAAAAACTATAAATAGAACGAATTCATTATGTTAGTCATCACAATCATTTGTGTTAAGACTTCGTAGTGTCAAGATGCCTTACTGCCACAGACGTGTGTGTCCTATTTGCGGAAAACAGGATTTACTAAAACTAAGCGAACACTTACGTCAGGTTCATCATTTATCTAGCGATGAACGACAATTGTACTTGAAGAACGCTACATTTTCACAGTCGTTCTCACCAATTCTTAATGCTTCAGGATGTTTAGAGATACAACCTTACCCTGAGTTTAAGTTTCAACACCCGGCATCAATGATGGTCGTAGGACCTACTCAGAGTGGGAAATCCTATTTTGTGGAACAATTGCTTTCAAGCAAACGTATCAAATACCCAAGTAGGAAAACCACAAAGATTCAATGGTTTTACACCCAGTGGCAACCACTGTATGAACGCATACAATCGACACTCGGGAAAAGTATTACGTTTGCTCAAGGGTTACCAGTAGTAAACGACAATTTAGAAGACATCAATGATCAGGTTCATAACCTATGGGTGTTTGATGACTTGATGGAAGAAGCTGTGCAAAGTCCACTCATATCTCAGCTGTTTACTCGTGGCCGTCATCGTAATTTAAGTGTCATTTTACTGTTACAAAATATGTTTCCCAAGGGGAAATTTAATACCAACATTTCACGAAACGCCCTATACATGGTATTGTTTCGTAGTCCTAGTGATCGAAAACAAATGGACATCATGGCGGAGCGAACATTTGCGAAGGATAGACCGAAATTTATGTCTGCTTATATGAAAGAAACCGAAAAACCCTACGGGTATATTATTTTAGACAATCACCCTAAAACAGCCAGCGAGAAACAAGTGATTGCTAATGTCTTTGGTAACTGTTATACTTACCCGAACATCACAAAAAGTACGCACACAGTCCCAAAGATAACAGACGTACAACCAGCAGTCACACACAACGTTGAAAGTCCGAAGCAACTAGTCAAATGTAAACGTGAAAAGCCACCCGCAAAGAAAACGAAAACAGTGAAACAGACTGCGAAGAAGAAACAAACGAAACCTACAGTGAAAAGGTCAAGAAAACCAGCTATCTATAAATCCAAGGTTATAAGAGAAAGCTCTGAGGAGGAGGACATTTACTCCAACGAAGACGAAAAACCAAAAGACTTACTGACAGAACTACGCGAACTCGCTAAACAAGAATATTTAGCTAGACAGCCACGCAATGGATTCAGATTTAATCCTTCGTATGCATAATGCATTTTTGTTCATAACATTGTCAATAAAATATGTTTAAAACCTTTATTTCTTGTGTCTTTTACTAGTGTACTAAAATTCTCTACATTTACTATAGCGGACCGCCAAGGAAACACCTTTTTCAGTCTAAGTCTTGTAGTCATGACCTGAGCGATCTATCATGGGTCAATTTGAGTCTTACATCTTGTAGAGCAAAGGTTCTCACTCTTTTGGTAGTTTAAAGTGAAGTTATTACTGACAAAGTGTTCACACGAGCACTTTTTTCCACGTAGCCGCCATCTTGGATTATTGGGATCGACACTCCGATAAGTTCAGTCCGATAGGGCTAAGAATGTGGCGTTTTACTGCGGGTAATAAGTTTTACTGTAGGTAAAAAGTTTATTCCTAGGTAAAAAGGACATGGCTAAAAACATACACACACATATACCTATAAAAAAACCCACACACACACGATCGTTCGATCGAGAGAAAACGTTTCAAAACGTTTTTACAGTAAAGTCGCTATTGCGCATGCGTAGTGCACAAAGGAACCCTCTAAAACTCTTTAACCTAAGTTAAATATACTTTATAAACATTTAAGACTAGTTTAAAAACGTTTTAGAACGTTTTTACACCACATTTATTACCGCGCATGCGTAGTGCGCAGGGGACAGAAATTCTGTACCACATGTGTGAGTCGTAACTTTCATACACATATATAAGTTAAGTTATTCTATACCTAGAATAACGAATGTCCGAGTCCTCTTCGGCGCTCTCCGAGTGCCGAGAACTTCTCGATCTTTTGACCTTGCTTAGAAATTGAATTGATTATCTCTTAGTAGTACTAGGCGTCAGTAGTGGTCTCAAAGGATGCCGCCGCTTTGATTGACAGGCGGCATCCAGTAACTAGGCAACTTTCAGTTGCCTAGTTACTTGACACCCCAGTGCCGTCTAGTACTACTAAGAGATAATCAATTCAATTTCTAAGCAAGGTCAAAAGATCGAGAAGTTCTCGGCACTCGGAGAGCGCCGAAGAGGACTCGGACATTCGTTATTCTAGGTATAGAATAACTTAACTTATATATGTGTATGAAAGTTACGACTCACACATGTGGTACAGAATTTCTGTCCCCTGCGCACTACGCATGCGCGGTAATAAATGTGGTGTAAAAACGTTCTAAAACGTTTTTAAACTAGTCTTAAATGTTTATAAAGTATATTTAACTTAGGTTAAAGAGTTTTAGAGGGTTCCTTTGTGCACTACGCATGCGCAATAGCGACTTTACTGTAAAAACGTTTTGAAACGTTTTCTCTCGATCGAACGATCGTGTGTGTGTGGGTTTTTTTATAGGTATATGTGTGTGTATGTTTTTAGCCATGTCCTTTTTACCTAGGAATAAACTTTTTACCTACAGTAAAACTTATTACCCGCAGTAAAACGCCACATTCTTAGCCCTATCGGACTGAACTTATCGGAGTGTCGATCCCAATAATCCAAGATGGCGGCTACGTGGAAAAAAGTGCTCGTGTGAACACTTTGTCAGTAATAACTTCACTTTAAACTACCAAAAGAGTGAGAACCTTTGCTCTACAAGATGTAAGACTCAAATTGACCCATGATAGATCGCTCAGGTCATGACTACAAGACTTAGACTGAAAAAGGTGTTTCCTTGGCGGTCCGCTATAGTAAATGTAGGGAATTTTAGTACACTAGTAAAAGACACAAGAAATAAAGGTTTTAAACATATTTTATTGACAATGTTATGAACAAAAATGCATTATGCATACGAAGGATTAAATCTGAATCCATTGCGTGGCTGTCTAGCTAAATATTCTTGTTTAGCGAGTTCGCGTAGTTCTGTCAGTAAGTCTTTTGGTTTTTCGTCTTCGTTGGAGTAAATGTCCTCCTCCTCAGAGCTTTCTCTTATAACCTTGGATTTATAGATAGCTGGTTTTCTTGACCTTTTCACTGTAGGTTTCGTTTGTTTCTTCTTCGCAGTCTGTTTCACTGTTTTCGTTTTCTTTGCGGGTGGCTTTTCACGTTTACATTTGACTAGTTGCTTCGGACTTTCAACGTTGTGTGTGACTGCTGGTTGTACGTCTGTTATCTTTGGGACTGTGTGCGTACTTTTTGTGATGTTCGGGTAAGTATAACAGTTACCAAAGACATTAGCAATCACTTGTTTCTCGCTGGCTGTTTTAGGGTGATTGTCTAAAATAATATACCCGTAGGGTTTTTCGGTTTCTTTCATATAAGCAGACATAAATTTCGGTCTATCCTTCGCAAATGTTCGCTCCGCCATGATGTCCATTTGTTTTCGATCACTAGGACTACGAAACAATACCATGTATAGGGGCGTTTCGTGAAATGTTGGTATTAAATTTCCCCTTGGGAAACATATTTTGTAACAGTAAAATGACACTTAAATTACGATGACGGCCACGAGTAAACAGCTGAGATATGAGTGGACTTTGCACAGCTTCTTCCATCAAGTCATCAAACACCCATAGGTTATGAACCTGATCATTGATGTCTTCTAAATTGTCGTTTACTACTGGTAACCCTTGAGCAAACGTAATACTTTTCCGAGTGTCGATTGTATGCGTTCATACAGTGGTTGCCACTGGGTGTAAAACCATTGAATCTTTGTGGTTTTCCTACTTGGGTATTTGATACGTTTGCTTGAAAGCAATTGTTCCACAAAATAGGATTTCCCACTCTGAGTAGGTCCTACGACCATCATTGATGCCGGGTGTTGAAACTTAAACTCAGGGTAAGGTTGTATCTCTAAACATCCTGAAGCATTAAGAATTGGTGAGAACGACTGTGAAAATGTAGCGTTCTTCAAGTACAATTGTCGTTCATCGCTAGATAAATGATGAACCTGACGTAAGTGTTCGCTTAGTTTTAGTAAATCCTGTTTTCCGCAAATAGGACACACACGTCTGTGGCAGTAAGGCATCTTGACACTACGAAGTCTTAACACAAATGATTGTGATGACTAACATAATGAATTCGTTCTATTTATAGTTTTTTAGACCCATTAAAATGTGAGGGACCTTATAAGGTCCCTGGGACCTTGATAATTTTAGGGGCCTTTAAGGCCCCGGGGCCTTGGTGGTCTGAGGGGCCTTGTAGGGGCCTTGTAGGGGCCTTGGGCCTTAAGAATTTTTCGTAGGGGCCTTGGGACCTTTGGATGACACATTTGTAAGTTGCAGACTTTTTCCACCCATAAGAATTTTATTTTTGTAGACTTTTTCACACGTAAGAATTTTATTTTTGTAGACTTTTTCACACATAAGAATTTTATTTTTGTAGACTTTTTCACACATAAGATTTTTAGTTGTTGACTTTGACTGCAAACTTTGACTGAAAATTTTGACTTCAATCTACTCATTGAAAGACAACTGTATGAGCAAACCTCCATTCAAGTTTTGTTTCATAGTAAGCTGATCCACTAACCCGTCCATGATTTCATCCATTTTGTTATAAGACCACTGATCTACGCGGAATTCACAGGTATAGACGACCTCCCAATGTTCTCTGGAGGAGGCTCTGATTTTAATCTTGGATGTCTTGGAAGGTTTTGTTAATTCAATAATGTCATTCAATCCGTGGTATATAGGATACACTATTTCAAAATCCATATTTCTCATACCTTCTTTTGACGGAGGCTTTTAGGTTATGTCAACGACATATAAATAAGAACCAAATATTTGGGTATAACTGACTTGAAACAAGGGATCATCCAATGCTAACTCCATCCAATGGCAATTCTCCTGATTCTCAGGGTACATTTCTCTCTCTGTTTGCTCATGTGTAATCCACATGTCTTCTAAATCTTGATTCCGCGGTTCCTCTACTGGAGACCATTCATCATGCAGTCCTATCTTCATGATACCTTGTGTTAAATGAATGATAGTTTCACACGAACTATTCTTTTATGTTTTTCAGATCTCACCTCAGGCTATAAATTGACATCGGTCTCACATTAAGAAATCATTTTTATCTCACCTCTTGTATGGGAAACATGTCTGCACTCGAAGAAACTCCCGCTGTCTCTGAACCTATCAAAGAAAATAATCCTCCTACTGTGTCTGAACCCACTGAGAAAAATATGGAAACTACAGTAAAAAGCAAGAAACCTACACTAAAAAGTTATCGTCAAAAACTGCAAGCAATCCAGGCACGTATCAAGTATCGTGAAAAAGCCATCAAGGGATTCAGAAACCATCTCAAAAAGGGCACATTTCCTAAACGGTTCAAATCATTACGGCCCTTCCCAAAAATGGAATCACCCGAATCACAAGCAGTCGTGAATGCGGCCTGTGAACAAGTGCATTGTGTCATTTTAGAGCAAATGATGTTGGACGAGGAGAAAAAACTTGTACAAGATCAAACCAGTTATCAAGCCATGAAAAAAGAACGGGAAGGCGAACGCTCTCAGTTACTCAAGACCTCTAAAAAACCCCAGAAAATGTCTGTAGCACAGCTTATGCAGGAACTCACTGAGTTGCAGTCCAAATATGTCCAACTCTATCAACAATTAAGCAGCACCCAGTAAAATAAAATACACCTGATTCAACTGTAAACTTTGTGTGATTTTTA
>NC_133206.1:15463149-15498149 GCF_958299795.1 Porites lutea
TATGAACGCATACAATCGACACTCGGGAAAAGTATTACGTTTGCTCAAGGGTTACCAGTAGTAAACGACATTTAGAAGACATCAATGATCAGGTTCATAACCTATGGGTGTTTGATGACTTGATGGAAGAAGCTGTGCAAAGTCCACTCATATCTCAGCTGTTTACTCGTGGCCGTCATCGTAATTTAAGTGTCATTTTACTGTTACAAAATATGTTTCCCAAGGGGAAATTTAATACCAACATTTCACGAAACGCCCTATACATGGTATTGTTTCGTAGTCCTAGTGATCGAAAACAAATGGACATCATGGCGGAGCGAACATTTGCGAAGGATAGACCGAAATTTATGTCTGCTTATATGAAAGAAACCGAAAAAACCCTACGGGTATAATATTTTAGACAATCACCCTAAAACAGCCAGCGAGAAACAAGTGATTGCTAATGTCTTTGGTAACTGTTATACTTACCCGAACATCACAAAAAGTACGCACACAGTCCC
The DNA here is from genome assembly GCF_958299795.1 of Porites lutea. NCBI lineage: Eukaryota > Metazoa > Cnidaria > Anthozoa > Scleractinia > Poritidae > Porites > Porites lutea. The sequence continues at coordinate 15,463,650 of NC_133206.1, forward strand.
AAAGATAACAGACGTACAACCAGCAGTCACACACAACGTTGAAAGTCCGAAGCAACTAGTCAAATGTAAACGTGAAAAGCCACCCGCAAAGAAAACGAAAACAGTGAAACAGACTGCGAAGAAGAAACAAACGAAACCTACATGAAAAGGTCAAGAAAACCAGCTATCTATAAATCCAAGGTTATAAGAGAAAGCTCTGAGGAGGAGGACATTTACTCCAACGAAGACGAAAAACCAAAAGACTTACTGACAGAACTACGCGAACTCGCTAAACAAGAATATTTAGCTAGACAGCCACGCAATGGATTCAGATTTAATCCTTCGTATGCATAATGCATTTTTGTTCATAACATTGTCAATAAAATATGTTTAAAACCTTTATTTCTTGTGTCTTTTACTAGTGTACTAAAATTCTCTACATTTACTATAGCGGACCGCCAAGGAAACACCTTTTTCAGTCTAAGTCTTGTAGTCATGACCTGAGCGATCTATCATGGGTCAATTTGAGTCTTACATCTTGTAGAGCAAAGGTTCTCACTCTTTTGGTAGTTTAAAGTGAAGTTATTACTGACAAAGTGTTCACACGAGCACTTTTTTCCACGTAGCCGCCATCTTGGATTATTGCGATCGACACTCCGATAAGTTCAGTCCGATAGGGCTAAGAATGTGGCGTTTTACTGCGGGTAATAAGTTTTACTGTAGGTAAAAAGTTTATTCCTAGGTAAAAAGGACATGGCTAAAAACATACACACACATATACCTATAAAAAAAACCCACACACACACGATCGTTCGATCGAGAGAAAACGTTTCAAAACGTTTTTACAGTAAAGTCGCTATTGCGCATGCGTAGTGCACAAAGGAACCCTCTAAAACTCTTTAACCTAAGTTAAATATACTTTATAAACATTTAAGACTAGTTTAAAAACGTTTTAGAACGTTTTTACACCACATTTATTACCGCGCATGCGTAGTGCGCAGGGGACAGAAATTCTGTACCACATGTGTGAGTCGTAACTTTCATACACATATATAAGTTAAGTTATTCTATACCTAGAATAACGAATGTCCGAGTCCTCTTCGGCGCTCTCCGAGTGCCGAGAACTTCTCGATCTTTTGACCTTGCTTAGAAATTGAATTGATTATCTCTTAGTAGTACTAGGCGTCAGTAGTGGTCTCAAAGGATGCCGCCGCTTTGATTGACAGGCGGCATCCAGTAACTAGGCAACTTTCAGTTGCCTAGTTACTTGACACCCCAGTGCCGTCTAGTACTACTAAGAGATAATCAATTCAATTTCTAAGCAAGGTCAAAAGATCGAGAAGTTCTCGGCACTCGGAGAGCGCCGAAGAGGACTCGGACATTCGTTATTCTAGGTATAGAATAACTTAACTTATATATGTGTATGAAAGTTACGACTCACACATGTGGTACAGAATTTCTGTCCCCTGCGCACTACGCATGCGCGGTAATAAATGTGGTGTAAAAACGTTCTAAAACGTTTTTAAACTAGTCTTAAATGTTTATAAAGTATATTTAACTTAGGTTAAAGAGTTTTAGAGGGTTCCTTTGTGCACTACGCATGCGCAATAGCGACTTTACTGTAAAAACGTTTTGAAACGTTTTCTCTCGATCGAACGATCGTGTGTGTGTGGGTTTTTTTATAGGTATATGTGTGTGTATGTTTTTAGCCATGTCCTTTTTACCTAGGAATAAACTTTTTACCTACAGTAAAACTTATTACCCGCAGTAAAACGCCACATTCTTAGCCCTATCGGACTGAACTTATCGGAGTGTCGATCCCAATAATCCAAGATGGCGGCTACGTGGAAAAAAGTGCTCGTGTGAACACTTTGTCAGTAATAACTTCACTTTAAACTACCAAAAGAGTGAGAACCTTTGCTCTACAAGATGTAAGACTCAAATTGACCCATGATAGATCGCTCAGGTCATGACTACAAGACTTAGACTGAAAAAGGTGTTTCCTTGGCGGTCCGCTATAGTAAATGTAGGGAATTTTAGTACACTAGTAAAAGACACAAGAAATAAAGGTTTTAAACATATTTTATTGACAATGTTATGAACAAAAATGCATTATGCATACGAAGGATTAAATCTGAATCCATTGCGTGGCTGTCTAGCTAAATATTCTTGTTTAGCGAGTTCGCGTAGTTCTGTCAGTAAGTCTTTTGGTTTTTCGTCTTCGTTGGAGTAAATGTCCTCCTCCTCAGAGCTTTCTCTTATAACCTTGGATTTATAGATAGCTGGTTTTCTTGACCTTTTCACTGTAGGTTTCGTTTGTTTCTTCTTCGCAGTCTGTTTCACTGTTTTCGTTTTCTTTGCGGGTGGCTTTTCACGTTTACATTTGACTAGTTGCTTCGGACTTTCAACGTTGTGTGTGACTGCTGGTTGTACGTCTGTTATCTTTGGGACTGTGTGCGTACTTTTTGTGATGTTCGGGTAAGTATAACAGTTACCAAAGACATTAGCAATCACTTGTTTCTCGCTGGCTGTTTTAGGGTGATTGTCTAAAATAATATACCCGTAGGGTTTTTCGGTTTCTTTCATATAAGCAGACATAAATTTCGGTCTATCCTTCGCAAATGTTCGCTCCGCCATGATGTCCATTTGTTTTCGATCACTAGGACTACGAAACAATACCATGTATAGGGCGTTTCGTGAAATGTTGGTATTAAATTTCCCCTTGGGAAACATATTTTGTAACAGTAAAATGACACTTAAATTACGATGACGGCCACGAGTAAACAGCTGAGATATGAGTGGACTTTGCACAGCTTCTTCCATCAAGTCATCAAACACCCATAGGTTATGAACCTGATCATTGATGTCTTCTAAATTGTCGTTTACTACTGGTAACCCTTGAGCAAACGTAATACTTTTCCCGAGTGTCGATTGTATGCGTTCATACAGTGGTTGCCACTGGGTGTAAAACCATTGAATCTTTGTGGTTTTCCTACTTGGGTATTTGATACGTTTGCTTGAAAGCAATTGTTCCACAAAATAGGATTTCCCACTCTGAGTAGGTCCTACGACCATCATTGATGCCGGGTGTTGAAACTTAAACTCAGGGTAAGGTTGTATCTCTAAACATCCTGAAGCATTAAGAATTGGTGAGAACGACTGTGAAAATGTAGCGTTCTTCAAGTACAATTGTCGTTCATCGCTAGATAAATGATGAACCTGACGTAAGTGTTCGCTTAGTTTTAGTAAATCCTGTTTTCCGCAAATAGGACACACACGTCTGTGGCAGTAAGGCATCTTGACACTACGAAGTCTTAACACAAATGATTGTGATGACTAACATAATGAATTCGTTCTATTTATAGTTTTTTAGACCCATTAAAATGTGAGGGACCTTATAAGGTCCCTGGGACCTTGATAATTTTAGGGGCCTTTAAGGCCCCGGGGCCTTGGTGGTCTGAGGGGCCTTGTAGGGGCCTTGTAGGGGCCTTGGGCCTTAAGAATTTTTCGTAGGGGCCTTGGGACCTTTGGATGACACATTTGTAAGTTGCAGACTTTTTCCACCCATAAGAATTTTATTTTTGTAGACTTTTTCACACGTAAGAATTTTATTTTTGTAGACTTTTTCACACATAAGAATTTTATTTTTGTAGACTTTTTCACACATAAGATTTTTAGTTGTTGACTTTGACTGCAAACTTTGACTGAAAATTTTGACTTCAATCTACTCATTGAAAGACAACTGTATGAGCAAACCTCCATTCAAGTTTTGTTTCATAGTAAGCTGATCCACTAACCCGTCCATGATTTCATCCATTTTGTTATAAGACCACTGATCTACGCGGAATTCACAGGTATAGACGACCTCCCAATGTTCTCTGGAGGAGGCTCTGATTTTAATCTTGGATGTCTTGGAAGGTTTTGTTAATTCAATAATGTCATTCAATCCGTGGTATATAGGATACACTATTTCAAAATCCATATTTCTCATACCTTCTTTTGACGGAGGCTTTTAGGTTATGTCAACGACATATAAATAAGAACCAAATATTTGGGTATAACTGACTTGAAACAAGGGATCATCCAATGCTAACTCCATCCAATGGCAATTCTCCTGATTCTCAGGGTACATTTCTCTCTCTGTTTGCTCATGTGTAATCCACATGTCTTCTAAATCTTGATTCCGCGGTTCCTCTACTGGAGACCATTCATCATGCAGTCCTATCTTCATGATACCTTGTGTTAAATGAATGATAGTTTCACACGAACTATTCTTTTATGTTTTTCAGATCTCACCTCAGGCTATAAATTGACATCGGTCTCACATTAAGAAATCATTTTTATCTCACCTCTTGTATGGGAAACATGTCTGCACTCGAAGAAACTCCCGCTGTCTCTGAACCTATCAAAGAAAATAATCCTCCTACTGTGTCTGAACCCACTGAGAAAAATATGGAAACTACAGTAAAAAGCAAGAAACCTACACTAAAAAGTTATCGTCAAAAACTGCAAGCAATCCAGGCACGTATCAAGTATCGTGAAAAAGCCATCAAGGGATTCAGAAACCATCTCAAAAAGGGCACATTTCCTAAACGGTTCAAATCATTACGGCCCTTCCCAAAAATGGAATCACCCGAATCACAAGCAGTCGTGAATGCGGCCTGTGAACAAGTGCATTGTGTCATTTTAGAGCAAATGATGTTGGACGAGGAGAAAAAACTTGTACAAGATCAAACCAGTTATCAAGCCATGAAAAAAGAACGGGAAGGCGAACGCTCTCAGTTACTCAAGACCTCTAAAAAACCCCAGAAAATGTCTGTAGCACAGCTTATGCAGGAACTCACTGAGTTGCAGTCCAAATATGTCCAACTCTATCAACAATTAAGCAGCACCCAGTAAAATAAAATACACCTGATTCAACTGTAAACTTTGTGTGATTTTTATTGACCTCCTAAAACTAGTGACACGTATAAAAGCATCCTGTTTTTACAAACCAGTAAACGTTAACTGTCCTCTTACATATTTAGCTTTCAGTCGTAGGTCATACGCTTGTCCTTGAATCAGAGTCTCTTGTTTAGGATATTTCACCAATACTTCGTGTTTATTCTCTAAGGTTTTGGTGATTTGCGGATTTAATTGTTTCACTACCCCTGAATCTCTAACCAACACTGTGTTTGGCATGACTGTAAACCTTTGCAAACCTTCGTCGTTTTCTCCTTGATATGTCCCATGTATGTCTTTCTTTAATATATACTCGAAATAAGCAATCTCTTCACTCACTCTTGGAACAATGTTCTCAATACATTTAGAACCCACAAAGGTGCGATTTCCATTGATCTTGTTTTCCACAAAGAAGTAAGCTTGTATGCCCGTTTGACCACAGGGACAAATCTTGTGTTCGCTTGCTTCAATGGGCCGTGATTCTACAAACATCCATTCGTTTTGGAAATCTTCGTCTTCACTTAAATGTTGTAAATGCAGAAACAGATTGATGTCTTGCTCCCCGCAAATACGTCTATGAACGCGCCTCAAATGTCTTTGCCAACTGTCTCGTCTTGTAAATGATGCGTTGCAGAACACACAGTTGTAACAGGATTTTACCTCAGAACACATAGATTCCCAATGAAGTTTCATTTTTTGTTTACTTGTGAATGCTTTATCACAATTCGGGCAAGTAAAACGTTGCGGAGTCTTCGAATGTTGCTGCCGTATGTGACGCTGTTTGTTATTTGATTGTGAAAACGAAAGAGGGCAGTATGGACAATGATAACGATTCTCAGCTGTACCACATTGCTTCTTATGAATAAAGAAATAGCCTTTGCTAAATTCCTTTCCGCAGGTAGGACAGGGTCTTGGATACGTTACTTTTGGCATGTTGCAAATCTATCGTGTTTTACCAAAATGTCAACTCCTAGTTATACTCCATCAAAAGTCTCTAGGGCAATGACGTCAATGGGCAAGTCTGGGCGTAAATGTCTCTTGAGACTTACCATGATTAGACTTGTTCCTCATGAATCACTGTGATAATCAATTTCATGTTATTAGTGGGTGAAAGCAGTTTAGCCAATAACCAATTATAGCTCAACCAATCAAACATGGCTAACATTGTGTGTGATAATGGCACTGTCCACGGAAAGAAAGCAAACACTGGAATATTTGTCAACACTCCTAAACATTTTGTAAGCGGAAGCGCTATCGGTTCCACGGCTTGTAGCGTCAAATAGCATCTTGTTTTCATGGAAAATCTTCGACTTGTCACCCAACGTTGTACTGCTCGTAATAAACCATCACTCATAGACATGAACAAATTTTCATTCTTTTCTGGTTTTCTGTGTTGGTGCACTGTGAGTTCCAACTGAAATTCTTCTTGCACTGCTACGTTATTTCTCACCACTCTGTCTGCGAATTCTGTTAACTCCACTGAAAGCACTGGGTTGTACAGATTATACCCGTATTTACTTTTAAAACGTTTTTCTTGCCAATAGGCTATTTGTTCCAAATCTTGCATGGATACCGACTGCATTTTGACAGTTATTTTAACACTGACACTTGTTTTATTTCTGAAAAATGCTGAGTCATCCCATTTTTATTTACACTCGTACCAGTCCTTCTCCTAGTTAGGGTTAAAATGCTAATAAACCCTAGTCCTTTGGGATTAGGGTTAGGGTTAAAATGCTAATAAGGATAGGGTTAAACCCTAGTCCTTGGGGGATTAGGGTTAGGGTTAAAATGCTAATAAGGACAGGGTTAAACTCCAGTCCTTGGGGATTAGGGTTAGGTTTTAGGGTTAGTTTTTAGGGTTAGGTTTTAGGGTTAGTTTTTAGGGTTAGGGTTAGGGTTAGGGTTAGGGTTAGGATTTAGGGTTAGGATTTAGGAGTAGGATTTAGAGCTAGGATTTAGGGTTAGGATTTAGGGTTATAGTTAGGGTTAGGGTTAGGGTTAGGGGTTAGGGTTAGGGTTAGGGTTAGGATTTAAGGTTAGGTTTTAGGGTTAGGGTTAGGGTTAGGATTTAGGGTTAGGTTTTAGGGTTAGGTTTTAGGGTTAGGTTTTAGGGTTAGGTTTTAGGGTTAGGGTTAGGGTTAGGGAAATTTTCTCTTTTAGTTTAGGGTTTGGGAAATTTTCTCTTTGGTTAAGGGTTGGGGAAATTTTCTCTTTGGTTAAGGGTTGGTGAAATTTTCTCTTTGGTTTAGGGTTTTTGTGAATTTTTACACACACACACACACACACAAGTAACCACACCTGTAGTTTGTAACAACACATACTTTATTGGTTGGTGCCACCATGCAAACCTTACCATTATTTTACAACGAACTAGTGAAAAACTAAACTTTTCCAAAAATTAACTAGAGCTCGCGCTTCCAAGCTACTGTGCTCTATTTTTTAACAAAATAAAAACTTAACTCATGCAAAAAAGTTACATTCTAACGTAGCCATAAGGATAAGTCACCCCTGTTCCTTTTTCTACCACACGCTTATCCCAATTCACTTGGAATACTTTAACCATATCCTCTAAATGAATGCTTTTGACTTTACTATTCCTGACAAAATGATTAAAAATAGTGGTTTTTAACTGACGCTTGCTTTCTTCTGGGTCTTTCAGTTCCAACTGAATGTGATTCAACATGGACCCACAATTCAACACTTGTCTCACAGCATGTGTGTTTTTTAACCCCTTGCTTTTGCATTCGGTCTTACCTCCATTGGTCTTATAACTGTAGGACTTCGGTCCTGCTGATCCGAACTCTTCTATGGTATCTCCCCCTGTCTCATCTGTAAACTGACCTAAAAATTTGCCCAGTGGTAATCTGTCTTGACCGTGTTTGCTCTTATAGATGACTGAGTCTGTATCGTAATACAGGACTCTTTGTTGCAATACATCCAAGGCTTCATACAACTTGAGTCTAGCTATGGCTGTGGTAAACAAGGCAATAAAAATATTACCCCTTGTATTAGGAGCCCATGCGCCTTCTTTTTTTACTGTCGTCACTTCCATGACCTCTTCACTATACACATTGACACTTTTAACCATGACCGTATCATCGTTGATCAGTTTTTCCCAATCTGGTACTTTCTGGATGGTACTGGTGGTGGGTTTGTTGTCGGCCTCGCCAAATTTGCCCCAAAAACTGTTCAACATAACTTTGGCTACCGCCTTGCGTCCTGGATTGACCTCAATCTTGTCTGAATCCAACTTAATCCCTTCATGTAGTTCATACTCAGCAATGTACGCTTCCTTTTGTTGGTCCGTTACACAATCACTTGGCCAGCCACTGGCTTCCTGTTTAGCTTTCAAAAATTTGTTGACGTAGGGAGCAAACAACCCTGTCTTTCTTTCGTTCTCACTCCAATGCCACACCTCATGAATCTTCAAAATTTTGTAGCCTTTACGTACGGCCATTTTGAGTTCCTCGGTACACCAAACACCGGTCATTAGTCGTTCCTTGTCTGTATGGTTACAAAGGTTAGTTCTTTCATGCCATGGTTGTTCCAATTGTTCTTGGGCACAGGTAGCACACAAAGTAAACATACATTTGTCATCAATTTTCATAGGCAATACGGGATGAAACAAACCTTCAGGAGCCAGGATATCCACTTTTGCCACACCAAAGTAATCGCCAATGTTCTGGTTTACAGGGTTGACAATGATGGTTGGGTGACCCAATGGATAAGTCCCATATTTGTTGACCCATGGGTACAATGACGTGTAATCCACATAGCTGATCTCTTCATCTTCGGCCGTTTTGGAGTACAGGGTCGCAGCACCAGTACGGCCTCCAAACAAGGCTTCTTTGGGGTTTAAAGGAGCCGTCCATTCCAAATCTTTGATCATGTCTTGTAACTCAGGATCAGTTGCAAGTTTTCGTTTGAAGTTACATTCCCATTCCACTTTGACTGTGTAACCAGCTTTCCTTAACACCTCTGTTTTCTTTTGAGTCAGATGATACATTTCCTCGACAGTGCGGTCTGGGTGGTGCCAAGTTTTGACATGTCGATTGTTTGGCTTACATTTAGGGCAGCCATGAAACTCGCAGCCGTGAAACTCGAAGACTGTTTTCTTGATGGGTTCATAGCCATCTACACGTACTTTCCCCCACGATTCTATCATGAGAGTTTGTTCCCCGCCATTCGCTGCATGCTTGATTCTATTGCCACCCAGCTTTTGGTCTTGGATATGCAGCCACTGAAATCCAATCTTGCTTTGAGCAGGTTTCATCCCACTCCATCCATGGGGTGGTTCCACAGCAATGGAGTAGGGAATCATTTGGTTATTCCGCCAAAAGTTGTGACAGGCACTGGCAATGGTGATATTTTCTTTCAACGGATTAAACTTGCACTCCTTTTCAAAATCGGCAGCAAAAGTTAGACAGCCTTCCTTCAGTAACTTGACATCGCTTTCACAGTACTCCAATAGTTCCTTTTCAAAATTCCAGCTTTCTCCCTTCAACATTTCCTCCGCATGCCATTTTTCCACGGCTTCTTTTTTCTTGGTGTTCATGCAATTAGTCTCATAATACTTTAGGTCAGGCAATGGTCCTTCGTAGTTCTGGTTTTCTTTTCTGTTAAATGAATGAGGAAAGTAGCCCTTCTTCAGCTCAGTCAAACCAAACGTCTTGGTAAAATTCTCCAACGGCATATTCAAAAAGGACATAGAGTCCTTGAACTTTAGTCTGTCACATTCAAAGTACAAGATCTTCTGACCCGTCATCAGCACTTTAGACACTTTCAGGTTCATGTCATACAGCTGCTTGATGATAAACACGCCATCAAATCCTCTAAAATTGTGAAAGTATACTTGCATTTCTAGTTGATTCCATCGCAAATTGTTTTCTTTTTCTAGTTCTTTTAGCATTGCCATGAGCCTGTTATAAAAGTCACGTAGACATGTTCTACCCCAACACTGGTATTTTTCGTCTGAGGTTTCTCGTTCAAAACAAATGAGGTTTGGTGTAAACTGCCTTTGGTCATCAATACAACATTCAATGTCTGCAAATACGAGCTCTTTGTGTTTGTCTTTCTTCCCTTCTGTCAGCATGTAATGATCCCCTTGAAACTCTTCTAATTGATCCTCGGGAATCTCTGTCACATCCACCCCCAAATCTTGTAACTGTTTCTTAACTCTCTCGATGGACTCTTGTCTACTTTGTTCGTCTACTGGTTGTGTTGGTGGATGTTCTTTTAGATAGGCCTCTTCCTGTTCTTTCCTCGTAATAGGTTTTGTTGCAACCTCTTTCACTTTTTTCCCGTCTTCAGTCGTCATTTCTTTGATGGTTTCTAGAATCTTGTCTTCTGCTTTTTGTTGGTTGTCATAACGTTTATTTGCCTTGTAAATGTCACTCATAATAAAACATTGGTGGTTATACAGGTCGACATAGTTCAAGCAATTGGCACATTGACCGTGACCACATTTATGGGTCACTCCTTCTTTCACTTTGTAAGAGACCAAACATGTCTGACATTTACGATGCATCTCACACACACTTTTCATAGCTTCTTTACGTGGGATCACAATGTCATTATCCAACGCTACTTGATAGATCAAATCTGCTTCCATTTTGGTTTCTGTTTGTTTCTTTTGAATCAAATGGTCCTGGTAACAATCTTCCCCATAAAATGACCTGCAACATTTGCGACAGGTGATGGTCGGTTTACTCCAACCAGTGTAGTCGAGACACCCCTTCGATGTCTTGTTCCTACGACGCATACAGCTAGGGCAATTGGCATGCAAACAATTATGGTGTTTGGCATCTTCTGTATTGTAACCCTTGCAACAATAACGACAAAACTTGCAACGGTTCATCACAGCTGCCACACTATATACACCATCGTAATGAGCCTTTGTTTTTCCATCACTGTCCTCATAATAGGTTTTCACAATCTGTATCACTTTAGGCGCAAACTTGTATGCTTCTCCAGTAAATATCACCCCGCCACGTACTGGGTCAACGACAATCAGTTGGTAACCCTTAGGACCCAAATAGTCTTGAAATTTTTGAATTTCTTCGTACCCACATGATCCTTCGGGCACGCCTGCTTCTTTGTATAGCTGTTTGGCTTCTTTCAGTTGCTGACTGTTCTTGCCTCGATCTTGGCGAATATTTTCGTAACAGTTCTTTTCGCCTGCTTTTTTCTTGGCATGTTCTCGCATGACGACTATAGCACGGCCACAGCATAATTCATCCTTGTTTTTGATTTCATGCACACAGCGCAATTCTTTGACCACTTCTTCCCAGATTTTGGCTCCTGGCTTGTAGCCTGCTCGTTTTCCGCCTTTCACATCACGACGTATGAGAGTCATGGACGCTGAAAAGCCTCTATCCGAGGAAATAAATTCCCCTGAATTCAAGACATTCGCAATATGTCCCAGCATAGCTTGTGTCATTTGCAAACGATTAAAATAATCATCTGCTGGAATATGCCAAGTTTCACCTGTATTGCTGGATTCTTTAAAATGTTCCTTGCTTCCAATTTGAAGCGCTAAGTCATATTCTTTTGTATCAATAGCCATGTCTTCCATTAAATTATCCATTCCTATCGTCAATGCATGAACGGCTTCCACACCTAAATCTTCTTCGGTTTTTGGGTCACGCATGTAATCCAGAGTAAATGTAAACTTCTGATCAATTACTTTTCCTTTTTTCCATTTTTTAGGAGTCCCCATCTTGGCAATGTTGGCTTGAAACAGTGGTTTTTCATCATCAGTCTTGGTTTCACTGCTCTCGGGTTCCCTCTTTGCCATCTTCACATCAGGATTGGAATCTTCAGCTGAACGCTTGGTTCCGCGGGTGCTCACTGCTCCGCCAGTCTGTTCTTCAACATCTAATCGCGGTATCTTTCCAGAATTCAATAACTCTAGACGTAAGAGTTCAGCACTTTCTTCCGCCTTCCGCTTCGCTGCTTCGGAGTGACACTTCTTGACGTGAGCCACCATTTTGTCTTTACGACAAAACGTTTTTTCGCAATGTAGGCATGGTACTCTTGTATTAGTACCACAATATTTCTTATGACGACAGAATGTAATTCTATTCTTCAACTGCTTGTTACACTTTGGACAGTGTCTAGGGTACGTAACTTTCGGCATCGTGATAGCTCTGCTCACTACAACAACTTGCAATCAAATGACTTCACTTAGCGGTTAACCCCTTTTATACCCCCAGACATTAGGATGAACAAAAATAGAAACAAAATCTGCTGACTCAGCAAAAGCAGCTGTGATGTCAATGGGCTTGCTCAAACTTGCCTGTAATCACTCAACCGTGATCCTGTGAAAACATCGCTAATTTTATTTTTTGTTAGGGTAAGATTTTAGCCCTCAACATTAAACTCGACGGATTTAACCCTCAACATTAAAGTAAACATTTGTGTTAGCTTAGGACATTTAGAAAGGGCTAGGACAATTAGTTAGGTTTTGGAAAATGACACTACGTCAACAGATTAAACACTGCGCCCAACTGATTTAGCTCTAAACACTGCACCCAACTGATTTAGGTCTAAACACTGCGCCCAACAGATTTTAGTTAGGTTTAGCAAATTTAGTTAGGGCTAGGACATTTAGTTAGGTTTAGGACATTTAGTTAGGTTTTGGAAATTCACTCGATAGAATTAACTCTTGACATTAACCTTGACAATGCAAAAATGGTTACAGAACAAAGACCAGATTGACTTGACTGACTTGCTGGTGATAACGATTTCATCGTTAACCCCGTAAACCCCGTTAACCCCTCACTTTTGTTCGTCCACATACCCCCTTATACTACTAAGGTGATTCCATAGTAAAAGAACCTAACATGGATTTTAGCTAAAACTTGGTACACTGATGTAACAAGTCAAGAAGATGATAAAAAAGTAATAAAAAGTGGGGGTCACCGTGCTCGTTTTGACGTCACAATGCTGACAAATACGGCTATTTAGGACCCTTTTGCAAAAACCGCGGGCAGCGCAAAACTAGACAAAAAGGAGAGATTTTTTCGATGATGCATGTGACATCACACAGAATTTGACTTTAATGTATTGTTTATCCACTTACGTACCAGAAAAATTCCTTTTAATGCCCTTTTTTTTACTTTACGCTCCAAAGTAGAATCAAATTGGACGCGCGCTTTTCGACTCGTGATGGCTCAATCCGTACAATTTAGTAAAATTGCCAAAAAACTGAACATAGATTTGTGCCAATTTTTTTCTCATCGAAAGGAGGCACTATCCTTATTAAAATCATGAAATAAAAAATGGGGGTCACCGTACTCGTTTTTGCGGTAGAGCTGCAGAAAGTGCGCACCAAACGCATTTTCTCCGATTTTTGAGAGAGGACTGGGGCGAGTTTCAAAATAGAATGTATGTGAAAGGGGGAAGAAAGTATTAAAAAATCCGTTTTTACAGAATTTACATCGAGATATCACATTTAGGACACAATGTGATAAAGAAAGTGTTTACATGAAAATCAAAGTGAGTAAGCACAAGTTAAACATCCACTATCGAGGTTCTCCGAGAGGAGGTCGAACTCAGCAACACGCGTACTGCTTACGTTATGCACATTCCCAACACATTGAGTCTTACCTCGGTAAGAAAGAACAGCGAGCAAAAATTCCAATAGCATTTCTCTTCAGTCAACTTCATTTTAAAAATATTACTTCGCATGCTCTTTTTTACGGCGGCCATCTTGTTATGCCCAGTAAGAGATGCGCAGTGCAAAACTAGGGAATCACCTTAACATAAATTTCACGGGCCAGGGGCATCAAGATGGCGGATGCCCAAATATGGAAACTCTAATGACGTCAGGTGAAAACCAAGAATTACAAGAATTAAAGCGCAGAAGGTTTAAATTAGTATCAGACATTATATAAATGGGTTTGCCAGAAATACTGAGATTTTCAACTGTTTCTTCAAAATATTTTAAGAATGTTTCAGGAGAATTATACTGCCTATATATTACTCCACAGATAATATTTTGCGGCGTTAGTGAAATGTATTTCTACCCATAGGGCTTGAAAAACTTCATTAGAGGTCTTTTCAAGGACTTCATACTTGAAATCTGAGTCAATGTACATCCCGACACCTCCAGCAGAAAGAGGCGTCGGGACGTATTCAAAATTATACCCTGGTAATTAACTTGGTACAGCCTTATTTTAACACCGAGTGGATGCATAAATTCTTTTCATTTACAGCTAGCTTAGCAAGCTGTGAAACAAGCTACCGTTATACATTAGAAACTCCGACAATTACTTTTAAATAATCTTAATATGTTAATTTTTAGTTTTTTTAAAATAGTTTTTTATAGATAATGCCTTTTTATGTCATAGATTTTAGATCTTAATGTATTTTAAGTTTTTACTGAGGTTTTCACACTTTTTCACTGTATATCACATGCAATTTCAAACGAGTTTTCGTTAATTCGTAGGTGTAGACGAGTATAAATAAACTACTTACTTACTTAATTACTTTGAAGAACAGTGAACTCAAATCAAGCCGTCGTTATAAGTTCGTAATTTCTCCGAAACGAAAACAAAAAACCTAATTTTAAAATTTACCAGCAATGCGCAATGTGCTGGTCCTACTATATAATGAATTCCTAATATCTCTAAGCAATTAATCATCATTGACATATATACAAATATAACGCTAAATAGTTAAGCTCCAGTGTAACTTGTAACAAGATTGGTTGCTTAAGACACATTCTCTTTAGCTTCTAAAAATCATAGAATTGGCTGATGTTGTTAAGAAGGCGTGTAGCGAAAATTATAAGTTTCTATGCCATAGTGTTTTTATAATAATTTTCACTTGTCAACAGTTAGCAGGTGCCATAAACACTATGATCATGATTGATATTGTAAACAGCGAAATAAGCCGTCATTTAGCAGAAATGGGAAATTAAACCCGACAACAAAAATTGTGAAAAATTGTCCCACTCAGTAGCCCTTCTTCGTCCTTTAGAACCCTGCACAGTCAGGATTAGTGCAAATCCATTTGTCAAAAAGGTGGAAGTTCTACATTCAACCCCTGTGGCATGTTTTATTGGTGCTAGTGATCTCGAGGAGAAACTTGGCGATTTTACGGATGAAATCGAGCTGGCGAACACCGATTACGTGAAGGAACTGTGCGCTTTGTTGGCCCAAGCCAAGCATACAAGCTCTTTGCCTTAGGCATGGATGGTTTGTGTTTATCGGCAGCTGACATGGAAAACAAATAATATGTCGGAGGAACTAATGGAGCAAATTGTAAAGAAGGCTTTGGCAAAGGAGATAGCATGTTTGTTTATTCCTTAGGTGAGTAGCCCTTTACTTTCATTACAAGCAATTCAAAGTTCTTCTTTCCAAAGACGTTTATAGAAATTCAAAAAACGAAGCAAAACAATAAAACACCTGCGTTTGAAAACCTAAAGGCTAAAATTTGGAAATTAGACGCCATGGATTGCATAAAAACTCATTTTGCTTGAAAAAAAAGGGATTTGACATATATTCTTATTTCTACTTTACTGGCTTCTACTTTCATTGGTAGTTAAAAATGAATTAGTCCCTTGAAAGCCGTAGCTTGAATAAAATACAACGAATACACTCTGATTTTCCACCAATTAAACAACCGAAGTGTAAGAAACTATTTACTAGGCTGAATTGTAAAAACGTTGGGCCTCATTGACAGGTCATGAGGCATAAAATAAAGTTATTTTCACACGAGGGAGGAGCATGAATCTAAGCAATGTATCTTGTTCAAATTGCTTTATTTCGTCTAGTCACATAGACTTCATCACGGAGCTTAATAGATTTAATAAATTAACCATGTACTTCATTTAGTGGTAGGTAAAAACTAACTTTCCAGTTTATGGTATGAAGAGTTAAAAACACTCGCAAAAAATATACGCGGAGGGGTATGAATTCAAACCTGCATACCAAAATGTGAGACGTTATTTTTGCGTTCATAGATTTAATACAATTTTTACTTAGAGCCCTTACCGTTTCTCCTCGCCACTTGGATGCTTTGCTGACAAAAACGAGCGAGCCCTGCCAGAAAAATACGCTAACTTTCACAATCAGATCGACGATCAAAAAAGGGAATTGACCATATACCAGCAGTGCGCGTGGATAGCGCATCACAAAGGCTACAAATACTAATTCACCGTTTAGAATTTATGGAGAGTGCTGGGCTGGAAACAATTTTCAATAATATACCTTTTTACCAATACGGCGGCCATGTTGAATCACCTGGATTTAAGGAGCATTATGGTATGCCCAGGGGGCATTGGCACGATCCGATGTATACTCGCATCAGTATTTACGCGCGCTTTTCGGGGCAAATTTTTCTTGAAGTTTTCCTTGAAAAAGATTGTAATGGGAAAAAAAGATCGTTGTGCCGTGTTTGGATGTAGTAATGATCGCATTTTTGCTAGCCTGCGTAGCATGGCGGTTTTGGTTGCTAAGTAATAAAGGCGGGCGAGGGCCGGCTCGACAAAACCGCCATGCTGCGCAGGCTGCATTTTTGCCGATAAAAAAACATTGCCCGTTCTCATTTTGCCCAAAACGCCTGCGTAAAAACTGAGCGAGTGCCCCCTGAGCATCCCATAATACTCCTTAAATCTAATAAACTCAATATAGCCGCCGTGTCGGTAAAAAGGTCTATTAAAACGGAATAGTAGGTCATATTGGAAATGGGGGTCATTTATGTTTTATCAATAACCTGCTGTTCCACACTTTGATGACCACAATTAATAATACGCTGCTGGTTCTAAAACAATGACAAGATGCAGGGATAAAGTCCTCGCTCCTCGACCATCTTAAAAGCGATGACTGGGCGCGTAAGACCTCGCGGATCAGCCGATTTATTATCCTTTACATGTCTTTCAGACTGGTTCATCAAGAAATCTTCGAGCAGTAATTAAATGTACAATTGTTTTGACCAGGAGATTAAATTTTAGGAATCATCCATTCATTTCTTTGATGCTGAAAATGAATAAAAGTTTAATAGGCAAATCTTCTTACCTCTGTCAATACAGTTAAAAGGGCTGTGTAACGGCAGTTTAATTCATTTTGTTTTATTTTGCCAATTACTCGCCCTCAATCACTATGGAACTTAAAGTAAGCAAAGAAATTACATGTAAATGACAAAATCAGAGATTAGAGACACTGACAAATAAATTTGTTTCCTGAGCATTATTTTTGAAGCTGCAAACAACAGAGATAAACTTTGAAAAACTGTTAGGCTGAACAGTTTTCAAAAACCCTAATTTCAATCCATTTCAGTCTTCTTCACTTTTGCCCATCCGTGGCAGCTGTCGTATCTGTTGTGTTATTTTAACCTTCCTTTAATGTTTTAAGCGGTTATTTTTATGTTTCTTTAAGAAATGGTAAACGTGCAGCGTGCAACCATGGAGTTATGGATGCACGCGGGAGGTTGCTAAGCACGAAAGAAGCGTAAGAGTCGCACGAGGCGATAGCCGAGTGCGACTCTAGCTTCTTGAGTGCTTAGCAAACCTCCCAAGTGCATCCATGACTCCATGGTTGCACAGCTGCAACGTTTACCATTTCTTTTATAACATAATCAAAAGAGAAAAACATTATTTTCCGTTTGCCTTCAGTTGAGTCATCGGTTCTAGTTCATGTATGCTGCCATCTGCCCGCGCGTAAACAAATTACGTTCTATGTTTTTCAAAAACCTGCCTTTGAGTTTTTCTTTCGCTGAATCAACCGTTCTCCGTCTTCAGGTAAATTGCAAAAACGTTTTTCGTTGTTATTCTGAATGGCATCTGTCTACTTGCTCTTAATATTAGGGTAAAAACTTTGAGGGAAAACTATAGCTGCAAATATAAACAAAAAGACTCTAAAAACTAAGCTGAAACTAAATAAATGAAATAATTATCAAGCTTATTTATGTGACAATTTTTGAAATAAACGTAAAGTAGAAATGAGAAAATTTGACCGTAATTCCTTAAGGATAAAAGGTAACACTAATTTCAAAAAGAAATTAACTAGCTTTGTATCGAAATCTGTCTGGGGAAATCCAGCTATGAAAGTCAAAGTTGCAACTGAAATTCGCCGACACACAGCCGGCGCTGAAGCTGTTGTTTTTAGACCGTTCTCTGAACGACTGTTATGAATGAACACTGAGGAACAAAATAATACACACAGAATTTATTTTTTGAAAAATTTATTTGAAAACCCAAATGTTTCTGTACTCAAATGAAATTCGCTTATTCCAGCGTAATGTGCCCGTTTAAACTCAACTAAAATTTTTAATCGATGCGATGAAAACTTCACAACAAAGCTGTCTAGAATTTGAGCGTGTTTCCTAAAATATTTGCTTGAATTTAGCATCAGCTTGATCAAAAAGTCAATAACACAATGCTAATTAATAAATTTACATTTCAAATAGAGTTCTCTTCTATAAAAAACACACAAAATGTACCTTAAATCTTCGCTCGCTCGATTTTCCTTCAGCCGATTCTAGCGCGAGGAAAACAGTGATTCATTCATCCAGGGCAAATTTGTCGCTTGATCTTTTGTCTTTTTTTCCTTCAAAACGACAGCTTAGTATTTTCTTCAACTTCCACTTTTCATCTGTGCATTTCATTGGTGTATTTTACCGTCAGGAGAGGAGATTTGTTGAATTTGCCTAAATTTTACCGCGCTAGCTCAGTTTCTTGGCGTGCACCCACGGGCAAATGGTAGTGGCTGACTGACCAATCAGAGCGCGCGATTTACTTGTGTTATGTTATAATTTAATTTAACGGGCATTTTGCAATAACCTAATTTGGCTGAATTTCGTGACAAAGGTCCTTTAATACTTAAGAATCTGGTTGAATTATCCTTGAAAAACGGCAAAGAAGGCTCTGCTCATTACTCATTCGTGCTACTGGAACAGGGTTTAGGAAAAACAAAGAGCATCTAGTTTTAGCAATGATTACACATTGACATGGACTTCTAAATACTAACGTTATCATTCTCTCTTCTATCTTTTTAGCGTACTTCAAAATTTGCATTTTCTATCTAGTACTCGTTTCGGTCTTGAAACCTATCTCTTCGATTTCAATAACATCAAATAAGTTATTAAAATTTCATACAATTCTTGACTAACATTTTGACAGGTTTCAAACTATTATTTTTCAGTTACCCATTTTCAAGAAAACTTAGGATCTTTTTTGCACAGGAAGTGGACATTATATTGGGATTAACATGGCGTTTTGGGCTTATACATGTGTCTGCTTTTAAAATATAAATTTTGACACCACGTTGTACAGTATGTAAAATTAAAATTGCTACTTCCTTAGTAGGAATAGAATATCGATGTGCCACGCATGACATTATGTATATATAATCCTTCAAAACTCGGTATGTGTCGTCACTGAAATGTATCACTTATGCAAAGTGTTAGCCTTCACATTTTTTGCCGATGCGAAAAAAGATTTGCCAGTATTTACCGTTTCAAAGAAAACTGATACAAACCAGTGCTTTTTACGTTTTGTAGTCTGACTAGTGTATGAGCGTCCTGTACTATTTCTTCCATTAATTTTGACCGATTCTTTTATAGCCTACATTTAGTGCCAGGGTAGTTTTTGCTGAATAATTTATGGCTAATTGACAACCATCGGGTAGAGTCGGTTGAACTATTTCAATTTGCATTCATTTTCGATCTAAGGGGCTGCTTCCCTTACCATACTCAGGAATACTCTGGTCTTTTAAGGAACAACAGATTTGATCCATGTCTATGTTCGGGTTCTTCAGCGGATTGTCACTTGGAGTATTCATAACTGGCCTTTGCTACAGAGTTGTTATGGCAGGTAACCAATCTATACAAATTTAAAATTTTGGTCTGTGTCTCATTTCGCGCAAAAAGTCCAACATGCTGGTTAAACATTTACTTCAAAGAACTTACCCTTTTGTTTCTTCAATTCACATCGGTTGAAAGGTTTTATATATAAATTTTATGTAGTTCTCCATTGATTATTTTCATAATTTCCTCTTTAAAAACTACATCAACTATGGAGAACTGCGATGTGACTCAGTCATGACTGCTCATGAATTTTAACTACGGCTGGTTTTTCTGGAGAGAATGTGAGTCTTTGGACTGGAGTGCGTTGTTCCTCCCTTGGTGATAACTTTTGAAAAAGCTTACATTTGTAACAGCCTTGCTACTGTTCTGTTATTCCCACTTTGTGATCATGCAAGACCATGGTTTCGGTTCTCCACGCTAACCTCATCAGTTGCCGGGTTGGCTTTCTTCTTAGTTGCTGCTACAAGCAAGAGCAACTCTAGTTATTTGTTCTGTGCTGTTATTTGTTCTGCTATAGGCCTATAGTTATTTGTTCTGCAGATTGTGATTATGTCAAGTGTTGATAGCGGCTGGCGCGTTTTTGACAGATGTTGACAGATTTCCATGGAAGAGCCAATCAGAGTTTTGCGTTGTGAGAGCAACGCATTAGTTCAAAAGCTTGGGCTTTGTCTGTAGTCCCTCATTTTTCTCTCTCCCCGCCGCGTGTCGCCTTTTCTCGCGTGGGGTGATTTTCACGCCCGCTCGCGTTTCGCTCGCTCTACTATCCCTAAGGAAAAATGGGGGACTACTCGTAGTCTAGGAAGAAATAAAAACGCATTCTATTGGTTGATAGGTGAGAGGAACAAACTGCAACGGAGGACACAACTGCAACGCTACAAGACGTTGCTTTCGAACGCCCAAACCAGCTAGTCTGAGTGTTTGTAAGGGTTATGGCGGCCACAGCATGGATTATTGTTTTCTTCGTTGTGGTTAACTGTTTAGTGCTGGGAGAGAAGAAACGGGAATACAAACTAGGCCTTCTCATTCCCTACAGGAAAGTCACTCCGTATCTTCAGAGCGATTATTACAAGGGGGAGTCGTTTGCAGCCGCTATGACAATCGCCGTGGAACGAATAAACGCCGACCCAACGCTCTTGTCAGATTATAATTTGACATTTGAGTGGAAAGACACAGAGTGCAACGAACTGATTGCTGTTCGCGAGCAGCTAAATCAAATTAATTCTGGAGTACAAGCTTTTATAGGACCCGGCTGTCATTGCCAGACGGCTGCGAAAAATGCAGCGGCATTCAATATGACGATGATATCTTTCGTGAGTATGCAATCTTTGATGTTGTGCAGTTTACAGTCAAACCAGGTCAAGCGTACCCCCCAAGAATACATTAATGAATTTATTATTCAAAAGTTGAATCCGTTGCTAATTGTAGATTTCAGATTGATCTCTGCATTCTTGCATGTGTATGAAATTTCTACTAGCTCCATTTTCCTGAAATTGATGTAAATGTCTTCTAAGAAGCTTAATCTATTCAAAGATTTCCAATCTGACCAAATACAGAGAAGTTCTCGTAAAATATTCACTGCTCATTACGCATGCAGAAATGCCGCTTTGAATTTGACACCAGTTACGGGAACGACTAACGGATTCATTTTTCTAATAATCAATTCATTAATAGAATCTTGGGGGGTACGCTTCACTTGGTTTGACTGTAATATCGGCTTTTCTACGCTGAATGATTTTGTTTTGTGCTAAATTTTGTTAGTCATAAAGTGTATATCTTAGGCCCAGTTCAGACGTCGTGCTTCTGCCGTGCCGAACTTAGTTGTAATTCGGTTCGACTGTAGCACGGCACGAAAACAACTTTGATTCAGACGTCGTGCCAGAGTCGAACCAAATTCGGGATTTACTGATGCTTCGTGACAATTCTCCTCCTAACTCTCCGTGGGAACGCAATCTCGCCAAAATTTTGCTTAGCGCGGCAAAAGCACGACGTTTAAATCGCTGCCGTGCCAGAGCCGTGTAGCGCGGCAGCGCTTGTCGAACTTAATTGCTTGCCGAACTTAATTCAAAAGTTTGATTCAGACGCCGTGCTTCTGCCGTGCTTTTGTCGAACTTAATTCCTGAATTTAGTTCGGCACGGCACTGAGAAGCACAACGCCTGAACTGGGCCTTAATCATCTTGTTGGATATTTGGGCTGATGTCTTCCATTTTTAGCTCATGGATGACATAGTCATGCCATGGGCTTTTGGAGGCACTCGAATGGCACTCGATCATTCGCTCACTCACTCACTCACTCACTCACTCACTCAAGTTCACATTAAATTCTGTAAATAAACATTTTAAAACGTCCCGTGGTACACAGAAAACAAAGCCTGTAAAGCAGAACTTGGCCGATAACCTCTATCTATGACATAAAAGCCTTCCTTTTGGGTTACTGGCAAAGATTAGACCAAAAATCAGACAACCCTCTCTTACATGAAGCTTTTATTTACGCAAGAAATCACAGTCAGTTTTATGATTTATTAAATAGTGACGAAACGATACAAATGCACTACAAAAACGAGGTAATAAAAAACCAGCAATGTGTTAAGAACACTCGTTCTAGCATTAAACAGCAGCTGCAGAAAAAATTTCCTCAAGATTGGTTTAAAGCTCAAAAGGACATTTCGGATAGCTCTAGACAAAATTATACAAACAAGCAAATTAAAAAAGATTATCGCTTGGAAGAATACCTAACGATAGTTAGAAATCCAGCTAATAGAACCAGTATGACTAAACTGCGATTGGGAGTTCATACTTTACATATACAAACAGGGAAATATGAAAATAAAGGAGCTTCCATACCTGTAGAGGAAAGGCTTTGTTTGGTTTGCAAAAGAAACTGCGTAGAAGACGAGAAACACTTCTTAACTGATTGTACTGAATACGAGAGTCTTAGACAGCAACTTTATTTTCATATTTCTGAAAATGATGCAACCTTCATCAATTTAACAGATCATGATAGAACGTTATATTAACTCAGATTGGACAATGACAAAACTTCACATATTATAGCCAAATATACCAATCTAATGTTTAAAAAACGAAAACAGTTCCTGAGTCAAAAATCCAATTGATTAGGTAATTAAATTATAGTATAATTATTATCGAAATAGTATATGCCGTATAATTTTGTTGTTTCCGTTCATATTTCTTTCTTTTTAAATTTGTTGTAGTTGAAAAAACCATTATTGTAACTAGACCGATGCCACCCTTTGGAGAGTAAGGCGCAATAATGATATACTATACTATACTATACTCACTCACCCACTTACACTGACTCACTCGATTCTCATTAATTTATTGATTAAAGTCAGATTAAACACTTTACTCTTACTTCCCTTACTTAGTATTACTTTTGTTCCAAGTGTGAAAAAGCTATCGCATCCTGACGATGGGATTTCGTTCAGCGAAAAGCAAATAAGTCAAATAGCCTTAGCTGCTAAAAAAACGGTCCTCTAATTGTTGAAGCGACGTTGAGGAGTATCTATTGTGGTTTATTATTGTTCGGACGATTTTCCTTGAAATCTATAATTAGGTGATCTTTGCCCGTCAGTAGGCTTTTGTTTGTTGGTGATTCCATTTATCAGTGCTATTAATGTAATTTCTACGGGAAATGCTGCGCTGAAATAAACAAGTTTTTAGAATATTCCGGGTACAGTAGTCACAGAAGGGCAATCGGATACTTCGACTGCGTTTAAACTAGGGTATCTAAAAGATAGTTAAACGCTGCGGCACATTCTGTTGATACTGACATTAGTTAGGCAGTGATCCATCTGCTTGCGTGAGACTTAAAAAAATCGAAAATGACATTGAATGTCCTATTTACATACATGTTGGAAAGTAACAATTACTATCAGTCTATAGAAAAAACTCGTGGGAACGTTGTTTAGAAAATGATCAAGTGGTTAGCAACTCTGGTTTTCCCACAGTAAATTGTAGGAAATGATAGAAATACAGATTGTTTACCCATATGTTTAATATACGGTGTACTATCTTTTCTCTGGAAACTCAATACTTTTCTTGCCGATTGTTGCACTTTATTAAATAGCAGTTATTTATGTATATATTTATAGAAAACAACAACACAAAAAACGGAAAAAAAGAAAGAAGGAAAAAAAAAAGAGAGAGAATTGGGTTGGACTCGAACCCTGCACCTTCCGCTCGACGCGAGTACGCTTAACCGCTACACCACAGAGGCTGATTACGTGTCCTGGGGAAAGAGTCTTTAATTTAATGCCTTTTCCATGAATGCCTTGTTTTGTGCTGTTATTTGGTAGGCGTTTAGCAGCCGCCCAGGTATCTGTTAGGATCGGAAAAGGCAGGAAGATTTTACGTTTGTACTACCCGTATGGTATATTGACTTCGTCCGACATAACTGTTGTTCAAAAAGCAACGTTCAAGTGTGCCGTAAGTTGTAATACAGTAGGATGTGTAAATCCCGAACTGCTATCCTTTTTGAGCTATTTTGAAAAAATAGCTCATATGTCAGTGGTGTGAGCGTATGTATCTTTGTGGCTTTGTAACTTTGTATGTTCGGATCTTTGTTGCAAGAGCCAATAAGGTTGAAGGTACTATTAGTTGCTTAGGGACCAATGAGATCTTAGCATCTACTTAAACATGACATTGGTAAAGGTCGAACAAGGGCATTTTAGACCGCCATCTTTATTCTTCACAATTTTTTCGTCTTTTATTACGGCTACAGGTGTTTGGAAACATTATATTAAATATCTTCATTATTCAAACGCTGTGTACAGTGATGCAGCTGTTTAAGGGGTCATATTTTAGTGTTGAAGCTACTTCAAGACATTTCTGACCGAATTCGGCTATCGTTAACGGTATTAACGCACGTATTTATGAGTTGTGTTTCACGTGCTTCAAGGTAGAGTATAAAAGATCGTATATTTTCAAAGCTCTTCCAGTGAAGCAATAATTGATATTTAGATATAGAGTTTTATTCGAAAGTATGCGCCCATAAAATGTGGTTTTAGAAGTTTAAAAGGCAGCTTATTTTTTTGAAAGCTGTATCGAGTATTGTTAATCCTGTAAACAAGCTTTAAAAATATTATTCTCTCGCTTACAAAGTTCAACCGACCTTTTTCGTTCTATTTAGTAAAGATGCGTAACTTAAGTAGAAACAGTGGCGTTAGGGAATAAAATTGGAGGAAGCTAGTTGACACAATAATCATGATATAAGTAGAAATATATTTCGGCAGTTTGATAATTTTCTTGGAAGTTAATAAATGTTAGGCTATCAACCTTGACCTTGCATGAAACATAATTTAATTGCAGATGTTGTAGTAAAGCCGAGGTGATTTCTTAAAATCGTTTAAGAAAATTTTGTAACATCTTCACATGCAAATTGTGTGCATGAGTTATTTTTATAATTCTGTTTACTAGATTACTGTGTGATAACTCGAATTCCCTCAAGTACGAACGACGAAAGGGGGCAAAGTCCGACACTTTCACGTGCCAGCTGTGTGACTGTACATCACATGCAGATTGGCTTTTTGCAATAATAATGGTAACTTGGGCGTATGAAGACCTGTTTCATTTAGTAACCAATGCCTTAAAAAAGGCTCTTGTCTTTTAGGAAGTAATAGCTTTTAAAACATGACGAAATAAGTTGTCGGAGTTAAAGACCGTTTCACAAAATTTTGTTAATAAATGTTAGGTTATCAACCTTGACGTTGCATGAAACATAATTTAATTGCAGATGTTATAATGAAGCCGAGGTGATTTCTTAAAATCGTTTGAGAAAATTTTTCAGTGAAGAATTAGCCTTTTTTTAACGTACGAATTGTAAAAGGGCCAAAGACCAACACCTTCACGTGCAAATTGTGTGCGTGAGTTATTTTTATAATTCTGTTTACTCAGCTAGTTTACTGTGTGATAACTCGAATTCCCTCACGTACGAACCACGAAAGGGGGCAAAGTCCAACACTTTCACGAGCCAGCTGTGTGACTGTACATCTCATGCAGATTGGCTTTTCACAATGATAAATAGTAACTTGGACGTATGAAGACCTGTTTCGTTTTGTAACCAATGCCTTAAAAAAGGCTCTTGTCTTTTCAGAAGCAATAACTTTTAAAACATGAAGAAATAAGTTGTCGGAGTTAAAGACTGTTTCACTGAGTAGAATCGCACGTGAAAACCTCGTGAATTATGATGATGCAACCATCTACCACGATGATAAAAATCCTGCTTTTTCGTAACTATTCAGTATTCGATGAGTCACATTTTGGCTTAAGAAACTCCGAGGGAAACCTTAGAGTTTTCCTTCTAATCAACGTTTGGTGAGTAGAAGTTTATTTCACTTTAATGATTTGTTTAACTTGCACCAGATGTAACAGGGAAAGACAGAGGAAAGTGAATATATAGCTTGAGGATCGACTCAGCTGAGCGTTTCGCGTTTTCATTTTGTACCGCAATACGCAATTTCGCACAAAACCTAATCTACATTTAGGATGAAAGAGGTAGATTGATCACTCTTGGTAAGGTTACACCGAAGCATTAAAGTTACACTAAAGCATTCAAAATAGCTCATGCACGTTTAACGTGCCTATGCTTTTAACTTTCATGATCATCCCAGTATCTGTTTTTAGGCTGCGGCATTTCTCGGTTTAAAACCTTTTTATCGTATAAAATGTAAGAGCTCTGTTAGTAAATGTATTCACATCTTCGAGAGAAAATAGAGGGTCGGTGAACAGGCTAACGTCTGTGTACAGGCTATTTTAAACCATTTGTCGTGAAGAATAGGATATTTTTCTTTGGGATTTTTATTTTCTTTTCGCTGTCATAACGTTATTGCTTTTTACAAAATAGCCGTTGTTACAACGCAGTTGTAGCGGCGCAAGAAGGTACTTAGGGTTGTTTGGAGGCGCGAGCGTGAAGGGCGAAACACACAGTAGGACGCAGTTACGTCACGTTTGCCATCTTCAACTCGATTTTTGAACGTGCAGAAGAAGGTTTCACCTAAGGTTATCTTATTGACAAAAACTACATGGATTTCTGTAGCTTTTCTTAATATGACGGTCGCTTCAAGCAAACTGATTGGGTCTCTCTGGTACCCAAAGAAAAAAAAAGGCTTGCCTTCCTAAGTGTGATCTTACTTACTTCTTTGTTCAACTGCGCTTCGATTCTATAACTTATAGACATCATACGACCATTGTACAACATGACGTTAAATGCCTTTATAGGTGATTGTCTGACTGTAAAATAAAACATTCCTGACTTCCATACGACCATTGACTTTTGCTGCGAAACTTTGCACCAGTTCTGGTGCGAAACTTTTACGGTGATTGCCTGACTGACTGCGTACGACTTATGGCTTTTGCTGTGAAACTTTTACGGTGATTGCCTGACTGACCACGAACGACTATTAGCTTTTGCTGCGAAACTTTGCACCAGTTCTGGTGTGAAACTTTTACGGTGATTGCCTGACTGACCACGTACGACTTATGGCTTTTGCTGCGAAACTTTTCACCAGTTCTGGTGTGAAATTTTAAAGATAATTTATACAACAGGATAAATTAGAGTTAATGTGATAACCATAAACCCGCCCTTACCAGCAATGGAACCAGCTCACTTCCTTTCAGGGGTCACTTTCGGCATGCGACCCCTGTCACACTATTTGCTTCGCTCAGCCAATTAGATGCCAGCTATCACATGTACAGTTGATGCCTATATTTTCGCGCCTAGCTCAGCAAAATAGCACTTCATATTCTTCTCTTCGTGGAACAAAATGTTTGTTACTTATAGCCTGGCTTTTTCTTCATGAATTGGAATTTTTGCTAAGCTGTAATGACGAGATCACCGTTTAGGAAGGGCTACCTTGATCTTCCAACTGCATACAAGCCTTACGCGAGTTTTCCTGGACAGACCTTCCACGAAGAGATGTTGCACCGCCGCTCTTGGTCAACTTGAACTCCGTTCTTGGAACATTGATCTACAAAAGTGCAACCCTCCTCTCGAATGTGGCTGCTTTCTCCTCTTCTTGAACTTTCGATATCCTCTCGCATGTACCGTCACTTTAGCCGTTTTCGACTCTCTCGGCTGGCACTTCACAGTCAACGTTCCTCCGTAGCATATCATCTTAGCCCAGCGCGTCTTCCTTTTGGGATCAGAGTTGCTTTCTCATGATTCAGGTGCGGTATGTTTCTGGTTTATCGATAGTTAATATTCTTATTATATTGTGCCTCGAACGACATCTGTTTTTGCAATATTGTATGCATGTGACTGTACTGAGCGCTTTGAGACATGGAAAGTTATTTTTTAGTTCATTTACTGTATTATGAGGAAGGACTTGGCGCCGCGGCCTCTGAAATTCACTTTATTCAAGTCCCGGGGATTCAAGTATGGATGTCCGTGCTTTTATTATGCTCTTACTATAGAGTAAGAAAGAATACGGACTGTTAAAATCAAATCTGTGACGATTGGGTCTTCGAGGTTTTTTCAAATAATGGATTGAATTTCAGTCTCAATTGTTTATTCACATCTAACATATTATGAGTTGAGAATGATACATGACAGAAAATCGTCAAGGTCGGTTTCATGCTTCGCACGTACAGACTTCTCCTTGCGAAAGGCGCGTTTTACAGTATTCGAAAATCAGAAATTTCCTTCGTTCTCCGGATTATAAAGAGGAATTATAAGCTAAAATTTCCTCTCAGGGCCTGGGGATCAGGACCCCAGAGAGAGGATTAGGACCTCTCTTTAGCCTGGTTGTTGTTGCGTGATAATGTTCTTATTGGGCGAGTCCTCTCGTTAGGAGCTCACCTTTCTTGTTGTGGTTGTCCCCAGGGGGCCTGGGAATTAGGATCCCAGAGAGAGGATTAGGACCTCTCTGTAGCCTGGGGACTTGATGCCTTGTTGTGGTTGTCACCAGGGGACCTGGGAATTAGGATCCCAGAGAGAGGATTAGGACCTCTCTGTAGCCTGGGGACTTGATGCCTTGTTGTGGTTGTCCCCAGGGGGCCTGGGAATTAGGATCCCAGAGAGAGGATTAGGACCTCTCTGTAGCCTGGGGACTTGATTGCTTGTTGTGGTTGTCACCAGGGGGCCTGGGAATTAGGATCCCAGAGAGAGGATTAGGACCTCTCTGTAGCCTGGGGACTTGATGCCTTGTTGTGGTTGTCACCAGGGGGCCTGGGAATTAGGATCCCAGAGAGAGGATTAGGACCTCTCTGTAGCCTGGGGACTTGATGCCTTGTTGTGGTTGTCCCCAGGAAGCCTGGGAATTAGGATCCCAGAGAGAGGATTAGGACCTCGCTGTAGCCTGGGGACTTGCTGGCTTGTTGTGGTTGTCACCAGGGGGCCTGGGAATTAGGATCCCAGAGAGAGGATTAGGACCTCTCTGTAGCCTGGGGACTTGATGCCTTGTTGTGGTTGTCCCCAGGAAGCCTGGGAATTAGGATCCCAGAGAGAGGATTAGGACCTCTCTGTAGCCTGGGGACTTGATGGCTTGTTGTGGTTGTCACCAGGGGGCCTGGGAATTAGGATCTCAGAGAGAGGATTAGGACCTCTCTGTAGCCTGGGGACTTGCTGGCTTGTTGTGGTTGTCACCAGGGGGCCTGGGAATTAGGATCCCAGCCTGGGGACTTGCTGGCTTGTTGTGGTTGTCACCAGGGGACCTGGGAATTAGGATCCCAGTGAGAGGATTAGGACCTCTCTGTAGCCTGGGGACTTGATGGACTCATGGAAAGGAAGGAGAGGATTACCACCTCCCAGGGCCTGGGGATCAGGACCCCAGAGAGAGGATTAGGACCTCTCTTTAGCTTGGCTGTTGTGTTGTTGTTGCGTGATAATGTTCTCATTGGGTGAGTCCTCTCTTTCGGAGCTAACCTTTCTTGTTGTGGTTGTCCCCAGGGGTCCTGGGAATGTACTGTCGTCATTGTTTCAATAATTGGGTTGAAACCATAAATAATACAATTATTTTTTAGTAGCTTACAAACAACAACCATGAGCATGTGTATTCTGATTTATCGATAAGGAATTGTTTAAAATTTTGTCAATATATATTGGGTTCTCACATCTCAGTATTTGGCCCTGACTCGATAGATACACCATTTGCATCCAGTTTGTGTAATTAGTCGATTAATTGTGCTTAATTTACAGACTGATCCTTTGTTTTGTTCTTTGTTATTGCATATCTCCTCATCTGCTGTGGAGGAAGTCTTAGGCCCCTGACCAACTTGTTGCTGTTCCTGGTTAAGTCCTCAGCTGATACCTGGTCGACGGGACATTTGCCCAGTCTGATCTTACACGCAGTGTGACCGTTGTTTCAAGTGACATTTGACTCTGGAAATAGCCCTGCCATTCCTGTTGTTCGTCCATGGGGAATACCCCTTTGGGGTATTTGTGGGGATGAAGTGCTCCCATACAGGTCACACTTTGCCCCATAGACTCTTGTTACTCCTTAAACCGGGGAATTAGACATCTAGAGAGGTCTTTCCACCTCTCCAGTACCCAAGGGGGATTATCACCTCCACTCACAACCTTGGGGGATTTTCAACCCCTAGAGAGGATTATCACCTAACTTCTCACTATTCTGGGGGATTATCACCCCCAAGAGTGGATTATCACCTCTCACTATCCTGGGGGATTATCACTCCCTAGAGAGGATTATCACCTCTCCCCTTGTAGATTTCGGACTGTTACACCAATATGTAGAGAAAAGTGACCTGCTGTCCATATTTTGAGTACTTCATCCCTTACCCCTTTTCTCCATAATATTTCTGGTCTAGTTACTTGCTTTTATCTAAGGGGTTCTGGGTTGAGAGCATTAACGGTGATAAAATGCTTGACTCACTGCGCACGACTCGTGGCTTTTGCTGCGAAATTTTGCACCAGTTCTGGTGTGAAACCTTTACGGTGATGGCCTGACTGACTACCTACGACTTATGGGTTTTGCTGCGAAACTTTGCACCAGTTCTGGTGTGAAACTTTTACGGTGATTGCTTGACTCACTGCGTACCACTTATGGCTTTTGCTGTGAAACTTTGCACTTATGGCTTTTGCTGTGAAACTTTGCACCGGTTCTGGTGTAAAACGTTTACGGTGATTGCCTGACTGACTACCTACGACTTATGGGTTTTGCTGCGAAACTTTGCACCAGTTCTGGTGTGAAACTCTTACGGTGATTGCCTGACTGACTACGTACGACTACTAGTTTAATTTTACGGTGATTGTCTGACGACGTAGCATTATGGCTTCTTGGCTACAGAAAAACATAGGCACGTTAAACGTGCATGAGCTATTTTGAATGCTTCAGTGTAACTTTAATGCTTCGGTGTAACCTTACCAAGAGTGATGAATCTACCTCTTTCATCCTAAATGTAGATTGGGTTTTTGTGCGAAATTGCGTATTGCGGTACATAAATGAAAACGCGAAACGCTCAGCTGAGTCGATCCTCAAGCTATATATTCACTTTCCTCTGTCTTTCCCTGTTACATCTGGTGCAAGTTAAACAAATCATGATCATTAAAGTGAAATAAATTTCTACTCACCAAACGTTGATTAGAAGGAAAACTCTAAGGTTTCCCTCGGAGTTTCTTAAGCCAAAATGTGACTCATCGAATACTGAATAGTTACGAAATACCAGGATTTTTATCATTGTGGTAGATGGTTGCATCATCATAATTCACGAGGTCTTCACGTGCGACTCTACTCAGTGAAACAAACTCCGACAACTTATTTCTTCATGTTTTAAACGTTATTGCTTCTGAAAAGACAAGAACCTTTTTTAAGGCATTGGTTACAAAACGAAACAGGTCTTCATACGTCCAAGTTACTAGTTATCATTGTGAAAAGCCAATCTGCATGAGATGTACAGTCACACAGCTGGCACGTGGAAGTGTTGGACTTTGCCCCCTTTCGTGGTTCGTACGTGAGGGAATTCAAGGTATCACACAGTAAACTAGTAAACAGAATTATAAAAATAACTCACGCACACAATTTGCACCCGAAGATGTTGGTCTTTCGCCCTTTTACAATTCGTACGTAAAAAAAAGGCAAATTGCTTACTACAAAATTTTCTCAAACGATTTTAAGAAATCACCTCGGCTTCATTATAACATCTGCAATTAAATTATGTTTCATGCAACGTCAAGGTTGATAACCTAACATTTATTAACATTTGTGAAACTCATGCACACAATTTGCATGTGAAGATGTTGGTCTTTGGCCCTTTCACAATTCGTACGTAAAAAAGAGGCAAATTGTTTTACTACAAAATTTTCTCAAACGATTTTAAGAAATCACCTCGGCTTTATTACAACAACTGCAATTAAATTATGTCTCGTGCAACGTCAAGGTTGATAGCCTAACATTTATTAACTTCCAAGAAAATTATCAAACTGCCGAAATATATTTCTACTTATATCATGTTACTCCACTCAATATAACAGTATCTAATTATTGTGTCAACTAGCTTCTTCCAATTTTATTCCCTAACGCTACTGTTTCTACTTAAGTTACGCATCTTTACTAAATAGAACGAAAAAGGTCGGTTGAACTTTGTGAGCGAGAGAATAATATTTTTAAAGCTTGTTTACAGGATTAACAATACTCGATACAGCTTTCAAAAAAATAAGCTGCCTTTTAAACTTCTAAAACCACATTTTATAGGGCGCATACTTTCGAATTAAAGTCTATATCTAAATATCAATTATTGCTTTATTAGAAGAGATTTGAAAATATGATCTTTTATACTGTACCCAGTTGTGGCAGGTGAAACAGAACCCATACTGACGTGCGTTGTACCGATAGCCGAATTAGGTCAGAAATGCCTCGAAGCAGCATCCACACTTAAATATGAACCCTTAAACAGCTGCATCACTGTTCACAGCGTTTGAATCATGAAGATATTTTATGTAATGCTTCCAAAAACCTGTACCCGTAATAAAAGACGAAAAAATTGTGAACGATCAAGATGGCGGTCTTAAAGTGCCCTTGTTCGACCTTTATCAGTGCCATGTTTAAATAGATGCCAAGATCTCATTGGTTCCTAAACATCAACTCATAGTACCTTCAACCTTATTTGCTCTTGCAACAAACATCCCAACATACAAAGCCACAAAGATACATACGCTCACACCACTGACATATGAGCTATTTTTTCAAAATAGCTCAAAAATGAGTGAGTAAGATCAAACTCAGGATGACAAGCAGAGAAAGAACACGTTATCAGTTTGGCTTTAAAAGGTAAACTGTTGCCATAGCATATTTGAAAACATGGACAGTATTGTTTTATACACAGCAACAGAAACGTCCTTCTTTGCTCTTAGGCGTTAACGTAAATGACGAAAGAGGAAACCATCCTCCCCACGTTGAAACTCGAGTTAAAGACCGCAAACGTTACCTTACTTTGTGGCCCGTGGTTTTCAGCCGTGCGCGGTTAAAAGTTTCCAACGGAAGGCCTGTTAACACGAAACTTTATATCAGTTCTGGTGTAAACCTTTTGCGGAGTTATCGTAGCACGACATACAATGCTAACCATAAGCATGTGTGTACAATGAATTTGGAGTGATTTTGGCGAGGAGACCACACGTAGATGATAATAAGGGATAAGGAATAAATAACAATTATTCTCTGAAGTGGAGGTGGCTAGTGATGATATTTACCGATGCCGCAAAGCGGCGAGGTAAATATCCCCCACTAGCCACTGACACTGAGGTGAATAATTGTTTTAGTATAATATACTGAAACAGTGGGATAATTGAGCACAAAAATGAAAATTTTTAACTCATTTACTGTTGCCAACGATTACAATTTTGGCGCGAAATGACCGAACGGCCGCGGTCGTCGCTTTTTCTTGCCGAAAAATAAAACTTTTGAAGGCATTTGTTTAGCTCTTGCGGGGAAGTTGAATTCTTTTTGTATTTAAAATCATTCTTTAAAAAAAGAATATTAAATTTAGTTTTAAGCTTATTTATGAATAGGTCAACTAAATAAAGTAACGGAAGACTTGAGCTTAATTTGCATTTGTAAACAAAAAACTTTTTCACCGGTTTTATCGATAAATTCAGGTCAAAAAGACAAATCTTTACCTGTGAAAACTTCCAAACCGAACTTCGTCACCTTCTTCATGTATTTCGGGAACAGCTAGCTTGATTAGTTGTGAAATTTCTTTCTTTGTTACGGCAGCAAAACGGGAAGGCATTTTGCTCGCAACTTACGCGAGTTTGGCGTCGCTCGCTCGGAGAAACTGGAGGTGAATCAGGGAATAGTGCAGGATATTCACTGATTGAGTAGCCAATCAGAGCGCGCGAAAAACACTATCCACTGTTTTAGTATATACTAATATATACTGTAAACAAATACACTGATCTTTTCCCTGTATCTCCACAAAACCCGAAAACTAGATAAAAGGGTGAAACAGGTTAAATACGCTCGCTTTTCTTTTAATGTAAATTAGAAGTGAAACAGATCTTTCCTAACTTATGTGTTCTTCTTGGCAATGTGTTAAGTGAAATTTCGCTGGCTGGCCCATAACTTCCTTATGCTGCCGCCGGCTGGCAAACTCCAACTTTCGTTTTACACATTAGTTTTTTTTAACCGTGCTGGCTGGCAAAAAACCGTCAAACATGATTGCTGGCTGGGATTTTTATTTTCTGAAAGTCTTGCCGTCTAGCAGTGAAGAGCGGGTATTTTTTTCCCAGGAAAGTTAAACATTAACATAGGTTGACGTAAAAACACTCTGCTAGCGTTTACGACATTGTATAATCAATTT
>NC_133206.1:15500649-15548149 GCF_958299795.1 Porites lutea
ATCAGAGCATTCTTGATCCTTTTATATAAAGGGTAAATACTTTTCAGAATAGAATTCAACAGTTTTTTCGCATTTGTTAGCTTTATATGTGCGAGGGGTTATTGTTAAATAGCACTGTTTTAGTCACAATTTATCTATTTTTTTTGTTACAACTTTTTGTCCGTAAAAAATAGATGGTAATTTCAACATACCATTTTCTGTTACTTTGCAATGATTTTAACCTTCAACAAAAAAGATTTTGCTTGACAGGTGTATTGTATGATTTACCCTGTAGTACCTTTGGGGTCGTTCAGTTTTTAAATGGAAAAGTAAAAACAAATACAGGGTGTCCAAAAAGTTCATTCTTCTACTTTATAAGCCTGTATTTCAGTACGATTGGGCTTGGTAAGCAAATCATTTCAACAAAAGTTGTGTCTTTCAGTATAATTCACTATTTTCATACTTTTTGTACCATCTTTTGACTTGAATATTTGATTTGTGTACTTCCGCCGCGGAGGTGCGCGTGCGCGAGTATGTTTTCCAGCCACATATTTTTTTGTATTTCATAACCCGAATTGCTCGAACTTCTTCCTTGTTTTTTGTGAATATCACGAAAGATAAAGCCCCTTAACGCAAAAACGTTCAGCTGCGTGAGAGCATAAGCATGTATACTTCGATTTACTGGCTTATCTGTTGCAGAAATTGCTAAAAAACCGGAAATATCTGAATGTTGGGTGGTAGAATGATCATGGAGAAATGAAGGTTTTGAATGCAAGAAACTAAGGGGACGACCAAACGCCACGAATAAATCAGCTAAAACAGTTTTAAAGAAGGCTAGATACAAAATAGGAGACTCGACAAGGAAGCTCAGTCACACATAGTTAGCAAGCCATATAAAAGGGTCATGAAAAGCTGTTCAAAATGTTTAAAATTAGAGGCCCCTGAGATGGCAAAAAAACCTCTGCTTAGTCTGCCAATTAACGCCCAGCTCGTTTTAAAGTTGTAAAGAAGTACAAAAGCCTTGCTGTGGAAGGGGGCCGGGATGATTATCTTTTTTGGATGAATGCCCAAAATATATTTTTTTCAGCGGCCTAAACTAAACAAATTTTGTTCGGGGGTTGAACTGGATCCTGCGCACCAGGTGATAAAAAAGCTCAAAATGGATCCAAACGCTGTATCCCACCTCATGTCGCAACGGCTACAGAATGTGATAAAAAACAAAAAGGGCATGCCAGTCACTGAAATTCTGAATACATGTACTTGAGAGAGAAATAAACATCTTCAAGAAATTTCATGTAAAAATAAAGTTTTGATTAAAAGTTATAGTGCATGAATTTAGAGGAACGAACTTTTGGGACACCCTGTAGAACCAAATAGGCAAACAAGCAAACTTATAAATAGCAGGATTGGCTGTCTACAGTGGTCAAATATCTAATTAAAACATGATGTTTCACAGCCAAAAATTAAACTATTTTTGCCATCTGTTGGTTTATCTTTGGAAACTTGACCTTTCCTATATTTACTTTCGTGGTTCATTTCATGATCAGCGAGATTTTTTAAACATTTCTCACCAATTTCAGTCAATGTTTTTCAATTTGTCGATCAGATATTTTATAGTATGTTTCCATTCTTTAACATTTTTTAATTTTTTGACTCCACCACAGTGCACGCAGTGACCTCTATAATCCCACTTGAGTGAAAATATCCCTTCCTGAAAATAAAGGGAAATTTGAAAAATGTCCAATACATGGTTCTTCAGATGTTCAAGTGTTCTGTTATAGATAATACATACTACATAACTGCAGTGCATAAAATTTTGATGTTTAGACATCAGATCACACCGATGTCCTTACAGTGGAACCTCGATATAAGGAACCTCTATATAATAAAGTCCTCGTTATAAAGACCGAATTTCTTTACCCCAGTAGTAGTAAAATATATGAAAAAGAACCTCGATTTAACGAAACCTTGATGTTGCCAGTCTCTTGGCCCTTCGTTAAATCAAGGTTTCACTGTAATTAGAGCAAAGTACACCCTTTACTTTGTCTTATCTTCACATCTCTACAACAGCCATCTCTCCAAAATGGCCTAATGTCCACTAAATAAATAAAGATTAATTGTGTTACCATCTACCAAAATAACCTCACCTCCATCATAGCCACTTGAGGGCGAAATTTAATACAAAAAAGATGTATCACTGACTGCTGTATACTTGCTCTTTTTCCTTTGAATTTGTTTTGTTCAAACATTTGGTTTTTCGTGTTTTGATTGTGTTGTGTGCCAGAATAAACATTTTTCTTAGAATTATAATGTTCTACCCCCCCTCCCCCTTCCCCAAAAAGAAAAAGAAATTACTGCAGCATTATACCTCTACCTTAACCTATAACCCACAACCTCTTTACAAGGATCTTTTTCCGAGGTGGCTGGTGTGGAGATGTTCAACTGTAAATATATTTCCTTGTTATCTATGTTTTCCTCTCTAACTTCCCCTTCGATAGAAATGGCATTAAAAATGTTTGTTTTAATATGTCAGATTTATTTATGTTATGTAAGGAAAGGTTTTAGAGGGATGCATATAATTATTAGGCCGTTGATATACACGTTAGACTGCGAGCAGCTCTTATTTTTCTTTGCAAGTTTACGAAAGCCAAGCACGCGAGCCGCAATAAACGAGGGCGTAAGCCCGAGAAGAAAAATAAGAGACTGCTGACTCTTTTGTTCTGTCTGGGGACAACAAAGCTGTCAAGGTAATTTAACTGACCAATTAAACCCGAGAAAAACTGAAACAATTTATAAATATAACATAAACAACTGAAAAATTACACTTTCTTTAAATCCGGTAAGATTGCTTTTAATTTCTTTCCTTGAGGAAATTTACAGCAGTTTCCTTCTGTAAGATCCGGGGAGGGGGGTACTCCCATACATTACCTATACGGGTATGTGCCGCCCAAAGGGGTCGTGATTTTGTAGCTCCTGATTTAGAACGGGGTATCCATTTCAGAGGCGTTTTCTAGAACGGGGTATAAAATTTCGAACGCACGAAAGCTCCACTTTTGTAAGCAGCCATTTGAAAGTATTCAAGGACAGATTGCTTTTAAAAATACGGTCCAATGCGTTAACAAGCAAACCGTTGAACTCTTGTTGCACCCTAGAACGGAATATAAAAAATTGGCCCATTTCTAGAACGAGGTATCAGTTTTAGGGCGAATTTTAGAACGGGGTATAAAAAATTGGCCCATTTCTAGAACGGGGTATCAATTTTAGGGGAAATTTTTTCTAGAACGGGGTGCCATTTTGGAGTCCCGGGCGGCACACACCCACCCAAAAAATACCCAAGTGCCCCCCCCCCGGGTGTAAGATATGCTTAACCGTTTTAGTTTACAAGCGATTACCGCTTGATTCGTTATTGTTCGCAGTTGGTTGTGACGCGTGACTATTTTTACCGCTTGCAACTCCAGCAGAGACCAGTCATGTGCAATTATCTGTCAACAGCTGTAAAATTGACCAACCGGTTACTCCGTTTCTGGGCTGACGGAGGGTTTGTTTACTACAAAGAGTCCGCAGGCCGTCTTTTCTCGTCTCGTCCTAAACCCTTATTGTAACATAACGTCGTGGTTTCCAATCGCGCTGGCTGAGATAAGAACTAAACGGATTTTAAGAGAAAAGGCGGACTGCAAGCAGTCTATATACACGTAGGCCTGATGGAGTTAGCTTCCCCTGCAGATGTTTGTTTAGCTCATTATGCAATCCTCCCCACTAAAGGGGAATAAACGTGTGACAAAGCCCTAAGAATGTCTGTGTGGGAGGTTCTGATGGAATTGGTGTAAAGAATCTTATAGGAACACTTTCCTAAGCTTTTCAATCTTGGCACCAGCTACAGCTCTCTGCCTTAGAGAGGTGTCTAACTCATAAAGGGTTTCTACGAAATAGAAACCCTCTTCTACACTGTATGTTGAATGTAAAATCCCTGTTTGTAGGCACCAAACTGAACTGAATTAAGGCCGACCCAAATTATTTAGACCAGCTGAATTGATTGCTGACACCGATCTTAATTTTAGGTGAACTCAATACAAAAGGAGAAAAATCCTCATTTCGGTGTAACTGCTTGCAAAAGATGTTTTAATGCAGGCTTGTCACTAAGATTTCAAGCTTCCAGGTTAACACAATAAGAAGGTGGGGAATCAAAAACCTAAGGATTTCTTTTGATTCAATTTTTCTTCTATTTTCCAGTGAATGTAGCCGGGGAAAATCCCTGGCCCCGATTCGTAATTACTGCCCTGCAACAATTTATGCATTAGGCTCAACACATGAAAAGTTTAGCATCTGAATCGATCGCTGCTCCAAAGTCGCTTGTCCAAAATTCCCTTCCAGGCTAGACAGGAAAAAATGGCTGAGTCATTCCAAATTGAAACATAGGTGTTCCTTATTGATTCAGATGACAAACGTTTCACATACGTAATTCAATGTATTAGGTAATTCAGCTCATGAAAAATTCGGCATCTGAATCAAAGCTACTCCGAAGTCCAAAATTCCCTGCCAGGTTAGGCAGGAAGAATGGCTGAGCTATTCCAACTTGAAATAGGTGTTCCTAATTGACTCAGACATCAAACTTTTCATATACAATGTACTTGATTGAATGTATCGTATTAGGTTCAGCACAGGAAAGGTTTGCCATCGGAATCAATGCTACTCCAAAGTCACTGGTCCAAAATTCCATGCCAGGCTAGGCAGGAAGAATGGCTGAGCCATTCCAAATTGAAATAGGTGTTCCTAACTGATTCAGACGTCGAACTTTTCATGTACTTGATTCAATGTGTTAGATTCAGTACATGAACAGTTTGGAATCTGAATCAATACTGCTCCAAAGCCACGTGTCCAAAGATCCCTGTCAGGCTGGGCTAGGCAGGAAGAATGGCTGAGCCATTCCAAATTGAAATAGGTGTTCCTAATTGGTTCAGACATCAAACTTTTCATTTACAGTGTACTTGATTCAATGTATTAGGTTCAGCACATGAAAGGTTTGGCATCTGAATCAATACTACTCCAAAGTCACTTGTCCAAACTTCCCTGCCAGGCTAGACAGGAAGAATGACTCCAAATTGAAATAGGTGTTCCTAATTGATTCAGACATCAAACTTTTCATGTACTTGAT
This sequence comes from Porites lutea, assembly GCF_958299795.1. Lineage (NCBI taxonomy): Eukaryota > Metazoa > Cnidaria > Anthozoa > Scleractinia > Poritidae > Porites > Porites lutea. Next base: position 15,505,781 of record NC_133206.1, read on the forward strand.
TCAATGGTTAGGTTCAATACATGAAAAGTTTGGAATCTGAATCAATACCGCTCCAAAGCCACGTGTCCAAAGTTCCCTGCCGGACTAGGCAGGAAGAATGGCTGAGCCATTCCAAATTGAAATAGGTGTTCCTAATTGATTCAGATGTCGAGAATTACTTTTCATGTACTTGTTTCAATGTATTAGGTTCAAAATTCATCGTCTGAATTAAAAAGCCACTCCAGAGGTAAAAATTTCCTGCTGGGCTAGGCAGGAAGAATGGCTGAGTCGTTCCAAATTGAAATAGGTATTACTAATTTATTCGGACGCCGAACTTTTCATGTACTTAATTCAATGTATTAGGTTTGGCCCATGAAAAGTTTGGAGTCTAAAGCATCACTATTTTTGACATTTTTTTATGAACAGAAAAGATTCTGTTTTTTATATATGTTGTAAATTTTTTCTTTCGGTGCAACATATATACAAAGAGGAATCTTTGAGCTTAAGCAAAAGGTAGGGTATTTTTTTCTCATCTCTTTCCTAGGAGTGGCCTATAAGTCACAATTGCTTTGGTTTACTGATACTGACCGTGATAGTGCTGTGTATGGACTCCTTAATTAATAGTTTCTACCTTTTTTTGTATTCAGATGTGCAGTGCAGCTGAACTGTCTAACAAAAATGAGTTTCCCACATTTGGACGCACATTTTCTTTGGACTCACGAATTGGACCAAGTATTATCAGCCTTCTAAAAAATACATATAAGTGGACTAGAATTGCTATCATTTACCAAAATGTTATAAGGTGGATATCCTTAACAGAGTACCTGCAAGAGGAATTTGAGAAAAATGGTATTACTGTGGCCATGAAATTTAAAACATCGAATTCTCCCAGTTATAACTTTGAAGCTGAAGAGGAATTTAAGCACGCTCTGATTAAAATTAAGAAAAAAGCAAGAAGTAAGTACATGCATGACTTCATGATAACCTTTATTAGTATAGGCAATAACTACATGCCGTAAACTTTGGGTTTTTCTATGGCTAACGGCAGGATTAGTTAAAGGTTGCTCCAGAAACTTATTTAATGGTCCAATGTACTGATAATGACTGCCAGTGGTGCCCTTGCAATGTTCATGTAACAACCTTATGTCAACATAAAATGTAAAGAGTACACGTCTCTTGTCCTCTTATCCACAAAATTTCATTCACTTGTTCATTCACTCACAAGTAAAATTTTTGTGACTTTTAATTCTTACTTAAACATTAATGTGCCCACTGCTCTGACCTGGACATTTTAATTTTGTTTTATAGTTGTGTTGGTTATTGGAGATTACTTTATTGGTTTGGAGACCCTTTATCTTGCCAAGCAAGTGGGAATGATCGATGGAAAGTTTGCATTTATTATATTTTTTCTCGAGCACAATTTTGTCAGGAAGGCAACAACTCCTCGACTCGAAGGGATGTGGTTTCTCAATTATTTGAATGCTAAGTACAGGTAGGTAACCTCTTCCCGGGGGGGGGGGGGGGGGGGGCTGCTCTGGATTCAAGTCACGAAGATGCTCGAATGGGGGCAAAAATCAAAACCCAAAAGAATTCCTGGGACTTCCAACAGAACCCAAGAATGTAATGGAACCACTCTTGACCAGTAAGGCGAAAAAAGAAACACTAGAAGCACATTCTCCTTGGGGGTGGGGATGGGGTGAACGACATGGCCCTAGCTACCCTTAATGAGAAAGTTCTAGGAGCTGAGTTCTCTGAAAGGTCATAGCCTCATTTAATTTTAAGACCTCTCTTACCCAAACAATGTCAAATGCATTGAAACACTCACTGCTTTAGAGGGGTATTGTAAGTCAGTTGAGTTCTGACGCAAAAGCTAACCTACCGTAGATAGTTCTACATTCCTTGAAATACTTTGCCATGCAGGCTTCCCGAATATCTTAACCAGTAGTGAACGATGCTTAAAAGTCATCTGACAGAAATGACAGTTAGTATGAATGTTGTTTGATTTTGAGAAAATTTGAATCTCTCATCCCCTGTCAGCATAGAGAAAAGCTCATGGTTTTCATGGTTTGTACAATCTTGAAAAGGTTCTGAATTTTAGAAGTCGTTTTGAAAAGCTAAAGTCCTTGAATTCGGTTAAGATCCTTGTATATTTTTACTTTATTAGAGTTTAGATCTTGAAAAGGTCTTGAAAAGTAAAAATAATGTGATCAACCATGGCTGAAGAAATGAAGGTCAAAGATGACTGTCCATTGAGTGTTTTAACCAACCATAAGTTCAAAAGAGGATTACACTAGAATTAATAAATTTTGGTCTTTAAAAACTGTAATTTTTCTGGCTTGAAATTGGCTTTAATTTGGCAATTTGAGTTAATTTTGCCCTTTATCCCAGTGATGTGGCATAGAAGTGTTAATGAAGGTTTCATGTGATCCTTCCGACAAATTTTTTTAAAAAATTGTTTTACTTTTCCTTAATGAAGAATCCGCAACAAGACAAGAATGGACATCCAGGAAGCTATGCAGGCTGCTCTTGTTTTTGCTGTGAAAACTGCAGAAGGGAAGAAATATCAGGATTTTGTTACAGAGTTGAAGCTCAAGACATCACAGAGCCCTTTCAACAGCTCGCACTACAATGCAAGTACAGCAACTTGGGGTTATCGTGTGAGTATAAATATTATGCTATAGCTATATTTTATGAAAATGAATATGATCCTTGTCATTGAATGAACAACCTAAGTGGCTGAAAAAGAACGCGAAAAAAACTCATGCTTGACTGGGAATCAAATTCTGACCTTTGCAATGACTGGAAGCTGTGGTCGGTCCATTAAGCTAATCAAGCCAACTGGATAGCAGGCCATTGTGAGTTTGTAATATACCCGATGATGCTCTTTAATGACACATTATTTCTTTTAGTCTTCGTAAGTTGTGTTTTACAACAGAATTAGGAGTATATTTTATTTCAATAAACTGTAAATACAGCGTTTTGGAGTCTGTCTTCAGATTAACTGTCTGGATACATAGAGGCCTAAGCATTTGCAATTTAAAACTCCTTGTTTTTTTGAACTGGGATTCGATTTATTGTCCTGGCCCCTCTTGTTGAAACGTTGGATAGCGCTATCCACCGGATAAATCACTATCCAGCGGATAAGTATTAGGGAAACCAATTGCGTTATCCACTGGATAGATTTTTATCCGGGGCATAGCGCTATCCAGCTTTTGAACAACCGCGGCCTGGACTGGGCTCATGATTTCTTAGTAAAAGTGTTTGGCAAACTTTTCATGGGGAAAGTAAGTTAATGACTTTAAATATGCTACTAGGGCCGATCATATTGTCAGTTATACAGTGTGTATTATACTTTCACAGCATCAGAATTTGGCGTGCCATTTCACAGTTTGATTTAGCTATTGTGTTTAGTCTACATGACATTTTGACTCATTATTTACATGCATTACTTAATACATGTTATGTTGCAGCCTCCAATATATGCAGCCTACCTGTACGATGCTGTTTATCAGTTTGCTGTAGCCTTGAATATCTCCACTGCAAAACTACCTCCTGCAGAACAAAATAGGACTCCTTCAGGGCAGGAGATTTTGTCACAACTTCGTGATTACACCTATGAAGGTGAAAGCTGATGTAGTGTATTTCATTTGTAAAGGGTTTGTACAGGTCATGGAAAACCTGAAAAGTCATGAAATTTACAAATTTCATTTTCCAGTCCTGGAAAGTCTTGGAAAATCAAAGTTATATTCGGTAAATTAGTTACTGCAGATGAGCAACAACAAAGTAAAACAGAGACAAGTAAATTAAATTGCGCCAACAGCTCACGTTTTGGTGGACACAAGAATTTTTTTGTTTTTTGAAAGGGCCTAGGTGAAAAAATATCCTAAAACAAGGAAAGGCTTGACAATTTTCCAAAGTGACAGCTGCTCTTAAGGTCATGGAGAGATCGAAAAAGTCATGAGAAAAGTCATGAAAAGTCATGGAATTTTGAAAGCTGAAAAGAGTACGACCCGGGTAAACCCAGGTCCTTGGAGGAAAAAGTTATGAAAACCACCTGACATAAATATGAAAGGTGCACACTCTACAGGGACCGCGGAGCAAGGTGAAAGTAGGAGGGCTGACAATTGAAAATATGTTTTTCATATTGAAAATCGAAAAAAGGAATAAAATCATAGTATTTGATTTGTTTCTGTCGCATGACTTTGCATACTTTATCCAGTATTTGTTGCTCTTTATAGGTCGGCATTAGTGAAGATACCGAAATTCTTCAAACGATTTTCATTATATTCCGTCCAGCAAATGTGTTTGCGATCTGAATCACGTCCAAGCTTTCCGTTAATTTCTTATGACAATTAAGTACTGTCAAGTTGCTGAATCACTGCAAGAAAAGACGCGATTACAATTTTAGTATAGAAAATAATACACTGAAGCGATCTGAAAAATTTCTAACTATGGCCGTTCACTGTTCAAGTAATGTAATTCTTCTTGCCATCGAATATTTCATTGATTCGAAAGGAGAAAGACAAAATATAAAACTTTCATCAACTCAAAACAACCACTCACCTTCGTTTGGCTTGAAAAAGCTACTAATTTCCTTCATTTCGTCTGACAAAACTGATAAAAAACTCTGCCCGAGCTGGAAGTACAAAACACGCTGCCGAACGAAGCGAAGGGGTGGCCAAGGAATGGCGTTGATCAAGGGACAAGTCGGCCCCAGAGCACAATTACCGCGAAAAGCACAGGAGCCCCCAAAATGCCTGGCGTTTGAAATTAAAGAAAATACAGAGAATATAGCGGAATATAGACGGAAAAAAACTTGTTTCAAGTCTTTTTTTATTTTAATTATTTTTCTTTTTAGCGCAAAAAGTGGGGGCGGGGGCCCAAAAAAGTGGTGGGGCCACGGCCCTTCCAGCCCCTCCCCCTTCGCGGTCCCTGCTCTAAATGATCTGTGGCTAGTGCTCTATGAAAAGTGTTTTACGATACCAGGAGCCATATGTCGCTATGCCATGTGTATAATGCATGACCAAGTGTTCACTTATTATGCGGTTACTCTCATATTAAGTATCTAGCAATCAATGTCCCTAAATAATTGTAGGTCTAGGAATGGGGAATTAAACTACTGCTATTAAGCAGCCGTGGTCACCTTTTGGTCATCTTAACGAGAGTTTTCCCGTTGTTTTCACCTCTATTAAGCCACCATCAAGAGCTTGATACACTTTGTTTGGCTTCATTTCAAGAATGTTATGAAGGAAAATACAGTCCGATATAGAAGCTGATGACTGATTGTGGATCAGTAATGCTGCTCCCATCAAGCGTTTGTTTCAATATAAAGTGATGTTTCTGCTATAGATTAATACTAATTACTTTATGACGAATCTCTATTGTGCGACCAACCTCCATTAAGCGGCCACTTGCTGCTATCTCGACGGTGGTCGCTGAATGGAGGTTCAACCCTGTATGTGAAATTTTTTCACCAGTTTTCACTAATTTGCTGCAGGTATTCAGGGCTATAGAATCCACCTGGATGAGAATGGTGATGCTGATTTTAACCTGACTTTATGGGATATAAGAAACATTCAAGGCAAAGCACGTAAGTTGAACCTGGAAACCAATCGTTTCGATACCAGTCGTTTTGAGAGGAACTCAAGCCGTGAAATTGTACAAAAAATTTCACTTCAAATATAGTTCACGCGTGACCAAGGAAAACATTTTGGGTGGATATTCTTTGTTGTTTAAGTCAAGTACGTTGAACTATTTACACCTCAGCTGAGTAAACATTATCGAAAACGTCTTTGTATCAAAACGACCTGTAAATGTTGAACCCTATAATTCTGTAGGGGACTGAAAGCAGCAGTCTCTTTCTTCACCAAGATGACACAGAAAGCAAAAGAAATCTAAAGCCAAAAGTTATCTTTCAAATTGGCACTCTCAGTCGCCACGGAATCACCAAACGCTTTTCATTCAGCTAATTTATTCTTGGGAGCAACTACAGAATACAGGGCCATATCTTAAGGTCTTAAACAGAAGTGTTTCGGTGGCTAGCTAGTCAGCGTCAGGCAGTAGACAATCAAACAGACCTGCAAAGGACAGTCAGTTATGGGAGCAAGTTTAATTAAACTTTACCCTTGGCCAAGGAAATCCTCTCTGCAGGGTAGTTTTCAACATAAAAATTCTCCAGACTGATTTCCATTATTGCTTGAAGAATTGGTTGAGAGAATTTGATAAAAGATCAAAGAATTTTACCCTTTGTTAGTGATCAATGAGAACCAGGAATAATACGTTTTCCCATAACAGGGCTGGCTTATCTTTAAAATCAGAAGTCTCAAGGCGGTTTAGAATTCGTAATTCGTCGCGTAAATTTTCAGCCGGCTTAAAAATCTTGCGTCATTTCTCAATCTAGAGGTCGAAAACTAAAAGCAATCATGGGCTGCTCACACCAGCGTTTTGCCGCGCTTTTTGTGTGATTTGGTTGGTCCATTTGAAGTCAGCTCCCATTGTGATTGGTCAGAGTAAATTCTTTTATTTTAGTTCACTGGTCTTAAAAATGTCTTCAGTAAGAATGCAGCGATGCATAAGCAAATTGGAGCCAACAGTTTGTTCTTTGATAGAGATACGTTGGTGAATTTTGAGCCTGGTAAATACATGAGAAAGATGATTTTTTAATCAATCACACTCCTGTTGGGAGTACTGGGATTTTTTTCTTCCCAACCGCCTTTGTCACTGATTGAAAAACCATCTTTATCAGTTGGTTCTTTGTGCCATACTTTTTGTTTCTCCTTCCTTTAGTAATGGTTCCAGTTGCAGACTTCCAAAGCACTTATGGAAATTCCTCTGGTAATGGTTCCAAGAAAGTTTTTCCTCTGCTTGTGTTTCGCAACAATATGACCAAGATTTGGGTTGGTGGGAGTACAATTCCTCCCAAAGACCGTCCAAGATGTGGTTTCAATAATGAATTTTGTCCTCCTCCAACAGAGAAGCAGAAAGGTGAATTGTTGATTGATAATGACACTTTTTAAATTCTTTATACCACAGGCATCCCAAGCTCACGTTACTATTGTGTTATGTAAATTCCGCCCCTCATATACATACTTTATTAGTATTCCCTAGGGGGGGGGGGGGGGTTCAATACTAAACAGCAAAGAACATTATAATAAAAAATGAATAAAATTATGAAAAGCGGTCATTAAAATAATTCTCTGGCATGTGCATTTTCAACTTTTTTTAAAATGATGTTAAAGATAACTGTTTAAAGTCTTTGTCTAAATTGTTCCAAATGTTGACTGCTCTATGGAGAAAACGTCGCTGGCCTGACTTAGTCTTACTTGGAGGAATATCAAGGGATTCTCTGTTTCTAGTGTTATGATGGTGAATAGACTTGCGTCTTCGGAGAGACTCACACAAGTATGTGGGGGCTAGGCCCTTCATGCACCTAAACGTCATTACAGTGTCTCTGTAGTGGAGATGCTCATTTACCGGTAGCCATTTGATCTCGTGTAACGCAAGTGGTATGTGCTCAAATTTCTTGGTTTTTGTGATGATTCTGTACGCGAAATTCTGAACAGCTTGAAGCTCCTTGATGTTTGTGGTGGTTGTGTTTGACCAAACTGTACAGCAATAGAACAATTTGCTTAGGACTAGAGTGGAGATGATTGTGCGTAGAGTGTCCCTATAAAAACTGTTCTTTACCCTATTTATTTGACAAAGTTTGGTCATGCACGATGAGGTAAGTTGATGGATGTGTTGGTCATAGGTTAAGTTGTAATCTAGAATTATTCCGAGATAAGAAGATCTTAGAGTCGTCTACGTAGGACTCGAGATTGCATACTTGTGGAGCGAGAGGAAGATCACTGATATAAATACAAAACAAAAGTGGTGACAGTGTGGCGCCCTGTGGTACGCCATGGGTGATAAGGAGGGGTGTAGATGTAGATGTGCCAATACGGACCACCTGAGTTCTGTCAGTCAGGTAACTCTCAAACCATTTCGTGGTTTTGTCGGCGGCAACAAGGCTCAGCTTCTGTAATAATATAGAATGGCTAATACTGTCAAAAGCTTTTGATAGATCTAATGGTATCAGGGTTGACAGTCTCTTATTGTCCATAGCATCTAATAAGAAGTCGCTGATCATAATATTAAGAGTCTTTGTAGAGTGGTATTTACGATTACCACTTTGATGTTTACTAAGGAGGCCGTTACGTTGTAAATCATTGCTGAACTGTTGGAGTGCTACCTTCTCGCAGATCTTTGAAGCAACGGCAAGCATCGAAAGGGGGCGATTATTTGATGGCTCCTAGTGATTTCCGTCTTTCATTAGTGGTATGACCTCAGACGCTTTCCAGGAGTTTGGAAGTGTAGAAGTTGCGAAAGAACGATTGATGATGTTTTTCAACGGGCCAAGGATAACGGGAAGCCAGCCTTTGCATTGATGATGCGCATGCTGACTTTGTTGGGGCCTGGAGACTTATTAGAAGGCATAGATGATACAATACGTTCGACCTGAGTACAGGTAACAGGGGTGAAATTAAATAGTTTCTCGGATGAGTTTCTGGTCGTTGGTGGTGAAATTAGGCTTGTATGATGTATCTGAAATATTGATGTTGTTGTCTATGGCCAACTGTGCAGCAGTATGAGCAGCGTTTCTCCCAACAGAGGACAAAAATTGGTTGAAATCGTTAGCAACTAGCTCAGTGTCTCTACTATAGACCGGAATTTCTTTTTCTTTGGATGGAATACAAGTATTGATTATTTTCCACAGATATCCAGGGTTATCTTTGTGTGATTGGACTTCTGTGCGGATGTGGTCACACTCGGCATTCTTAAGAAGTTGTTTTACAGATGTCCGGGCTTCCTTGTAGGCCTTCCAGGCGTCTGCATTTCGGCTTGTGTCTCGGTAACGACGAAAGAGCTGATCTCTAAAGGTCATCTGATCCTTAATTTCAGGTGTTAGGTAAGGGCAGGGACGACTGCGAATTCAGATCGACTCAATTGGTGCATGAGCGTCCAGGGTGGAAAGAAAAGTGTCATTAAACATTGAGAGTTTGTAATTTATATCTTCCTCTGAAAAAATGGAAGGGAATTTGTCTGACTTGGTTGCTAGGTCTGCGGTAAACAGATCGGGGTTATAATGCTTGTAACTCCTTGTTGAGATATAATACGGTGGAGGTTTAGGGAGTGTCAGCTTTAAATCCACGTAAACAGGTAAGTGATCACTAATAGGAGTGTTACTAACGCCACGCGCGTGGACGAGGTCAGGAGATGAGACTAAAATAACATCAATCCGAGATTCGCAGATGTCTGTTATCCTTGTTGGTGTTGTAATTATCTGCCTCAGGTTAGTCTCAGACAAAAAACTAGACAAAGCTTTGCTCTCTGGGCTCTCCTTTAAGACGTTGCAGTTAAGGTCTCCTAAGACTGCAATGGGCTTGTTCATGGTAAGTGCTGGAATGTAACTCGGTTTCAGCAACTCTTCAAAACAGGACAACAGACAATCAGGTGGTCTGTAGGATATGCAAATCACGACTGATCGCAATTTCCTGTATTGCAGTTTGAGCCAAAACTGATGGAAATAATTATCAGATAAATTGGAATTGTCCTTCAGTACAGTGACGTACTGCAATGTCTGCGAATATAAGCACAGACTCCCCCGCCGCGTTTACGTAACCGATCCTGTCTGTAGAGCTTATAGCCGTCAATGCTAACCTCACAGTTGGTTACGGAGGTATTCAGCCAAATTTCAGAGATGGTAATCACATCGGTTTTATTCGCTGCAGCCCAATCCCTGAGCTCAATTAAATGCGATGGACTACGAAGGGAACGAATGTTCAAGTGGACAATCTTAAGCTTTGATGTTGTACAATTACGCTGGGCAGAACTACTAGAAGGTTGACCTCTAGGCGTAGAAGCTACGTTTATGGTTGTAGACTCAAACGTCGACGGTGCCGCTCGATGAGGTAGAAGGATAAGGCAAAGCAGCATTACGAATTGTTTCCATGATGGCATCATAGATGCGATTTTGAATATTTGATGAGACAGAAGAGGTTTTATGCAAATCGACTACGTTTGCAGAAACTTTAAATTTCGATGAAAAAGACGATGTAGAAAAACGGAAAGAACTTCTCAGTTGTCCGCCTCGTTGTCCACGGAATCGACGAAGTATTTCGACGGTTTTTAATGCTTCGAAGACCGACGAAGAAAGCGGTTTTAAAGTTCTCTCCCTGTTACGCGTAAGTTGACTTCCACATCGCACGGGAACTTTGCACCAAAAGCGCAACGATAGGAGAAAATTTCTTGAATATAGTTACATCATTCAAATTTCCTGGCTCTTACGAGAATCTGATAGATCTTGGAATTGAAAATGGCAGTTAGAGCAGTAATAAAACAAAATTTAAAAGGACCTAAGAAACTAAGTAGCCGGTCATTCAACCGGCGCATTCCAATAGCATATACATAAATTAACTTTCTCACAAGAGAGTTGTCTAGTTAAGTTCAGTTAAATATTCCATAGTTGTATAAAAACCTAAAAACTTATTCTTGAAAACTGTCAATCATTGTAGAGATGGAATATGTACCTGTTTTGAGCCTAATTTTTCAGCGCTTGCTGGCGTGGTCGAGAGGGTTAGTTCAGTATTTTTCTTTGTTTTTCTCGTCCAAAGGCGCAAGTTCAAATGTCGTCGGGGACAAGTTTCTCTTTTTTTCTTCTTTACTTTTCTTTTTGCTGGTTTTCTTTTTTTAAAACCGTTTTTTCATTTTCAATAAATTTTGTTTTAATTAGATGACTTAATTTTCAAGTTGTTAAAAACAAAAATGATATTCAAACGCGATCGGCCGTTCAACATTCAAACATCGGACTCTATTTCTTTTCTTTACTGATAGACATATAAGATGTTCATCTCAACCTAATTATGAAAACGATTTTGTAAATCTATTTCTAGGTGAACTCGATTGGAATTATAAGTTAATAACTAAGTATTATTATATGGCCGTGTCTCAAAAGGACTGGAAACAAACAAATCCAAGAATTTGATTGGCTAAAATCGATCTTGACCGCGGTCTAGATTTTCCCATCTAGACCGGCATCTAGACCGATCTTGTCCTCAAAAAGTTACAAACAAAGAATGTGAAAAAATTGGCTTGTTCCTGTTGATAATACTAAATGGAAGAATCAGTAGACCTTCACGAGGAAGCAGGTAAAGAAAACGAGCAAACGCTGACAAATTTGAGTCTTCCCGAGGAAGTTAAGAGCAAAGCTGAAGTCGAAATTGAGAAATTTTTGCAGGAGTAGAAATCAAAAAACACTCAATACAAGACTAAGAGCGATTTAAACGCATGAAAGAAATTTTGTGAGTCACTGAAAGAGTCTAGAGCAATTGAAAACATACCTGCCAATGAGCTCGACCTTCTTTTGCCCAAATGTTTTATCTCCGTTCGTAAACAAAATGGCACTGAGTACGAGCCGATTACAAAGACGCGTTTGCTGAAGCCAAACTCGATGCCACAAACAAGAAGGTTTCTAATCTCTCCGTTGGAAAGACCAGTGTTGGACGACTTCTCGAAGCAGACGTTCAGCCAAACTTCATTGAACAGCTAAGCGGTCAAACAATTTGAAAAGCCTCGACAGCTACCATTCAGCATCTCTGAAGCGACAGCGAGAAATTTCTGCTATCATGAATCGTGAGCCAGGTACATCCGCTCAGTCCGAAGAAAACCAAGTCAGTACCTCCACTACAACACAGCAAAATGTCTTCACAGTCCAACAAATCTAGCCTCAGGCAATTTTTGTCGGAGCGCACATTGACAAGTTTGAAGGCTGCACATTTAACATCAACGTTTTCTGTGGTGATCAGTCGAAGATCGCAAGGCTGAATGAGAACTGATCGCTGAGCGATCGAGAGACACACCGGCATTACTTACACTGTAGTTGCACTTTTGGCCGCTTTTCATAAGTTGTTGTTTCAACCACAAGCTTTTTTCATTGAGCCTGTATGAAAAGTTTTGTCTTCATTCATTGACGCAGTTTGTACAAAGCTGGTTGAACAGTAATTTTTGTCCCGTTTGGACTGGAAACCAGTGACAGAAGAAAGCCAGCTTAAATGCTTGAGCCCGCGCAGGGAAGCAAATAAAATTGTTTACGTTTTTGTTCCTTTGCTTTCTTGTTTGGCCATATAATAAACATCTTATTAACCAAGCTAGGTCGGTCTGTATGGGAGAATCTTGACCTCGGTCGCTGGTACAGACCTCACTGCGTTCGGTCTGTACTGGCGACCTCGGTCAAGATTCTCCTATACAGACCTCCCGCTCGGTTAATAAGAGCTAATTACAGCTTGAAAAAAATACACACTACAATTATAAACCAACAACTTGGCAATACGCCAGCGATCGAGATACAAAACTCGACACTGAAATCGTGCAAGACCTCTAGTTTACAAATTATGGCATTAGGAAGCAAAATGTAACAGGTACTATTGTCATCCATTGAGATTAATTAAGGTGTTGATCAAATCCAATACCTGCCTCTCAAGTCAATCGTTACATCAAAATCGCTGCGATCGCCGCTCGATTGCTGACAAGTTCTCTCTTTTTAATCCGGCTAGCGATGAAAAGCGAAGCGATCACACAGAAAAAGCGGCAAATAAGTCCAACAAGGCCAGCAAAAATATCCAAATATATAACAGAATAACTGCTACTCACAGACATAAATAACGTCTCTTCCTTGCCATGATTTCAAGACAAACCCTTCGCGCAACGACCTAGAATATTAAATGTGCACGTATATCAACACGTGTTTATCACATCATTGAAAGCAAGTAAGTGTTTTAATGAGACTAATGATAGACTGCGAGCAGTCTCTTATTTTTCTTTTCAAAGTTGCTGCACGCGAAACCCACGCACGCGAACCGCGATAAACGAGGGCGTAAGCCCAAGAAGAAAAAGTAAAGTCTTTCCTCGGCTGATCCAAATCCCTTAATGTAACATAACGTCGTGGTTTGCAATTGCGCCGGCTGAGATAAGAACTAGACGGATTTTAAGCGAAAAGGCGGACTGCAAGCAGTCTATTTTAATGAAAGAAACTGACCTGATTACACCGGAAGGACACTGTATAGTGGTATAAGAATATTTAACTTCTTGCTTAAATCGGAGGGAAGCACACTCGATGTAACTTGACAGATCTTCAAAGGCATAGGAACCATTTTAATACTACACTTTTAAAAAACACAAGGCGATTTGCGATACCTTCGTCCAAGTCAACAACCAGGGCCACTTTGCGCATGAACGATTCCCAATACAGAAACGAAATGATAAAAACATTCAATTGTTTCACTGCCGATTTCATGACCTTTTTAAGAGATCTTTTAACACCCCAATATTTTTTGCAAGATTAAAGATCGGAGAATTTTCAGTGAAGTCTGTAATGTGTAGTTTCAAAAAATATTTATACCCACCCCCCTCCCACACACAGGAGGCACTTTTGTTTTAGACCCACCCCCTGGAATTTCTGTAATTTTCCGACTTACCTTTAGACTTATATTTCCGTAAAAAATACCGTTACACTATACTTTTGTGCGAAAGATAATTTTTTGTAAGATAAAGAGAGGTAAATTCCATGACACTACCGTCCTGATTCCGTTTTTGGCCAAAGCTTTTTAGTTAAACCAGTGACGGTCGAGACGCCCTCGTTTAGCAGTTCGCGGCTTCGCCGCTTGTGTGCATGGTTTACGCCTTGGATAACTTTGCGAGGAAAAGTAATCAGACTGCTCGCAGTTTAAAGTCGTTCAAGCAGCGACTACATATCTCTTGTAACAAAAAGGCCTTCCGTTGGCAAAATAATTATTCTACTAAAAAAATTGCGTAAACCTTCGCAAACTGACTAAAGAATTCTATGTAAGATTTGTTTTCGGAATAATTGTTACGACGTGCATTTAGTTTCCCTCGCTTTAAGCTAAAGATCACACACACACACTCACACGAAACAAGTGTTTAAACTCGGCATTTGCAACTCACACGCTTGTTCGCACGCGTTTTACTCGTCTTTTGTCGGGGCTAGCTTTGAGAGGTCCCAGGAGTTTTTCTGTGTTACCATTAAGAGCAACGACTCAAATTTCTAATTAGTTTGCGTAAGCTGTCAAGCGATGACTTGTGAATAAAGTGAAAACATTCAGTCGTTATGATTTAGAGAGGATCGTAATATATGCATGAGGATCCGCAAGTGATATTTTTTTGCGATCAGCATGATTTCTTAGTTGCTAAGGACGCTTTGTCTGGAAGAGTGACCGAAGAATTTCCTGCTGTGGGAAAACCTGAACACACGAAAGAGCACATAAAGAAGGATTCTAACAGGTATTTTCTAGGAAAATTCTGAAATTAAGCCAAATTTAAGCTCTTAACGTTCGAGAGAGTGGAGTTCTCAATCGATACTATCCCGGATAAACATGTCAGAAATCCAAGATTGCTAAGGTAATTAGTCACCCATGATATTAATAGGTAATCGAATGGTATACTCGTGAAATTAGGGAATAATTTCACTTGCGTTAAAGGCTCGGGAAATTGTAAGGATTTGGACAAAATGCGCGTGAAATTATTCCCTAATTTCACTCGTCACCATTTGATTACACCTTCTAATAACCGTAAAGTTACGTCTTTTACGGTTAATAAACTGAAAATGTAGTATCTGTACTCCAAAAGTATTTTGACACTCCAGAAATACATTGACATCTGTTTCCTCTAATATCTTGGGTGACAAATTACTTCTTAATTTTTGCGCGAAATTTCAGCTTTTATACTACTAGACTAGAAAGTTCTGCAATTTGATTGGCTTAGAGCAGTGGTATTTCAGCTTAATTTAAAAAAACCTACATGTGAAAATTACAAACCTTTTGTGGGTAGTTGTATAAACAAATAATAGCATGATTTGTACGTGACATTTGGCATAAATACCACTTGTGATATTTCAAAATTGTCGCAAATTTCACTTGCCTAACGGCTCGTGAAATTACGTATAACTATTTTGAAATACCACTTGTGGTATTTATGCCAAATATGACTACAAATCATGCTATTACCTATACTAATTTATAATTTTACGTGTGAAATTGCAAAATACCATTGCATCGTTTCGTACGTCTCAGTGCCAAGATGGCGTCCAAGTTTTAAACTATTAGTGAATAAAGATGTCAGACATTAAAGACACTTTAGAATAAACGCACAAAAGAGCACACCAAAAAGGAACCTGTCAGGAGGGGTGTTATCCACCGAGGCCGAAGGTCGATAACACCCTCCGAGGTCTGCTTAATTCTTCATATCCTACGAAAGCCGAATTCATTAATTGCTTTATTATTCATCTATCTCCAATAGAAGTTCTTAGTAAGGAAGCTGTTGCCCTTTCTGTTGTTGGAGCAATCCTGTTCCTCTGTATCGTCCTTGGGTTCGCCTTCTTTTGCTATATACGTCACCAACGGAAGCTGATTGTGGAGTATCGTAATCAGATTTTTCCAGTATACACTGGAAAACACCAGGTAAAATACCATGTAAAACGAGCTTAAAATGAAGCCACTACATGACAACCAGTGCCTGCTTGGATTCTGCAACTTATTTTGGCTGAAAATGATGTTTGTTGGACTGCGTAAATTTCACACCCCTCCCATTCCAAGATCATACTCAACACCTACAATGACAACTTTAAACGCGGAAAAACGGAGGAGGGGGATTTCTTTTACTTGTGAAAATGTTGTCTCTGAGGAGCAATCAAATTAGAAAGGGGGTTTTATAAGCAAACGTCTCTCAACCTTTGTTCAAACATGACGGCGAAAATAAAATGAATTTGCGATCTTTCACACTTCATCTCGATTAACGTCATCTCCTTTGATATGTGAAACGTAGGTGACTTTACGTGGAGTAGTTGAATTTCTATGGACAGCCAAGTTAAAAAAAAGAATAAAAAATTTATCGTCAGTGCCGGTTAACGTCCTTCGCAAAACGCGCATTGGGACTAATTTTTCACGTCGTAGTTGTGCAATCAAGTTTGATGGCCCTTGCAAAGTTGTCGTTTTTGGTTGTTAATCCGACCCGCTACTGTTTTACCTTCTCGTTACCGTCGTCGACTCTCTTTTGCTTAAAATCTTTAGTAACCTTTCGAAAGTGCAGGTTTGCTTTACTTATGGCCACTTTACATTCGTGTAAACTCTTATGGTGTTGGACACTTTTGAGAATGATTATACATTTATCACTCGAGCATCTGAGTTTCTTGTTCGAGGCCAGTCGACTGACATAATTTGCAAAATTGCAACCATAGATTGCTCCTCGTTTTAAAATAGATGTATACTCACGGATAGTAAAGATGGCTGACATTTTGTTCATTTCATTGCAGGCTACGAACCAGTCTGTTCCGCAAAAATAGTCACGACTTTTTTTGTCGACCTACCGTGAACGAGGTGCCGAGTTTCTTTGCGGAGTGGCCATAAATTTAAGTCTGCTTTTCAAACCTAAACTGGCTTTTGTTTTTTCTTTGACTCGATTAAAAAAGTGATCCATTGCCCTGAAATGGCCTTCTAAATTCAGGTAATACTCATGAACCAAACAGTTTCCATTTGAAGGGAGTGAACTTACCATTGCTTGGACTAAATAGGTCCCTATTGTATACGTTAAGTAAGAAAATATTTCTTGATTGTTTTAGATTGACCCAAATATTACACTGCTTGAACAATGTAATGATCTGCCTTATGACCCTGATTTCGAGTTTCCCGAGGACAAGCTCATTCTTGGGGAGGTGCTAGGATCAGGGGCCTTCGGAAAAGTCATTAAAGCAGAGGCTATAGGAATAAACAACTTTAATCCGAGAGACAAAAGTCAGAAGAAGCGTCAGCGGCGACCTAAAATGTTTCGTCAACACAGGGCCGGCCATGCGTACCACGATCCCAGAGGCAGTGCGTACACGAAGACCATCGTAGCTGTAAAGACTGTTAAAGGTAATGTTTGAAGTCAAGACATCTCTATTTCAACTTGTGTAACATTCACCATGGAGCAAGGATGGCTGGTACTTGTCGGGGGTTGGTGGAGGGGGACAAAAAAGGAATTTGGTTTATAGTTACTGTAGCAGCTGATAATATGCAGGGGAGGGGACGAGTTACCAGGTTACCTGCGCCGTAATAATTTGGGAGACGGGGTAGGGTTGATTTGGGAATCTGTGCCTACCAGTGGAAAAAACTCCAGCGATGTCCCTGGTTCTTAAGAGGCATGAGTGAGGTAAGCTATTCGCATAGGGCCTCTCTCATGCATGAGTACCGTTCGTGCTCATTCCTATTGCTGAGGTTTGTGCCCAGTTTAACTGAACGTTGCTTGTGACATGGTCACATGGACTTCACTATACCCTGTGGAAACTGCCTTTTTTTTAACTCACCGACTACGATATTTTGGCACTTCAGGGGGAGCTACTAAAGAGGAAGTAAGAGACCTGGCATCAGAGCTGAAAATTCTAATTTACGTTGGAGAACACAAAAACATTGTAAACCTCCTTGGTGCTTGTATCAAGCGAGATGGCATCCTTGTCATTCTGGAATATGCACCACATGGGAGTTTACAAAAGTTCTTACGAGGCAAGCGAGATGTTTATGAAGCAACCTGGGCTACGACTGCGAGTGACCCAGAGATAGGATTGAATATATCAAATCTTGTAAGCTACTCTTACCAAATATCCTGTGGAATGGAATACCTGGCGTCTAAAAAGGTAATGTAGTAATGTTGTCCCGTTCAAGGATTCCCACATTTCTGAAGAAAATTCAGTTCTAACAAGAGCTGTAGTGGCTCTTGGTTGTAATAGACCTTTTTGGCTTATGTCTTATTTTCCCATTTCACACCACGTGATGTTCTCAAGGCAATTTGCGTTTTGTCTATATACATACATATGCTCGTGAATGCACGAGCAAAGGACAACTTTTGAAAGGAACGGTGTTCTGGGGTACCATCAAGTGGTCTGAAAAGGGAAGACAAAACATACAAGCTAAAAAGGTCTATTCTCCAGCACTTGCTTATTTTCTCCGTTTAACTTCAAGGAGTTTTGTCATGATTTAAATCGTTCATTCGACTCTAAATCTGCGCCTATTTGTTTGTTTTTCGCGTTTAACAGAGTTAACTACTTGAACCGGGGCGCTTGAAAGATTATTATATCCGATCAAATCGTTTGAACTAACCGTTTTTTTTTTTAAAACAAGAGATTCTCTGTTAATGTAAACGGGCCAAAAAAATTCAATGTGCAACTATGAAACTGTTGATAACTTAAAAACCGTTTGAACTTACATGACCTCACAGGAATTAGCCCTTAAATTTAATGAGAATCTTTTGTTTTCAAAAACCGCCATGATTATTATGATTTGTGTTTGGATAATCTATTTCCAAAAGCCCAGCTTCGAGTATTCGAACTGTAAGAGTTTATTATGAGTAATAAGTGGTAAAAAGTAAAGTAACTCAGAGAGAGGAGACCTCAGTAGCCAAAAGCTCCAATGATGCTCCAATGGAGATATGCTACAGCATTATTGTGCCTTATTGTGCCTGGAGATGTACTCTGTTTTGGCTAATACCTCACATCCAGATACAATATGGTCCACTGCCTCTTCATGTTGCGAACACATTCTGCATTTGCCCTCCACTTTTTGCCACATATTACTTTCTGGTAGTTTCTGGTGTTTATTGCCTGGTCTTGAGCTGCTACAAGTAGACCCTCTGTTTCTCCTTTCAAATTACTTGACAACCATTTGTTGGTGGTGACTGTGTCTACATGAGGCTTCTCTAGGATCTTTGGATACTGGCCATGCAATGCTTTGTTTTTCCACTTTTCTTCTTTCATTGACTTCATCTTGGACTTAAACACATGTTTCAGGGCTTTAGCATTTTCAGAGGCAGATTTATCTTCTCTGTTCTCAACCTCTGGCATTGTTACTTCCCTTTTGAATTTAGTAGCATTCTTGGATATTGAATTTTTGGCTTTAGATCTTTCATGTTCAAGCACCTGCTTTGGGTATTGCCCTTCTTTGTGCTTCAGATAGTGATCAAGCCCTACTGTTGCTGTTTTGAATGCTGTTTCTACATCAATCAGGCCCCTACCTCCATCTTTTCTTGGGATGTACAGCCTTTCCACATCTGCTTTAGGATGTAACATCTTGCGCATGTTCAATAGTTTGCGTGTTTTTGTGTCAATCTTCTTCAGTTCTGAGATTTTCCAGTCAATGATGCCAAAGCTATATTGCACAACTGGGACTGCAAGACTATTTATAGCTTCTATTTTGTTTCTTCCATTGAGCTCAGTTCTTAGGATTAATCTTACTCTCCTATTATACTCTCCTTGTGAAAGGTCGGATAGTACGAAGACTGGTCTAGTAATCGGTCGGTATGTGTCGGTTTTCTGTAAATAGTCGTTTTTAGTTTGTTGTTGTCGCGAGTGACCAAGCAGTCTAGAAAAGGTATCTTACCATTTTCTTCGATCTCCTTGGTGAACTGTATGTCCGCGTTCTATCTGTTAAGGTGTTCGTGAAAATCGTCGATTCCGTCTTTGTGTAGGGCGGCAACAACAAACTAAAAACGACTATTTACAGAAAACCGACACATACCGACCGATTACTAGACCAGTCTTCGTACAATCCCAATCTCTCACAAGACTACTACTATCCGGACTCTGACGAGACGAGCGCAACTAGTTTGTGACTCACCTGACAGCCTACAAGACGAGACTGATTATCTTACCAACGTTTTTAGTAAGAACAATTACAACACGGACTTTGTTAGACGGAACACTCACAGCAACACTGATTCCAACACTCAGACCAACTCTGGCCCTGTTACAACAGCGATTATACCGTACATCAGAGGCACCTCTGAAACTATTGCGCGTAAATTACAACCTTACAATATACGTGTTGCACACAAACCGATAACCACTTTACGGCGACTTGTTACTAATGTCAAGGACAAAGACAAACCGGAGGACAGACAGGGAGCAGTATACAAGATCAAGTGCTGCGACTGCCAAGCTTATTACATTGGTGAAACCGGCAGAAACCTAAGCACGCAACTGACCAAATACAACGAGCGACGAGGAATGGTGACGTCAACAATCACATTGCTGAGCACCATTTACAGACGAAACATCAAATTGACTGGGACTCTGCGACATGTATAACGTATTCTACAGACTACTATCAACGTCTTACTTTAGAAAGCTGGTTTACTAACTTAGAACAAACGCCACTGAATCGTAGCCAACAGTTACCAGCGCCGTACAAACGACTTATTGACGAGATCAAGCAAAACTAACTTCGAGAGAACGACTGGAGAACTGACAATTTGACTAACAATAGACGACTGTTTAACTGTGACAATAGACGGATCGAAACGCACCAATTACTGATTACGAGTCTTCATAGCCGATAACATACGGCTTTACTGACAGGCGACCAATAACATCGCGACGTAATTGACCAATCAGATCAATAACCAGAGTATAATACCATCAACTGACGTGATACAACTCACTTTGACTCTGAAGATGACTACCGCACAGGTTGTCGAAACGTCAGTCACTGTCAACAACAACAGTCCTATTCAGGACTACGTTCACCCGGACGATCAAACTCAACCTACTTTTGAAATGACTCCTGGGTTCAAACCTTTCATATTATTATTATTATTATTATTATTATTATTATTATTATTATTATTGTTATTATTATTATAATTATTATAATTATTATTATTATTATTATTATTACTTTTTAAAATAGCAAAAATCTTTATTAACATATGACCAATTCACATTCCACTATCATAGTCTAAAATTTTAATGCAATAAAAATATTAAAACTAAGTAATTTACAAGCTCACCCCATTATCGACTTTCTAAAATTAGCGGACTTATTATTACTATTATCTCCTTCTTGTTTCTGATTTCTTGATTTTGCATTTCTTTTTTCAAAACATATCTGTTTTATCTAGTGTGTTCACCGAGACTTGGCGGCTAGAAACATTCTTGTTGGAAAAGACTACGTCATGAAGATCGCTGACTTTGGTCTCGCTCGAGATATTTACAAGAGTGAATTATATGTGAAGACAAACTGTGGTGTTTTGCCAATGAAGTGGATGGCGATAGAATCATTGTTTTTGAGGGAGTTCTCAGAGAAAAGTGATGTGTAAGTACAAATGACATTAAAAAAAAATGAATGAAGGGCGAATAGGAAAATATGCGGGGATGGTACTCAAGGATGACAACTATATAATTAGTGCGTAATTAGGCGTTCAAATTAAAAAGAAGCTGGCCTTTTGATTACTGCAATTAAGTTAAACTTGCCATAACATAGTAAGGTAGGCGCTTTCCGATTGGCCGAGAAGTATGTTTGCATGCGAGTAATACAGTTAAACGCAACCACATTTGAAAAACTCGACAAGTTTACTTTATTAACCCATAAATTAGAGGTATGGAACTTGAAAAATCTTTAAAAACATGCTATATCAAAGTTTTTACGCTCAAGACGATATTTTAAGGGAGAAAAATCCGTCCTTTAAAATATCACCTTTTTTAAACAATAAAGAAGCCTTGACTGTGCTCTGTTCTGTACGTTATAAAGCACACACGACTGGCAGCGGCTAGAACAAGAAAGAAGTGTAGGGGGGAACACGAGATGTAGTCGAGTGTTTCTCTCTACTTCTTGAGTAGTACAACAGAATAGAGCTCAGTCGAGACTTCTTTATTTGTTTTATGAATATAAAGAATCCCGTTAAATTCCCCACACATTCCTTTTTAATTTTCAAAACAATCTTTATTATTTTTTTTAAAGCAAAAGAGTGTCGTCAGCACATGTTTTATACTCTCATAAGCACGCTTTTGTAACAAATTAGAACGCACGTTATATCTGAACTTTAATATAAATGCAAAACAAAAACGTACTGATTACACGTACAAAACTTCGTGTAGATACAACACTTCGCAACTAGTAAGAACTGCTCTTTTCATTAGCGCCATAAACAAAGAGCTAGGTAGGAACTTTTTCTCGGGAAAGTTGCCGCTATAAAAAGCACCTTAGCAGAAAGCCGTTTTCTGTGGTTTGCAATTTGTACGAATTCTCTTAAATTCTCCCAACACCCGAATCTCGTGTTTATATCAGGGAATCTAAACACAGCAGATAACGTTTTCCATTTTTTATGAATAGTACTCGAAAGAAAAAGAATACTACTGATAACAATTCTTGAATGTAGCGCTTCATATGCGAGCCATGTAAGTTTTGATTCCAATAATTCCCTTGTAGTGGAGTTAATAGCAGCTTACCATATGTTTCCTCCAGTCTATAGTTTAGTTTAAACAGCTTACAGAGCTTTATTGACACCATTTTGGTTTGGAATGACCCAGGCTGTGATGATCCTTCGAGTGTGTATGTTTTGAACCTTGACATTTAATAATGCAGATGGTCGTTTGGTATTTGCTTGTGGGAGATCTTTACACTGGGCGGCACACCGTATTCCACTATACCCGTAGAAGAGCTCCTAGACTTTCTCAATGATGGAAACCGTATGGGAAATCCCCGAGACTGCCCTCCGGAGATCTATAAAATTATGCAAGATTGCTGGCAGGAAGGACCCGACAAGCGACCTAAATTTGATCAAATCAGCCAGTCGATTGGTACAATAATTGAGCAACGCGCTTCCCAGGTGAGGCCTTTTTTCTACTGTTCTTGAGGCAAAGGAGGAACTAAGAGAACTTATCCTCTCTCTTGTTAGAACTTATTGTACACTAGGTCCTTCAAAGGAAAAAATGAAGTTTATCAAAAGGGGATACTCTCTTGAGTGTATATATCCTTTGTTCTGATGGGCGAGCGGGAATTAAGCTTTGCAGGAAGAATATGAAGAGATGACCTATACTGTGTGCTCTTTAAAAAATTACCATATTTGCAATGACAGTGGCGGATTCAAATCTCTAACTAAGTGGGGGACCCGCTCATTTAGTCCCGTAGTATGCAGTTTGGCCTATAAAGAGGGTGGAGCCCCGGGCCCCCGGGGCCCCTTGACCCCTCCCGTAGATCGGCCATGGAATGATATAACACGATCTGCATGCTGTTTTTTTTTTTTTACTGACGCAATGCAGATGCTAAAGCTATACAGATTATAAAAATGTACGATTCTATAAGATCAGAGAGTTTCGACTGCCAATTGAAAGAAAGATTATGAGGCATGCGCATCTTTTGCTGGTCAGGAGCCCATAACCCGGAGTGAGCAACTTCCATGCGCTTGTGTCACGACGTTTTCACGGACCAGTTTATTTTTAGAACGGTTTTGGCGCGAATTTTGAATATCTTTTAAATTTCACAAACTAGTCAACAAAACCTACAGACCTAAAAATGGTATTTTCTGCCTTTTAATAAATGTTTAGGTCCGGTTTTGAAATCTTATACTTCGAATGCACTCATAGATATGGTGGAGATTTTATTTTCGTGGGAAGAAGTGCCCCTTAAAATGTGTCTAAAAATAATAAAACTGATCCGTAAAAACGCCGTGACATGGGCCTAATATGGAAGTTGCTCGCTCCGGGTTATGGGCTCCTGGCTGGTATGTTTATTCTAAACTTCGATATGGGCTTATCTTTCACAACAGAGTGTCGCAACCGAGTACCTTCACTTAATAGAAGACAACAACCTTGGCAGAAAAGATTACTACCTTGATCCACATGATTCAGACCCCACCGTTCCTGTGACGAGAGTAGATGTTTATGACAGGTTAGTACTCTCGATTAAGCATTTGGCTTTTATTCTTGAAAAGTTCAGCCACAAGCGAGTTGGGTTGTCCATACCCGGTATTCCGTACCCATAAAGGAGCCAACAAGTCCCAGGCTAAAGAACTTCCCAATATTAGTTCGACAATAAATACGTTATGTTATGTTAATTCAATAACTGACAGGTAGGGCCAGTTCTGCTTATATACTGGCTTGGCCACTGAGGGGGCGCTTATTCGGGGAAAAAATAGGTTCTTCAAAGGAGTACTGAGGAGACAGTATATCGTTAATGAGACACGTGCATGGTCATGGCAAAGAACGAAAGGGACTCAGTTACATCGTTACGTAAGAAATAACATTGCCTAACTCGTGGATACAGATAATGGTCTTGCTGTTTACGGTAAATTTAAAATTGAGCCGAACGAGTGGCTAATAAGAAACTGTTCCCTTATGTCAATGCCGGCGTTTAATCAAAGGTAAACAAGCGTTCAGAGAATGAGAGAAGAGAGGAGGTTCCCTTATAACATCACTTAATATATTTAAGACAGTGTGCTGGAGGTGATTGTTATTTAAGGAGACTCTTATTTTTCAGTTTGGCAGGCGAATATTTAGGGGAAGACGCTTAATCAACGTGAACGCCTTTTATTTTTGACATTTAAGGCGTAACAGCGTATAAATCTCAGAGTGAGAAAATCTAACTCCGTTCGCTGCTTAAAAATCATGTTTCCAGTCCATTGCGGTTGGCATCAAAATTTGAAATAATGATAATAAAATAGAGCATTGCGATCTTGTCTCACAGAATTATCGGCTCGTCGTAAAATGTTTTAGTGTGATTCACGTTGCCTTCTATAATCGTGCGCATGATCTAAAATGTATGGTCAATTTTATAGGAGTCTACTATGGTTGACAGCGTTGTTTTCTTCTTATAGGCGATCAAGTGAAAATATTGCAAACAATCCCTTGCCTCCATTACCAGGTGACATGGAAGATCAATTCGATCCGGAATCAGAGGAGAAACGACAGATGCTGAAACCAGAGATTTACGGTGGCTCGTCGGAGAGTGAGAGCGACATAGAACTAGAAGAATTCCATGGTAATGAGCAGGCTGTGGCCTTGGAACTGACGCCTATTGCTCACTCTACAGAAAAGGCCGGAAATTCAAAGAAGAAAACTACAATCGTCTGAGACTTGCGCTAAAGTTAATCTTTTTACTTCCAGATTCAATAATAGAGACATTTTAAACATAGTTCCTAGTTTATCTCTGTTGTAAAATGCTGTGATGTGATCGGCTGTTCAAATGAAACCGTATCTGTAGCACTGTATTTGTTTATGTTTTACTGATTTAGTTCGAAATCTTACTTCAGTGACTAGTCCGTCGATGAAATCCAATAGTTTGACCATTTAAATTAAAACCTCTTCAGTAGCGTGTTCACACGAAACTACAGTCTCAGACAAAAATAGTTGGGACACTTTAACCAAACGCTGTTTTTTCCCTTCTCGTGCTCCCCTAGTCCCTCTCAAAGTTGTTTATCGCGGTTTGGTCACCAAATCTTGTACACCAACATTGAGGGGACAAGGAGACCCCAAAGTGTCCCAACCATTTTGACTGAGACTGTGTTTTTGAGGAATTTTAGTTATGTGACTCCTCGTTGGCTCTAGCGGCGGGAAATCGCTAGGCAGGTATACGCACGTTTCGGAGCCATTTTTTCGGGAAAAACATTAAAGATTTCAAGGATAGAAAGAGAGAAGACAATTAATAGAGGAAAGAAGTCTTTGTTTCTTTAATTACAACATTCCACGGTATTAAAAACGCTTTCTACGTATTAAGGTTAAAGAGTGAACAACGGATGAGTCAAAACTGCGCGCATTATTTCGCAGGCTGTGTATCTTGCCGCGAATATCTTGTACCGGTGGAGACACGATTGGACGGGTCACCATAACGGGTCACCATACTATCCAGGGCGTTTACTAAGAGCTCTCTGGTATATATAATGGATTAAGAAAGAAAAGGATAAGGTACTTTCATACTTAATTGAAATAGCCAAGGTTTATATCGCCTTGATACATGTAAGACAAGTTATTAAAACTTTGATCATGGTGACACGATTGTTCGCTGAAAGAAACTTATAAATATCTTAATTGAATTAATTTACGGTGACCCGTGTACACGTCGAGTAGAACGCTTTTTTGGAGGTTTCAAGGATAGGTAGTGTCCTCGTTTTATATGATTCATGTTTTGTACCTCAAGTCCCACATTTATGGCACAGTAGTTTGTTTTAGAGTTATTCAGGAAGGTGTATATTTGGGGTAAAGAATGAGAACCGATGTCACCATTTGGCGCAAGGCCAAATTAACATATGTTGTCAACAACTTATAAAAAGTTGTCGATTTCACAGCAGTAGCCTGGAATATCATTAAGAAACTTTTTGGCGTCGGACCAAACAGTTACACTATTGTTGGACACCCTTTTTACGCGCTTGTAGTCAATAGTATCTTTAGAAATTTAGAAAGCGGGATACTGTTCTCGCTGATACGTCTTGGGAATAATCCTGGCTTGTTGCATGTTCCTCCAAACTGAGGAAAAGTTTCCCCCTTTCTCTCGAAATCGCTCATGCATCGCTCTTTCAGCTGTCTTTCGCCTCTTGCCCTTAAGTTCGAAATGCGTCCCTTTGAGCCTTGTTCCTACACTCTTTCTTGGCAAAGAGGCCTTCTCTATTATGCTCCACACATTTTGTTTTAGAAATGTGGCACATTCGAGCGCCTCTCTGTATATGAAAACCCTGAATCTTACGTAGATAGTATGCACGTGCTATACTGTCACGCTATCAATCGGCCACTAGAAAGCTATTTGTGTACGGTTTAGTGCACACTCAGTTCCTTTTATTTTACAATACTCTACTCTGCCCACGAAATTTCTGCGAACTGGTCATTCTTTGTGTTATGTTGTTACGCCCAAATAAGTTAGTTCACTGCTATAGAAACGTTCGCGAAACACAATGGATACCCAACAAACCAAAAGCCCGTCGCTTGTGACCGACCTACAGATTAACCTCTGTATCTGTCAACACGCCTTCAAATTCCTCCCTGACACAGTCTCAGACAAAAATAGTTGGGACACTTAAACCAAACGCTGTTTTTTCCCTTCTCGTGCTCCCCTCGTCCCTCTCAAAGTTGTTTATCGCGGTTTGGTCACCAAATCTTGTACACCAACATTGAGGGGACAAGGAGACCCCAAAGTGTCCCAACCATTTTGACTGAGACTGTAGCTATTTCTCATGTAGTTCTAACTATTGGTCTCTGGACAAAATTAGATGATGTGACTATCAAAATCGAACCTTTCTAGTAGTACGTTCACATGTATAGTTTATGTTTTGCGCGGTTTTAAATTTGGAATCTTTTGACGAAAACCTACATGTGTGACTATCAAAATTAAACCTCTTCATCAGTACTACGTCATATGCATGAAGCTATTTATGGTGTAATTTTTAAATGAAACCTCGTAAGCAATAACTCGTTCAGGAAAAATAGCCATATGAATGACAACTTACATTAAGGGAGGGAGGGAAACGCCTGCCAGGAGACCACTGTTTTTCTCGTTTTTAACATCCACCAGGCGAATGATAAAATCCTGATTGGTCTGTCTTCAAAACATGTCAACCACAGCCTTAATGCCTTAATCCGATTGGCTGAAATCAACATCACGCTACTGAGTAACTTAATCGATCTTTCAGTAATCATTTAAAAATATGTTGTTAGTGAGGAGTGATGAGATTTCTGTATGGAATTCATCGTTTTAGAACGATTAGAAACTCAAGGCATCTATTTCAGCTTGAAAGGAGAATAGAAGAAAGCAGTTAAAAGACTCGTATGAAGGAAAAGACCTGTCAGCTAGATGAGTTTTGCTGACTGGTTTTGAGAAGTCTTGTCTCCCAACGGCTTGTTTTACTCACCAGAAGAAAGACAGAAAAAATCATGCTGCCTGTGTGCTTGTTATCTGCTGTTTGACCTCAAACGCCTACCACGCAGGCTACGCTTTATCAACGACCAGATTGTTGAAGACGAAGCGATCTCTAATCCTTAGCGATTTTTGGTTTGAGGACTTCTTCTTGCTGGTTATAGACGTTATAAAGCCGCCACGAACTTACTTTAATAATAATATTGATTGCAGAATTAGCCTTATTGTAGATCTTTGAAGTTTAGCTCTTCTTTCCCTGCTACCAGCGTTCTTTTGTATGCTCCGCTGGACCCAGTTCGAGAGTCAGCAAACGGTGTTTGTAACTAGTTTCATCGACAAACATTGCATGCAAGTTGAGAAGTCCAACACGATACCTTCAGCAAAAACGTAATAGATTTATGCTGTATTTTATGATATAACAAGCCACGCATGGTTGCGTCTTTCTTCCTTCAACGGAGGACCGCATTTATACTTTTCTTAATAGTAACTTTACTTCAGATTTCTTGTTTTAGGAAAACAAAGAAAAACAGTGCGCGAAATACGACGTAAATAAACGCATCGCGGCCAGACTTATTTGACAGTTAGTCATTCACAGTTGCGTTATTTTTGCAGACATAATTAGTAGGCGGGATGGCGAAAACAATGGTTTCCTGGCAGGCGTTTCCCTCCCTCCCTCCCTCCTCGCGCGCCCTCGCGTTTCTCTCGCACCGAAAACTCCCTTTCCCTTCCCTTTCAAACGCCTGCCACGCAGGCTACTTCTCTTCTGTCTAGACAGGCTCTCCAATCTTCAGTCAATTTCAATAGCGCCGTACAACACGAATGACCCTTGAGAAAGCCTGACAGATTCGGTGAGAGCCTCCAGTAAAATATGCTTCATAAATTTGATCGAACAACACCTCATATAATTTCGACAAGGCAGTCAGAACAGAAACTGGTCGATAGCAGGTCTTATCCGTCGAACTTTCCTTCTTAAATACTGGAACAACATCGCTACTTTTCCAAACTATCGGCCATTGTCGATTAGTAATAAAGTAATTGATCAAATGGTTAATCGGTTCAGCAATAACAGGTGAGGATAAACGTAGCAACCTCTGAGATATTTTATCGCAACCAACAGCCTTGCGAGGGTCTAGATAATCCAAAATTTTCCTTATGTAGCTGACATCAACTGGGACAAGGTTAAAACAATTATCTCGAGTTTTCTCAGCGATGACTTTAACACTAGGATGATCAACAAACTCAACCATTTCCTTACAGTCTCCGTCACCAAAACTCACCATGATGTCTAGTGTTTGTCGATGCCGCCATGCAAAACGCCTTCAACCCTTTTCGTTTCAGGGATGTGACTTTGTTTCTCTGTTTCTTAAACTCCTCCCAAGAGGTCTTTGTTGGGTTCTTTTCATGTTTCTTAAACAATCGATTACGACGCGAAATTTCGCGTTCAATTTGTGGAGTTATCCAGGGCAACTGATCACCTCTGACCCGTTTTTTCTTTATTGGTGCGTGTTTGTCCAACACCTCATTGTACAACTTGGCCCAATGGTGCAATAAATCGTCAACGTCGTCGTAAATGTATGCAGTACTCCAAGGGACAGTTTTTAGATCATTTAAAAATTTGTCTATATCAAATTGTCGCATACTTCTGTATTCAATTACACGTGCCTTAGCCCTTGGTAATTTATTCTTCGCACTGCATAAACAAGATTGTGGTCGCTGAGTCCTATATGCAAATTACCACAAGTCGCGTATCGTTCCGGATGGCTAGCGAGAATAACGTCAAGTAAAGTCATTGCTTTTTCAGTCACCCTTGTCGGTTCACTTTTTTGGTATTGCAAACAAAACCTATCGCAAAAGTCCATGAGTGAGTTAATCTCTGGAATCACCAATCAATAATATTTCCTGACGGCTCTCGTACATAAGCTCTGTGGCTGATGTAAGCGACGACAAGAAATCAGTGATTTGACAGAATTTAGGTGATCTGTAGCACGCACACACTATAAAGCGAGCCTTTCTTGAATCCATGACATCTAAACAAAATGATTCGACTGATTCAGGCTCCAGATTACGTCGTCGACAGTCAGGAAGATCTTCCCGTACAAAAGCTATCAAACCACCAGCTCCTTTCTTACGATCACGTCGAATAGTGCGATATCCCGGTTGTTGGAGAAAACTATCTGAGGTTGTGCCATCGAGTTTTGTCTCGGAAATGAAAAGAATGTCAAATAGGCTCTTGTTAAGCATATTTTTCACCTCGTCAAGCTTATTTTGTAAAGAGTTGATGTTCAAGTGAGCTGTTTTCAGATTGGACTTGTAGTAGCCATTGACGTTCCTAGAAAACCAGTCAACAGAGTCCGCTGAATGTTCCTCTACAATCTCAAAATCCTCGCCACTGGAGCTTAAATCGCAGGCCGTTGAAGGGGACAGATCGTCAAAGAAGCTATCAGAAAACTGAGGCATCGTACAAGTAAAGCAAATCCAGGTCCCTTCTCTCCGGTAGTAGGACAGCTCATTTTTGCTCATTTTCGTACATTTGTTATGGAATACTGCCAAACAGGACGAGCAGCGGACGCCATTTTGATTCCGTCTCATGGGTTTAGTACAATAAGCACATAGTGTTTTAGGAGAGTTATTATGACTTCCTCGAAGGCCGGGATTAGACTCCACATTTCCAGATAGCTTTAACAGTAAGAGCTAAGTCGTAGCAGTGCTATTACTATAGTACAAAGCTCGACGTCCGAAGTATTGACGATGCAAATATGTGTTCGAAATATCAAAGAATTGATGCCAGTTAGAGTCATTACCCATATCGTTAGGTCCAGCATATATATAATTAGTAAGTGATGAATATTCGAAACCAGAAACGAGAGTGAAAAGAGAGAGAAGTATCAGCGCACACAAACACGTGTGCGCCGCCATCACGCAAGGTAGATAAGTTGAAATGGGAAGGCATGGTTAGAAACGAGTGGTAATCGTACTTGGTATATCTTAATACTCTTTTTTTTTGGACATGTTGAAGTTGAAATGTATGATCAGGAACGCTTATTAATCGTGCCTGGCACATCTCAATACTCTCTTATCCTTAGCCTATAGCCTTTTTAAATGGGTGGGTATCGTCAGGAACGCTTATCAATTGTACTTGGCACATCTTAATAATTTTTTATCCCTAGCCAGTAGACATGTTGGAAATAGTAGGTATGGCCAGGAGCGCTTCTTAATCGTACTTGGCACATCTCAATATTTTCTTACCCTTAGTCTGTAGGGGTATCGACATGTTGAAATTGGCAGGTATGCTTAGAAACGCTTATTAAACGAACTTGGCATATCTTAATACTTTCTTTCTTTGGATATGTCATAGTTATTAGAGGAGAATGGTTATGAAAAGCGGCAAACATCAATGATAAAAACAACAGTGCTGCAGTTTATGTTGGAAGCACCCTGAAAGTGCACAATCCTTTGTCTTCTGTTGGCAAATTGTTACGGAATAAATTAATGCAACGTTTTTATTGGTCAATACAATCAAAATGATAGGAATTCTTTTGAACGTTGTGCACTTTCAGGTCCACAAAAACATATAACAAACGAGTCTGACGGGTTTCATAACCATTCCACTCAATTAACTATGGATATGTTGAAGTTAGAATGTATGATCAGGAACGTTTATTAATCGTACCCGGCACATCTCAATACTTTCTTATCACTAGTCTGTAGACATGTTGAAATTGGTAAGTATGGCCAGTAACGATAATTAATAGTACTTGACACACGGCTCGATACTTTCTTATTCCTAACTTACAGCAATGTTAAAATTGCAAGGCATGGGCAAGAACGCTTATTAATAGTACTTGGCACATCTCATACTTTCTTATTCCTACCATGAAGACATGTTGAAATTGCTAGGTATGGGCAAGAACGCTCATTAATCGTACCTGCATGGTATATCTCAATTCTTTCTTTCTTTGGACACGTTGAAATTGAAATGTATGATCAGGAACACTTATTAATCGTGCCTGGTACATCTTAATACTTTCTTATCGCTAGCCTGTAGAGATATTAAAACTAGTAGGTATAGTCAGGAACGCTTATTAATCGTACTTGGCACATGTCGATATTTTTTTATCCCTAACTTGCAGCTATGTTGAAATTAGTAGGTATGATCAGAAGCGCTTTTTAATCATACTTGGCACATCGCAGTGCAGTTTTATTCCTAGCTTTTGGACATGTTGAAATTGGAAGGTATAGTCAGGAACGCTTATTAATGGTACTTGGCACATCTCAATACTTTCTTATTCCTAGCGTGTAGATGTATTGAAATTAGTACGTATGGTCGGGAACGCGTCTTAATAGTATTTGGCAAATCTCAATACTTTCTTTCTTTGGATACGTTGAGTTGGAATGTATGATAAAAAATCGTACCTGGCACATCTGAATACTTCATTATCTCTAGCCGGCAGTCATGGTCATGCGGACATGTTAAAGTTGGAATGTGTGATAAGGAGCGCTTACTAATCGTGCCTGTCACATCTAAATACTTTGTTATCCCTAGCCAGTAGACATGTTGAAATGGGTAGGTATGGTCAGAAACGAGTATTAATCGTACTAGGTATACCTCTATTTTTTTCTATGGACACGTTGAATTAGAAATGTATTATCAGGAAAGCTTATTAATCGTATTAATCGTACCTGGCTCATCTTAACACTTTCTTATCCCTAGCCTGTAGACTTGTGGAAATTAGTAGGTATGGTCCGGAACGCTTATTTATCGTACTTGGCACATGTGAATATTTTCTTATCCGTAGTCTGCAGGCACGTTGAAATTGGTAGGTATGGTCAGAAACGCTTATTAATCATACTTGGCACATCGCAATACAGTTTTATTCCCAGGACATGTTGAAATTGGAAGGTATAGTCAAGAAGGCTTATTAATCGTACTCATCTCATCTCAATACTTTGTTATCCATAGCCTTTGGAGATGATGAAATTGGAATGTATGATCAGGAATGCCTATTAATCGCGCAATTCACATCTAAATACTTTGTTAACCAATTGCCTCGCTTAAGTGCAAGGTGGGTGCCTGGGATACCCAGGGGCTTCCACTGTGGCCAGCCAGCCCCTAGACAGAAAACTGCCCCAATGGCTGGCAAATCCCCGCAACCCAGCCATAAGCCCCCATTCCAGGCACCCGTCACACTGATGGAACAGTGGAAGGAAGAAAAATAGGGATGGGAGGGGGGGGGGGGGGGGGGAAGACGCTAAATGAACCGCTCCACAGACCACTGTACAAACGCTCGACGAAGAGCTCGCAGATCCTAACCGTGTACAAAGCTACCACAAACCATGTAATCCTGCACTTATGGGATTGACCGCTGGATGCCCGCTACACTCGTGGGCCGCTTGACCGCTAAGCTTGTGGACCGCTTGACCGCTTAACTTGTGGACCGCTAAACTTGTGAACCGCTTAACTGCTAAGCTTGTGAACCGCTTGACCGCTACGCTTGTGAACCGCTTGACCGCTAAGCTTGTGGACCGCTTGACCGCTAAGCTCGTGGTGGTTAACTTAGTTAAATTACATTTAACCAAATTCAACCAACTGCCTCGCTTAAGTGGAAGGTGGGTACCTGGGATACCCACAGGTTTCCACTCTGGCCAGCCAGCCAGCCCCTAGATAGAAAACTGCCCCCATGGCTGGCAAATCCCCGCAACCCAGCCATGAGCCCCCATTCCAAGCCGAAGGGACTCTCCGACGCAGCCAGTTTGGAGAGGGAAAGGGGGGCTCAGGGCTGGGGGAAGCCCTGGCCCCGCGCGACCCAAGTCCCGAGGCACCCTACAAGCACAACTAGGAAAAGAGAAAGATACGCAAGAAATACCTGTCAAGTGAGAAGGCTTGCTACCCCCACGATAGTACTGACGGGAGTGTGAATATAGATCTGATACGCATCACTAGACCATCTGCCAAGTGTCTTGATGAGGTGATCTGGTAAGCCACGAGAGGCTGCTGAAGTAGAAGCGCCAATGCGGAAGCTATGACTGGTGTAGCAACCAGGGACCCCAGCAGCGGAGAAGATAGATTGAATATTGGATGTCAGCCATTGGCGATGTAAAGGGGTGCCATCAGAGAGAAGGAAGAGTGGGCCAGGAGTTGAGCCACGGACGTGTAAATACTGGGTATTGGCGGGTACGGGGCAGAGATCACGTTTACCAGCACCAGTGTAAATATGGCAACCTTGGCGAAAGGGGTCCGTCTTCGAGCACTTAATATGAATCCTGAAGCTGCTTGGATTGACTAGGGAATGTGCTTGGACATCACTGACAGCAAGGTGGATGTCAGGATTGAAGGGGGAGTTGACACTGAACTAACCAGTGCGTAAGAAACCAAAAAACCCAAGACAGCAGGCAGCCCAAAGCATTGTATGGTTGTAGTCAGAGAAGTTCAAGGACTGGAAGATAATGTGCATCAGCTCGATTGTGATGGGTTGGCGCTGACGCCTATTTGAGCCTCGGTGACGCTTGATACCCCGCAACACACGCTGTAACCGAAGGCAACCATTCAGCGGGGAAGGATGACCCTCCTCAATGTGAAGGGACCGGATTGCTGAAAGGTAAACCTTTGTGGATGAATGGGGGAGAATATCAGCAAGATGATAGCAGAAACGGATGAGCACGTTTCCACTGACTGGAAGAGCTGATCCCGAAGGAGATAGGCTATTGTCCTGAGCACAGAAATCCAAGAAGTGGCGTTGGGCAGAAGCATAAACTTTCCTAGTAGAAGGAGCAAGACCTTGAGTCAAATAGAAGTGGCATTTATCTGACAGCAAAGTTCCAAGTCCGAGAGGAGCTGCTGCGGAATCTGCGTTGGAATAGAGTCTGCATGAGGGGCTAGCCGGCGAAAGCGCTGAAACTGAAAGCGAGACAGGGAGTCAGCAATGGGGTTCGACTTCCCTCTAACTGGGGAGGCAGTGAACGAGAAGGAGTGACGAGCTGCCAACAGGGACAGATAGCGAACCAAGGACATGATGGTAGGGGCTCTTGAAGTGCCAGACTGCAGAATGTCCACCACTGAGCGGTTATCTGATAGGAAGTTGACCCGTTTGGAGGCCCACTAGGGACCCCAGAAGTAAGCTGCCACGACGATAGGGAAAAGTTCCTTGTACTCGATAGGCTGAGAGACCTGTGATGGGAGCCATGCACCTGAAAACCAGTGACCCTGGAAGACTGCTCCGTAACCAAGAGCCCCAGAGGCATCTGAAGAAACCTCGCAGTCGGGAAGTAGCGCCCACTGGGGGTACTGAAGGAAGCTGCAACCATTACAAGACTGGAAAAACTCTTGCACCAGGCTAGGTCAAGAAAGAACTCTTGATTGAGACGAATCGGGTGCTCATCGCGCCGAAAGGCACATAGCAGGTTGATCATTAGGCGCAAGAATGAGCGACCTTGGGGTACGACCTTGCAGGCATGCTGAAGGTGACCTATTAGAGACTCCAGTTGCTTGCGTTTACACCAACGCTTTTGTGACCAATCCTCCAACAAGGTAGTTATCCTATCAAATTTGTCCTGAGGAAGGCGTGCCAGCAGATTAAGAGAGTCCAGCTCAATGCCCAGGATGGTAAGGCACGTCGATGGCCCTTCTAGTTTGACTGGATGGAGGGGGATGCCAAGCTTAGAAAAACAGTCCATTGACCTGTCCAGATTGTGTTGACAGACAGAGGAGCATGTGAAGATATATGGAGCTGACCTGACACCAAAAGGCAGGACCATATCAACATAAAAGGCACCACGCCATTTCATACCCAGCAACTGGGGATCTTCTGTATGGACTAGCACAATACGGTATGCATTTTGCACATCAAATTTCGCCATAAGGGAACCCCGCCCCAGCTGCATTATGCCCGCA
Organism: Porites lutea; assembly: GCF_958299795.1. NCBI lineage: Eukaryota > Metazoa > Cnidaria > Anthozoa > Scleractinia > Poritidae > Porites > Porites lutea. The sequence goes on from NC_133206.1 coordinate 15,541,340, forward strand.
ATAATGTCATCTACCTTCATGTACTGCAGAGAATAATCCTCGCCTGCAATTCCGTCGTTGACACTGTGGCCCGCAGGGATAGACAGGTCCAGGATAAGACGCCATTTTCCAGGTTGGTGGCGTTTGGGGATGACGCCGAAACGAATCACATGGAGGACAGGGATGCCTGTCTGAACTTCCGATTGCAAGTAATTGTCAATGACCTGAGGGTTCAGGAGCACTGAAGCCATATTCCCCGTTGCCGACTTCAGGGAAGTACTATAATTGAAGCCTAGGTGAAAACCATCGCGAAGGTCTTGGACCAAGTATGCAACTTTGTCTGGGTTAGGATGATGACAGAGTTCATGCAGGAATCCATCCACATTAATGGGAGTAAGCTGAGAAACTGGTCTTAAAGGACAAACAGCTGGAGAACACAACGAAGAACCGGAACTTAGCAGACCCTGCTGCTGAGAAGGTAAAACAAAAGGAGAACGCAACTCTAACGCTGAAAAATTACCATGAGAACCAACGTGAACAGAAACAAAACTATTTACAGCTGAATTGGCTAGAGGTGGCCTAGCGACGGCGGAGGCCCCCCTTTGACTGAGAAGGGGAGCGGGACCGTTCTCTCCGTGCGGACCGGTGAGGGAAGTGGATGCGGGGGTGGTCCCCGTGGCACGATTCACAGGAGTGACGAAAGCGGCAGCGACCAAAGGGCCAGCGACAGCGCCCATCGTTGCAGGAGTGGCAATACTGGCTAGACCGGGGATTGCCTGAAGACCCAAGAGGCTCTGTTAGTGACGAGGCAGAGGAAGTTGAGGAACCTGGGGCAACTGAAGTGGTAACCGGAGATCTGGTGTGAAAGTTGTAGAGGTCTGGGTGCATGCGAGACCAGTCGGTTGAACCTGAGGCTGCGGCTTCTTTTCGGTAGGCGATGTCGTAGTGGAGCCACGATTTGTCAGAAAAGCGCCTTGCTGTCTGGATAATGAGTAACTTGTACTGATTTAAATCTTTCCAGCGAGAGGGGAAGGTGTGGCAAAGAATCATAGAAAAGATTGTGGAGGCTTCTATCTCGATGACCCGTTTCTTAGACCCTGATACCACCAGTTTTCCCTCCAAAAACGCTTGGGGTTCGATTTCTTGAGCTCGGATATTGTCCGGAAGTAGGTCAGCCAAGTCTACAAAACGCCCTGCGGTAATTTGAGAAACAAGCTTATACGGGACTGGAGCATAGCAAGGACCCACCACAAATGCTTTGTTGAGGTTTGGAAACGTAGAGGACTCAGTTCCGGTGGCGCCACCACAAGAGCCCCCAACCACTACAGGCAAGTTGGCGGAGGACGTGGTGGGAAGAGAAGAGACTACCGAAGGACCGCCAGATGAGCTGTACGTTGAAATCAATGAGGGCACAACAAGCGTACCTGAAGACTGGGAGGTAGAGCCGAGGGTACTGGAGCTGGAAGATGCCGGAGACTGCGTAGAAGTCGAAGTCGAGGAGAGAGGGACAGACGTCGCGGCCATGTTTGAGTTCCCGCTACTTGAATCTCGAAGAGAAGATAGCAATGGAGGGAGCGATTCCGCGAGAGCTCTTGAAATTGCCTGTGCTAACGCGTTGGTGTCCGGCAGGGAAACAGGTTGACTTGGCGGTGAAGCTGGGGTGTTAACTGTAGGAGCTGGGGTAGAACCGCTAGAAGAAGGCGAAAAGGCGGTAACCGGAGAAGACATAGTAGACAAGCTGTTATTCGTGATTCGCATCCTTAACGAACGTGACGACACGCACGCTTTGAAAAATAATTGAAAGAAAAAGGATACAAGAAAAAGCACACTGTAGGACTGCTGCTCCAGAGACCGCTAAAAAAGACGAAAGACGCTAAATGAACCGCTCCATAGACCACTGCACAAACGCTCAACGAAGAACTCGCAGATCCTAGCCGTGTACAAAGCTACCACAAACCATGTGAGCCTGCACTTATGGGATTGACCGCTGGATGCCCGCTACACTCGTGGGCCACTTGACCGCTAAGCTTGTGGACCGCTTGACCGCTTAACTTGTGGACCGCTAAACTTGTGGACCTCTTAACTGCTAAGCTTGTGAACCGCTTGACCGCTACGCTTGTGAACCGCTTGACCGCTAAACTTATGAACCGCTTGACCGCTAAGCTTGTGGACCGCTTGACCGCTAAGCTCGTGGTGGTTAACTTAGCTAAATTGCATTTAACCAAATTTATCCCTAGCCAGTATACATGCTGAAATGGCTAGGTATGGGTCAGAAACGCTTATTAATCATACTTGGCACATAGCAATACAGTTTTATTCCTACCCTTTAATTGGACTTGTTGAAAGTGGAACGTATAGTCAGGAACGGTTATTAATCGTACCTGGCACATGTCAATATTTTCTTATCCCTAGCCTGCAGGCATCTTGAAATTGGTAGGTATCGTCAGAAACGCTTATTAGGCATACTCGGCACATCGCAATACCGTTTTATTCGTAGTGTGTGGACATGTTGAAATTGGAAGGTATGATCAGGAACGCTTATTAATAGTACTTGCCACATCTCAATAGTTTAATATCCCCAGCCTGTAGACATGTAGACCCGTGAAAGACCCGCCTGTAGACCTGTGAAAGAAATGAGTGTTAATGATATATGAAATAAATCATATATGAACTGCGGAAATGAAATGAAAATGAAGAAATGATCGTCGCAGTGAACACAATTTATGCAATTGCGTAAAGAAGCCTGAAAAAAATTCAGGACTTCAACGGGGTTTGAACCCGTGACCTCGCTCCTGCTCCCATCGTCAGTGGCTTCACAGCTCAGTTGGTGAGCATCAAACCGGTAAATCGCGAGGTCACGGGTTCAAACCCCGTTGAAGTCCTGAATTTTTTTCAGGCTTCTTTATGCACTTGCATGAATTACATTCACGGCGACGATCATTTCTTCATTTTCAATAATTATTATCGTTAAATGGCCTTCTTCCAAACCCAGAGTTAATGATGGAGTCTTGTAAAAACTTTTGAGACTGTAAATAAAATCCTGCGGTGAGACAAATAATTCAAATGAAACCTCTCTAGCTGCCATTTCACATAGGACACCATTTTCTAAGATGAAATTTTCGCATATGCGTAATAAATGAAGGGAGCATATGGAAATCTCCCATCCCCGCCTCCGCCTCTTACTGAAATTGCAGCAAGGGAACTTCTTGATTAATTTGAGCCAAAGTAAATTAAAAATGCTTTTTTTCCTGTTATTGCTTGAGGGCTATGAAGTGGCAGATTTCTGAGGCAACTGCAAAGGCTTTCAATCCAAAATATCAACTTCATTCAAGGGACATTTCATTTTTTTTATCCGCACCCCCTAAGATGATGGGAATCCAAACCCTCAAATTTTTGTCGCACCCTCTACACATATGTACATGTTGAAGTTAATTTTTTATCTCAGGTAATTTTTGATTTCTTTTTTTTGTTTTTGAGTATGTTAATGTATACTAATGAAGATGAAACAAAAGTAAAAATAAAAATTACCTGAGATAAAAAATTAACTACAACATATATACAAGTATACTAGTAATAACCAAAGGTTACGGAGTGCGGGCGACAATGATCGAAGTTCAAAACGCTTTTGTTCCAGCGCTGTGCTTTGCGAAAGTTCCATGTGACAGATGGTCAAAAAGGCGCGTGATCAGATTACGAGTAATGGAAGGTCCAAACGCGTGTGATCAAATTGCGTTCTGTGCATTCCACACATTCTTACTGGAAGTCCAAACAGATGCTGGCTACATACATGGGATGCATGCATAATAACAACCTGGAAATTAGGATTGCGGGCTCCTCTTGTTACCCACAAAAACTTTTCAAGTTGAAATCAAGAATGAAATAGTCCGCCGATTTGCAAGGCTTCGTCCGAGTAGAATGAAACTGGCCAATAGCTTGTCTGAATGACTCAGAAACGCAGGAAAGGGGACTTAAAAATTCAAAGAATTGCTATGGAAGCATGCCTTCGGACCCTCTTATAGTAGAGGCTTGCACCTTGGGCGATCGTTTAAGAAATCGGTCAGTATTTATCCTAGATCCGCTCTTGAATACTGTTTTAGGAATATTTCATAAAGCATTAAAGCACGTGGCAATATGGTAATGCATCAGTCAATTCCACCTAGAAAACGACGACCTGGAAAACGGCGACCTAGAAAACGACGACCTGGAAAACGACGACCTGGAAAACGACGACCTAGAAAACGATGACCTAGAAAACGACGACCTAGAAAACGACGACCTAGAAAACTACGACCCAGAAAACGATGACCTAGAAAACGACGACCTGGAAGACGACGACCTAGAAAACGATGACCTAGAAAACGATGACCTAGAAAACGACGACCTAGAAAACTACGACAGGGATAGCTCGCAGGATTAAGGGGTTAGAGGGGTACAAAAGGCGGGAATTAGGAGGACGATAGGAGGGAATTATGAAGCGGTGAGAGGTGGGCGAAGAAGGAAAGTTACAGAAAAATAGTAAATATTATTTGTAAAAAAACGGCTAAGGGTATGAAGCCAAGGAATAAAACGGTGGAAATGGAAATGCAAGGTACTCGAGGTCTCCCCTCTGTTTCGTTTATCAAACAAGCGTTGCCTGTTATTGGATAGAGTTATTTGATGACAAGAATCTTATTAGCTTATTGTGTTTCAAACCAGTTTTTCAGTAGAATCGAAGTGAGCAAGAAAATAATTTACAGTCTGTTTATAAATCCGCGCGCTTACCTGAAGAATCTGTTAAAAGAATTTGCTAACCTGTAAAGTGCGATTGTTGTAACGACCCGCCAAAGAAGTAAGTTTACATTGAAGTTTTCTGAATTTCTGTATTTCTTTTAGATCGAATATTTATTAAAGCTTGGTGGTCATTTGAGCTAACCAGTTCCTAAGGAAATACCCTCCCCCTCTAGAACTGGCTGGGGTGGTGGCCAATAAAGTGTTTTCCAAGAGAGGATAACCTCTCTTGGTGTTTACTGATTAAAAGTATATCGGGTTAGTTTCATGAGCGATCCCGGAGTGTGTTAATAAAAAGAGGTTTGGGGAACGAAGTATTTCTAAAAGTCAAAATTTGGGAAATTTTCACGTTTAGGCGGAGATGCTCGATTGAACCTTCGTTACATGTACCCCGCGAGATACCTACATCTATTGTTCTTGCGTTATTTTCATAAGGCGGTTCATAAGACGGTCTCTCGCATTTTTAAACAGCAGTTACAGAGCGCCTAGTGTGGTCGCAAGAGCTATTGTTTTGTCTTGGACATTGCATTGTGCATTGCGTGAAAGTGATGGAAGAATTAAAGAACCGAAGTGAAATCTTTAATTTTGCTCTGCGGCGTTGTCTCTATTTCACATGATGTAATTTGTGAACAATTCAAAAGTTCTACCGGAGATCTCACTGCATACATACCACGCTATCGGACCTGTGAGGAAACAGAAACTACTAGCATGATACGATTCAAATCTTACAGTTCAAATACAGTTCAAATCTTATGACACGTCAACCTCCATTGTGTCCCACACAATATTTCACAATTCTCGTTACCGGTATGCTGCCGTTTCATGTATGGAAAGGCACGAGAAAATGTTGAAGCCCTTCTTTCTTTATTTTCAAAATATAAACTGTTTGTTTACGGTATTGAGATGTGAACAAAAACGGCACGCCTGTTTGATTTATGTGGGCTTGAACTTCCCGCTATAAACGACGCACCAGGTGAGGCAGTGCATATTATTTAAGTCATTTAGATTTGATGGAAATTTGTTTAAATTGATATCAGGATAATAAATAGGTCAAAGCAAAGCTTTTGCTTCCGGTAGTCAGTCAGGTTGAATCATGACTTCATTGACCATACTAAAGGAAACTTTGACTTGAGAAACTTTTTTAGTGGAGCTCTCACTTGCGCGCAAAGGGAGCACAATTGGTAACAAATTTGGTTACCTTTGCATGGGCGCCATTCCACTCAATCAAAACGTCTAATTTAAATTTTCGGCATTTTCCATGCAGTATCGAATGGAACAGCATTTTCGCAATATATACCCAAATTTTCGAAAATTATCATCGGGAAGTTTTCTTTCCGCATTCATCTTTGCTCCCGAATGTCTAAAATTTCTGGTTGAATGGTTCGCATTTCGGAAAAGTTTTCGGAAGTCTGGGAACTTTTCCGGGAAAATACTGTACCAATTGCCGCTGTTTCCAAAGTTTCTTAAGTTTTGGGTGAATGGAAAGCGCCCAAAATGCATCCAAGAAATTTTGGTTCTGAGAGAATCGTCCGCACGTACTACGATGTGCAAAAAAAGTGTGCTGCACGTGCAAATTAGACCTATTGACCTTAGCATTACGTATAACTAGCGGCTGGGAGCGTTTTGCGTGGGTGTTTCGCACGTTTCATAAGATTACACTGAGATTTGCGATGAATATGCTATTTTGGTTTTGTCCGGGGATGGGGCATTTCGCACACTTCTGTTAAGCCCCCCCCACCCCCCTCCCCACGGGGTTTTTTATAGGTCGTCGTTTTCTAGGTCGTCGTTTTCTAGGTTGTCGTTTTCTAGGTCGTCGTTTTCTAGGTCATCGTTTTCTAGGTCATCGTTTTCTAGGTCATCGTTTTCTAGGTTGTCGTTTTCTGGGTCGTCGTTTTCTAGGTCGTCGTTTTCTAGGTCACCGTTTTCTAGGTCGTCGTTTTCTAGGTTGTCGTTTTCTAGGTCGTTGTTTCCTAGGTCGTCGTTTTTTAGGTCATCGTTTTCTAGGTCGTCGTTTTCTAGGTCATCGTTTTCTAGGTTGTCGTTTTCTAGGTCGTCGTTTTCTAG
>NC_133206.1:15550649-15600649 GCF_958299795.1 Porites lutea
TTATTCCCCTGGTCTATTTAGGTCGATAGAAAGATCTTAAACAAGTTGAAGTCACTTTAAAAAATGTGGATCGCTCCTAGAAGGTGCCTTGCTTCCAAACTCTTCCTAGTTCATTGTAGATCTCTTCCGCTGGGAAGGGCTGTCTTCAGATGGCTAACAGTTTCACGCAAGCTTAATTGTATGACAGCACAGTCTGACAGGCCTCATATTGGTATTGTGGGTAGTGGTCCTGCAGGATTTTACACTGCGCAGCAAATTTTGAAGGTCAGTAGTTCTAAAGTGACCAGCTGTCTGTCTGCCAGGTTAATTGTGTTCTCAGCAAGACACTGTGAATCTCAGAAAACCGTAAACATCAGAAAATATATTCCTTGAATATAATGTGTTGCAAGGAAAAAGCCAATTGAATGTGAAAAACCTAAACTGCACGTAACAAATGGGTTGCGTGAATTTAATGCTGGGGTAACCCTGTGATAAACTAGCATCTTTTGTGGGTGGTGGTGGTTGGGGGGGGTTGTAGAAATATCTCTAGTTGCTTCACGCCAAAAAAGAGAAGTTTCAGCCTGACAGCCCTCTTGGCTTGAATGTAGGCTTTACCTTTGCACTAATGGTAGCCACTTTACTTTTAGTTATCAACCATATTTAACCATATTTATTCCCTAGTATAATAATTTTTAACATTTTATTTTGTCATTCAAAGCAAATTTTTCTTTCTTTTCATTGGCCGAGAGCCCACCATGTCACCTGCAAATAACTGCCTACAAATAATGATCTGCTCATGCGCAATGCTGTCCAAGTGTGTTTGGCTGCAAATAATATTCTGCACATGCGTAAAGGAAACCGTGCTTTTCTCCTTCTTGCGATCGCTCTTGCGTGAAAAATGGCAGATCACTTCGTTTCCCGAGGATATTCATTAAAAAAACAAACTTGGTGATTGAATTATAAAACATTATTATTGAACTCGGTTATCGCAAAATATTGTGATTTGTCGGTGTCTCGCTGATCAATTATTTTACTCAGCCTTCGGCTTCGGCAAATAATTGATCTGCTTGCCACAGACAAATCATGATATTTTGCTCAACCTCTTCCAATAATTGTTAATTATTTGTAATTTTTGCACATGACCCCACAAGCTTGTAGCTTTGAATTAATATTGTGTATAAATAAAGGTTGTATGTATGACTGTATGTATGTAACCATATAAGGGAAATAATAATGAAGTAAGTGCTTTTAATTATCTGCAGTCCCATGATGGTGCTTTGATTGACATATATGAACGCCTTCCTGTTCCGTTTGGCTTAGCAAGATTTGGAATTGCTCCTGATCATCCTGAAACAAAGGTACAACTTATCAGCAAGCTTGTTCATTTGTGTACACTGTAGAACATTGTGAGGTGAATCTACCTCATGGTTCAGTGACATGGGAATAGACAAGGTAGGTAAAAAAATTTCAAGGTCAAGAAAGTTTGCAAAGTCAGGGAAAACCCTCTTGACAAAGTCATTTATTGTGAATAGAGAGGAGCAGTGTGATGTCCTGTTACCATTTTAGCACAACAGGAAGGTTAAGCAACAATGACGGTGACAGCGACAAGAACAGCAAAAAAAGCAACAGATTTATATAAGCAATTCAATAACTTTTGCACGTGCGTCACAGTTCTCTGTACACTTCTTAGCTGTCATTGCATGACCGCAACATGAAACTTCCTAATTTCATGCTCCAGCTTAAAGGAGCACAACAATTTCCTTTTTCTTTTTCTGATTTTAGATACGGTCCTTTTGGATTTAACCCCAGAAAATTTCGCCAACATTTGACAAATCAAATGAAACTGAACAAGGTTGCTGAAGTTTGAAACAGTGTGAATTCATTTTTGAAAGACATTTTCGGTTTGTTGTCATCCAGAAATTTTGCTACCATAGCAACATGACATAACGACTTCTTCTCTCTCTATATATATATATCAGGAAATTTTGCCACAAAGTTTTGTGAAAAGTACTGAAGAGAGTTTGATTCAGAAAATTTATGCACCAGAATACTGGTAAGGAATATTAAAATAGATTCCTTGATAAAAATAATGTGAAGGGATTAACAAAGAGTGTTCACTGCAATGAAAATGTAATGAAAGTGAAAATCATCCAGACAGCAGGGAAAAGTCAGGGAATAGTTAGCAAACTTTTTTTGTTCCAATGAGTTGAGTTGTTTGCCTTGCAACAAGTCCTGTGCATATAAGTCATGTGGTACTTCTTTTTGCGTCGATGTTAGCAATCTTTTTTTATATGTTCTCTATTTTCTTGTCTTGTTACCAAAAGTAAAGATGTCCTACTGTAATTTAAGAGCTACATAGACCGGTCAAAAGTGTTCTTTATATACATGTTATAGTCCACCCCCAAATTACAGTGTACTTCATATTCAAAGCTTTCATGTAGATGATAGAGGACGCAATAAAATTAACTGCTTTCTGGATATTGTGACTAGCTGCTTGTTAATTTATTACAGAACTGCATAAATCAGTTCTCATCTACAGCCCAGTCTGAGAGGTGTTCATTTTTTGGAAATGTAAACATTGGAAAAGATTTGAATATTTCAGAGTTGTTACAAGCCTATGATGCAGTTATTTTGGTGAGTGTAGTAATGTTATTGGGATCTGCAATCCTTGACATTAGAACTTGGGTCAATATAATATTGTTATTCTTGACTTCCTTTTCCTTCTCCGTTTCATTGTTTGCCCCAAAATTGGAGAAGCCAGCTGAAAAGCCATAACTTAACAAAATTTGATGAGAGAAAAGTGAGTTAGACTGCTGTCCTAACATTACCGCGGCTCGCATTCAGTGGGCATGACAAGAGTTTCATGCCTTTTACCATTCATTAATTAACAAACTCTGTTTACAATGAAAAACATGCCAGACACATTCAGCATCCATTTTGCATGTTTACAAACATCTGCATTCAACATTGAGAAAATGGTTAAACGTGCCCAGATAAAAAGCCAGACATTTCTGACATGGGTCGTCTTTCTGCGTCTTTGTAGCGTAATTGTAATTCGTTTGGCAGAAACCATATTTCTCATTTAAAACTCCCCAGACGTCTGAAACAACATTCCCCAGGCTGGGTATTGATCCTCAATACCAAACATTTTCGCCTCCTTTGTGTGTTTTTTTTAACCCTCTGAATTTGATTCAACTTGCATACAGAAAGTTGGCTACTGTGTTTCTCACAGGTGCATTCATTTGGTTTGTTTTTATTTAGTGTTATGGTGCAGAAGATGATAGAACATTTGGAATACCTGGTGAGGTACATGTGTAAAACAAAGATAAAATTTACTAATGATTGACAGGGTTCTCTGGAAGCACCAGTGAGTGGTGAGATTCACCATCTAGTCAAACAGCAGTGCAGGCTACTCAAAAGATAATAATAGGTGGGTTCACACTGGTCTTGTCAAGTGCACTTGAAGTGCATTATTTTGAATTGCACTTGATACTAACTTGTGTGTGAACGGGTCTTGTTTCACGTGGCTAGTTGTACTTAGTTGCCACAGAAACTTCAAAGTCTCAAAGTGCTGAAGTGCAATCTCAAGAAAGGTCAAAACCTTCCTTGAGACTGCACTTATCCAATCAAAGTGTCGCAATCTTATGATCAAAGTGTCAATCATCTCGAGCCACAACTTAACTCTCTCGCGTGGTCAAGCAAGAAATGATGAATGAGAATACTCAGTGATCTCCACAAAATATTGGTAGGTTTTTTCAGTTCTGATCCATGAGCTGGTTTGGAAATTTCATGTTTTCTCCAGGCTTTTGATTTGACAGACACATTGTTAAATACAATACTTGGCCCTGGAAACAAAATGACATATATTCCACAAATAGGGATATTTCCCCATTTTGTGATTCATTGAATGCACTTTATTGTTTATTTTTTCAACCCGTCCAAGCCAGTTTTACATGTCTACCTGCAGTACTAAGGTTTGTTGAAAGTGTCAGAACCTTACCTAAGCTGTTTAAGAAAAGAATACAACATCTGGAATATGATTTTAAAAACTTGAAGCAATGAGCTCAAAAGATTGGCGCGGATGGCTTTAAAAAGATCAAAGAAGGTTTCCTCTACTTTGATTTACCTAATAAGATGAAACCATCGGTTGCATTTTTATCCTTTTGTTTTGGTACTGTTCAAGATGACTGCTGTTGTCTACGGCTCCTGTATATGGAGACGTTTTGACTAAATAAATGCAAGGCAGCGTTTTCCTGTGTAGAGCAAGATTAGTTCCCTCCAAAACTGTTAACTTTGACTTGAGTGTGAACTCCATTTCTTGCAAAAAACCTAAGTGCACTTCAAGTGGTTTCCAAGAACACTTGAACTGAAGTGTACTTCAAGTGCACTTAGGGGTCTGGTGTGAACCCACCTAATTTTGAAAGTGTCATAATAAATTGTTTCATTCAGTGTGAAGCCAAACATATGGTAGAAAATGATGCAAAATATTTTCCAGGTTATTCAAAATGTACATGTACATGTGCATGTACTGAAGTGCACTTTCCAGTAGGCCCTCAAATTTGAATTTTCTCAGTTTTTAGCTTCAACTGGAAATTTTCAGGAGAACCCTGTAATAATATAATTTAGGCTGTCCAGTCTGTCTAATCATTTGGATTGACTTGGGTCATTTTGCCTTTTTTTACTGTTAGACAGTTTTTCAGTATGTAGCAGTTGTGTAGTTTAGATGAAAATAATAAAACAGCTTTGACAATGGAAATGGAATTGTTATTTGTAATAAAAAAAGTGGTGCATTTTCATTGTTGAGTCAGTGAGTGAGTGGGTCAATCAGTGAGTCACTAAACTTTCTGATAGCCATCAGTCAGTCAGTTAGCAGGGTGGTGAGTCAGTGAGTCAATCTGTCACTCAAAGAGTCATTCAGTCAGTCAGTCAGTCAGTCAAGGCTGGTCAATCTGTTAGTAAGTGGATGGTCTGGGTGTCAGTCAGTCACTGGATTATTGTGGTACTATATCAGTTAAAGAGTGAGTCAACTGAGTAGATAAAAAGAATATCAGTGTAAAAAAGATTGAAAGACTGATGTTTTAAGCATGAACCCTTTGTCGGAGCAGAACAACAGATTTTCAACTGACTGACTAACTAGCCAACTGTCAGTCAGTCAGTCAACGAGTCTTTCATTCAATTGGTGGGTTGGTTAGTCTGTTAGTTGGCTAAGAATTTTTGGTTGTTAATAATATCATTATGTTTCAGGATTTACATGGGGTATATTCAGCAAGAGCATTTGTAGAGTGGTATAATGGACTACCTGCTAATTCTCAAGTACGGTGTTTTTTTCTGTAATGGATATCATGCCACACACAATATTTTTAATGTTTTACATCTTTGATTTAATTTTTTTTGTGGTGTGACTACATATGTTTAGTTTGTGACAGTAGCTTATTATCTAGGACTATCTATAGTATTTTGGTAACTTGACTAATTTTACGTCATCCATTAAGGCCAAGGGGTTAACTTTCAGGATATTGTTGCTGCAAAATTTTCTAAGAAGAACGTGAGAGCCTTGTTGGGCACATACTGTTACCAAACCAATTCCAACTGCATTTTAAAAGCTTTCTTACTTCTGATTGGCTCAGAAAAAAAGGTTCCCTCAAATAGAAAGAGTGGAAATTAATTTGGATGTTTCAAGAAAATGTTGACTAATATTAAGTGACAGGGCCATTCTTGTTCGTCACGTTAAGTGGCTTACCTGTGGTTATTTCCCCTTAAATGTTTTGTCCTGATTTGTGGACCTTGGGTTTCCAAAGATGGATATTGGTGTGTTTGAGGGTCACTAGCTAGAACTACTGTAAGTGAACAAGGAAATAAATGCGACACTTCTATTTGATTTTATTGTACACATAACATGTTTGTTGTTAGCTAGAGCCAGACTTGAGTGCTGAGACAGCAGTAATACTTGGACAAGGAAATGTTGCCCTTGATGTTGCCAGGATCTTGCTCAGTCCTGTTGAACGTTTGGAGGTAATTAATTCAGAACTCACTTAAAACACAGACAGAGTGACAGAAAGATAGATAGCCAATCAGATGTACAGACAGAAAGACCGATAGACCGGCAGACAGACAGACTGGCAGACAGACACTCCAGACAATCAGTTGAACAATCAAACGGACAGACAGATAGGTGCATGTTTTTTTATTCCTTTTTTTCCCCAGTCTGTAAAAATATTGGCAATTAGGCCTGAGCAGCCTTTAGCCATGCCTGTTAAAGTTATCATCATAAAGTTCTTTTATCTTTTTGTTCCTTAATGATGCAGAAAACAGACGTATGTGAACATGCTATAGAGGGACTGAGGAAAAGCTGTGTGAAAACAGTTCATATTGTAGGCAGAAGAGGGCCATTACAGGTGAGATATGCAATAGTCAAACCTCTACTAATGGCCACCTCTCTACAACAGCCACTTTTTTGGGGTGGACAGTTCATACATTGGCTCTTGTTTAAACCCCTCAACAACGGCCACCTCTCTACAACGGCCACTTTTTTGGGGCGGACAGTTCATACATTGGCTCTTGTTTAGACCCCTCAACCACAGCGACCTCTCCACAACGGCAACAGCCACTAAACTGTGTCCCCAACTGCCAAAATAACTTCTCAACAACGGTCACTTTTTTTTTCACCAACCATAGTTAATGGAGGTGACTGGTTATGAAGCCCGGCAAACATCAAAGGAGCAAACAAAGATGCCAAGATTTATGTTAGAAGGTCCACGACCCTGCACAATCTTTTGTTTTGCGTTCATACCTTATGCATGAATTACGTAACCAGCACGTTTCTATTGGTTAGTTCCTCAGTACGGAGTAAACAACTATTGTGTTTTGTGCAGGGTCAAGGCCAAAAAAGAGAACAAAAACATACAACAAAGAACTTTGTCGGGTTTCATAACCATTCCCTCTATCAACTATGCACCAACTGACAAGAAAGTCAGGAATGGTGGCAAAATTTGATCCATATGGCACGTTGATGATTAATCACGGCAATTGTACTTTGATTGTGTTTCATTCATTCTGATGCAGTAAGCATAAATTGTCTACAATGCTTATAGCAGATGTTTTGAACCCCTTTTCATTTTGTCATGTTAACATTTTGATTCAAAACATTATTTAAGTTTTGTGTGTGTGCGTGTGATTGGATTACCATTATGGCATAAAGTAGGCGTGAACTTGGCACAATAAACACGTTGTACTCCCCTTAAGAAAATTGCCATATTACACCCTCTACTTCCCCATAATGGCCACATTTCCACATCAACCACTTTCTTCCATCCGCCGTTGTGGAGAGGTTCGACTCTATGTTACCAGCCTGTATATCTAATGGTGGCATTTGATCAAATGGTGACAACTATTAGTTAGGTATCCTATGAGGAATTAATGTTTAGGATTCAAAAGTGTTCTAATGCATGGCACTTTACTGCTTTAATGTATCACTTAAACAGGCATGGAAAGAATTCTATCCTTTGAAACTGCAAAAAACACTGTGGATCATTCAGTTGACTGAGACCAGACTTCAGTTTAGTATTCAGGAGACAATTTTGTGGAGAATGAGAGCAGCGTTTTCAGACCTTTCTGCTTTAGCACTTACCAAAACAATGGAGAGCTTGTCTTCAGGCTATTTAATGGACCAGAATGATTCCTTGGGTTGCTCTTGAAATTAAAAAACTGCAATTTATTTGATTATCCAGACACTTATCCAAAGATATTGTATGCATATAATATTGCTACATTCTACTGCACTAGAAATTAGTGAATTGCATGTTCTTTGAAGTTGCTGTAACTATTTTTGATTTTCATATGCCTCTTAAATAATATAATATTATATTTGTCTAGGTAGCATTTACCATCAAAGAGTTACGTGAAATGACAAAATTAATTGGCTGTAAAGCTGTGTTTGATCCAGAAGATTTCAAACCAATACAAGAAAAGATTACAAGTAAGTCAGTATAAAAGAAAGCTGATCAAGTCGAATCTATCTTATATTTACCACTGTGCTCAGTTGTGTCTGTCCTCCTTCTAAAAAAAGCTTCCCAACAGTTGACATCACTCAGGGTGCAAAGAAAGTCAGTTTTAGAGCTTGCCATTTGGGCAGGCTGTAGCTACCATCTTGGACAAAAAGTGTTAAGAATTTTGCACTTTCTTACCCACATAATGCGTATCCCCCGGATTTGGTACTGCTATGGCCCCTCCCCTCGCCCCACCTTTGTCAAAGTTGTTTAGTGAAGGTCAGAAATGATCCACCTGGACTTATACATTTTTTTTTTGGGGGGGGGAGGGGGTAGTATTTGTAGTTGCCAGTGCTTTCAAGAGCTTTATCTTAACATCCATTTTTCTTAACATTTTTGTCCAAGATTGTAACATGTACTAAAGAGTCATTTTAATTATTAAACAAAAATTCACTTGCCCATCAAGTTAAGGATACAATTTACTAACCTGTTAACAAAAGCCATTAGTCCCAGGCTACTGGACACAATTTTCTTTGCATACTGATAACTGGGAGCCAGGAGATAACTGACAACTGTAAGAACAAAAAAGAACATGACTGTGCGTTCATAGTTAGCTGTGCACATATTGAAATGATTTTTTTTAAGTAGAGTTGAAAAAGGGTAAGGGTAATTAAGAAATTCCTTTCCCTGATAAACTTGGATCTTTCTGGTTCATTAGGTTTCTTTTGTTTTCACTTAAAACAAAGAAAGGCAAAGAATTCTGATTATGTTTTTGCTAGGAGAAAAAAGTGGCAAAAAAAGAATTTGCAGCAATGTTTAGCACAGTAAAACGGGCGTATGTGACAAATCAAGAATGTGACAGCCCCAAAGCGTCACATAGCCTAGTTTTATCCCAAGCCCCAATTACATCCTAAGGTTTTTTGTTGCATGAATTTAGTCCTGCCATAAACGATGGACTTAACACTTAATCTGTTTTGTGTTGATTGATTCTTGTTTAATACAGGCATTCCACGACCCCGGAAAAGACTCACTGAACTGATGTGCAAGACAGCACTGTAAGTTTGCCTCTTTATTATCACATTATGAAACTCTTCAGCTCAAAACAACCTCTGCGTCACCATCCTTTTTACAGTCACATAAAGTCTCATTTTGGGTGGTTTCCACAAAATGAGGTTGGTGATAACACTGACTTTAACCATACAACACATGCAATGTTATCCACATACACTTTCATTACATGTTACAGGTCAAAATTAAATTCCAGTTAAAGTTTTTTAACCTAGGTTGATTCTCTGTTTCTTTTTGACAAACTAGATGAACACCCAACTTATAACTGCAAATCCTGGGACACAAAGCTTTGTGGGGATCACATGACCAAAACTAGATCAAATTATAAACCATAGCCACATTTTGTGATTTTTGAGAGACCATTTTTCTTTCAGTCTCTTTGACAAAGCCTTATGATATTGTATAAATTTACATTTGTTTCATTAATGGAAGGGATGAGAGCATTTCACAGAAGACTGCTAATAAGGAGTGGACATTAAAATTTCAAAGGAGTCCAGTTGAGATGTTGTCAGCACCAGGCGGAGCAAAACTATCTGGAGTCAGATTTGAAATCAATGATTTAGTGGAGGTATGTTTTTGCTGAACATTCTATTATTGAATGATAAGCATTAACTGCAGTGGGGGACTTGCCCCCTGAGAAAACAGCCAACATTTGGCGACGCCACTACTGGTTTCCCCGTAAATGACGTCTGAGAAACAAGTGCAGAAATTCCATACTGATGATGCGACACTACCCAGATCTGTAGTGAGTGATTTGTCGTCAATATGGAATTTCTGCGCTTGTTATAATTCTCAGACGTCATTTAGCGTGGAAACCAGTGGTGGTGTTGCGAAATATTGGCTGTTTTTTAGTTTAGGGGGGATTTTCTTAGAGTTGTAAATTTATAATTATTTTCCTTTGAATACATCTAATTAAATAGCAATTGGCAGTTTCACGTTTTGTGATGTACCCCATTCAAACTACTACTTGTGACAGTTTTAACCCATTTGCTCCTGGAGATTTTGCCGAAAAACGCGTTTTGAAGCTAGTCGAGTGGTTTGCTGGTCACTGTTGTGCTATAAAGAGCTAAAACTTACCAGAAACCGGTTTACAGGTCGTACACTTCGCGGCCTTCTGATCCAGATGCAAATAATGCTGAGTTTTGCGTTAAACATTTGAAGGCTGAGTTTAAAAATATCAAAATGGGGCTATTCGTGAAGATATATTTGAATGAAAATCTTGTCACACTATTAAAAGCAAAACAAAGTAATAAACACCTTTTGTGACCATAGATAGAAAAGTGAAGAAGAACTTAACCCAACACAATGTTGCTTTTCCATCCAGAAGTAGTTTTGCTGTTCAAGAACATTGTTCTTAGGTTGCAAAATACACAAATGTAGTTTTTCTTCAAAACGTAAAGATCACTTTTATTTACGTTTTCCAAATTTACACACAATGGTAGAGACCAGCAGAGACTCTACAAGGATACAAAGGACTGCAGTTCAGTAGACTCATCCCAGCCAGTGCCATAAAGTAAAGATCGGTTTTTCCCGGCTCTGAGGAGAAACAAATAATTATGTTTTGTTTGTCATCACTACAGCAAAATGATGGATCAATTCAAGCAAGAGGCACTGGTGTATATGAGGATTTGCCCTGTGGGCTGGTGAGTCCCAGGCTACTTTAACTAATGACCTCAGCTGGCCAGGGAAGAGAACAATAATATAATATAATATAAGTGAAAATATAACATAACATAACACAACACAACACAACACAACACAACACAACACAACACAACACAACACAACACAACATATCATATCATAATTATCATATCATAGTATAGCAAACCACAGCACAGCACAGCATAGCATAACATAGCACAGCATAGCATAGCATAACACAACATAACTTGGAATAACTTACGCGACAACCTTACAACTCAAGTCCATAGCCTGTCCTGCTTCAAAAAACATTGCAGAGATTTTATAAGAATAAGATAAGGGGCTTTGATCATTGATCGCCCACATGTTACTTGTGATTAACAGTGTGTGTTACTTTTGCTGACAATTTCTTTTTGTTTCTTTTCTACAAAGTAACTTATTATTAAATTGGGTGGACTAGCCCTTATGGTTCTTCTGCTCCCTTCTAGTCCCTCCCCTGCTGCTATCTTGTGTCTGTGTTATTATTTTGTATGCAATGAAAAATGGATTACAATAGAATAAAATTAAGTTAACATAACATAATATAATCTGATCAATTGATCAGATAGACCTTCCATCTCTAAGAGGCTGTCAACACTTGGTGCTGGGTACCGGCACAAAATGGTGTTGTGTTCACACTTTGAGTACCCGATATGAGACTGTCTACATAGTTACTCCATTTCGCCCTGTCGGACGCCATTTTGAAACATGAGCTTAGCAGCGAGAACAAAAAATTGTGTTCACACAGGAAGCTGGTGCCCACTTTTGTGCCCAAGTACAGAGTTGAGACCTTGTACTCAGGCACCCGCACTGTGCCCGAATTCTAGCGTGGGTACTTGAAAAAATGGTGTGTTCACATTAGTGCCCAGTGAGTACCGTACTCGGGCACCGTGCCCGGGCACCAAGTATGAACGCTGCCTAAATCTCTCGCGAGTCAGTCATAAAATGTAATTTAATCCATCAATCAATCAGTCAATCTATAAATCAAGGCAATGCCCTAGTTGTACCTTATATTCATATACAGCAGGATGCTGGAAGAGGAGAGGCAGCGAGTTTAAGCCTTAAGGTATTCTTAAACAAAATACGTAAATTAGGGTACTGATTGAAAGTCTCAGGGCTGATTTTTGAGAGCCTATCAGGGACGAGAAGAGATGTCGGTGTCAGGAGAGTGGTAACTGTATCTGTTATTGAATTTGTTTACTTGCAGGTTTTTCGTAGCATTGGATATAAAAGCATCCCAATCGATGATCAAATTCCTTTTGACAAGAGAAGAGGGGTAATACCAAACATAAATGGCAGAGTTATAAACACAGGTTTGAACTCAGTTATCACGTACAATTAATCATATTATTGGACAAGGCTGCGGAGTCTAATAGCGAGAAAAATCAAGGCTGACGCTCGTAATGCAAGAAAACCTCGATATCTCTCACCTTCGTGTATTGCCAAGAGCCACTCCCAATAGCTTTTTATCATGTTCATGCTTGATGAGCGTTTATTAATCAAAGAGGAACACCAACACTCTATTCAAATTTATGGTTGCTGGAGATGTGAGCTTAGAAGTGATAAACAATAGAGTAATGGCTGTTTCCTTGACTGTGAGGTTTCAGGGAAGTAACTCAACTCCTTGTGTACTCGCTGGTGATTTTGGAGTTAGATGCACTGAGTTGAGTTGTCGTTTGCTTGGGGGGCTGTTTCTTTTCGTCGCGTGCGTTTTATGTGGGTGAAGCAACCAGGAAAATGGGCGAAGAAAATTGATTCCTTGTCCCTTTGCTTAAGGTTCTCAGTCGTTACCAAAGTAGTTAGATTAAAACGCTGTTAGATAAAATCTGATCTTTTCTTATTTGTCTCGAAAGGTGGCAGTCAAGGGACATGCAATGAAGCTCCCCCTTTGATTCCAGGTAAAGTATTTTTGGCTCAACTGTTGAATACTATGCCACTTTTAAAATAACCCCTAGGAATAGAGGTGCATAAGCGAGTACGCATTCACTTCTTATCCAAATGTCAGATTTTGCACTGTGTATTCGCCTATCCAGCTCTTTCAGGTTTCAGCTTGGAAGTGGCAGAGTATTGTGCAGTTACTCATTCTTAATAAGCACTTCTCGGCGTTTCTCTGACATTCCTGTGAATTAGACTGAGTTGTTTTCTGAAAATTACCCAAAACCCAAAAGCAAAATCTCAAAATTGACCGGATTTCAGTGGATTAATGAGAAGGGAAAAGTATTACGTAGAACCTGTGCTGGACGCCGTACGACAACTTACCCTGGCAACGCCCTAAAAATATTTAACTGGTGTTTACGCGGGAAAAGTATGCTTCTGTTTCCAATAACAAGGGCGGGAAATGTGTGACTGTTGCCAAGATTGGAACATGTAAATTGTGCTAAGGGCGGAAAACCTACCGCTGAAGCGGACTGTTGAGTTTGAAGCTGCTTTTTTTTGCAGTGACTTCCCTCCGTGAAAGAATTAGAGTTTTGCACCTTTGAAGCTGGTATAGTTTTGAACTGAAAATCAACTTCCTTCAATCTGTATCGTTTATAAATTGTTATGAAATTTATGGTACTGCTGCTTCTTTAGGACTTTACTGTAGTGGATGGGTGCGAAATGGTCCAGTAGGTGTCATAGCTACAACGATGAATGATGCATTTCAAACTGGGGAGCTTGTTGTGCAGGATTTAAAGTCAGGTGAGGGACTTGTCAGAAATTACCAGGGGGGGGGGAGGGGGGTGGGAATTTTGAATTTGGGTTCGGAAATGAGGTGACCCATCCTTGCAATGGGAGTGAAATTTGCAAACCCTCCCCTTGACCTTGGCCTAAAATATCATGACCCTCCCCCTCTTGTATAAATGATAAAATCTAGTCGTTGCAATACACTAAGGTGAGTCAGTATTATGAAAGCTCAAGATATATTTCTAATCTGTTCTTTGTAATTCATATACATACATTTTAGATTACAGCATTAAGAGTCCGACTCTGACTCTGACAGCTGATCACTCGACTCTCCTATTTCTCCCAGGTTTTTTTTTTACAAAATAAAGAACTTCTTTTTTCTTCTGTTGGTGAACCTCTACATGATCACGGGCACATATTTGCATGACCCTCCCCCTTTTGACGGCCCATTTTTTATGACCCCTCCCTTTTCTGCGGTCTCAAAAAGTTGTGACCCTCCCTCTGTTTCTACCCCCCCTCCTCCCCCTCTGCTAATTTATGACAAGTCCCTGAGTTAAAAATGATGATGATGACGACAACGACGACGACACGACGACGACGACGACGACAACGACGACGATGACGATGATGATGATGATGATGATGATGACGATGGAGGTTGCGTTGACGATGGTGGTGATGATGAAGATAATGATGATAATAATGAGCTCAGTATGGACTGTCCACCTTTTCTCTTACACCCCTCGAGTGACAGCGAGCGCGTAGGGACAAAAAACGCTTCTTATTTTATCTCCTCCTCTGGCTTACGCCCTCATTCACTAGCGCCTCGGCTCCGCTCGTGCGTGCTACACCGATAACTTTGAAGAAAATAAGAGACTGCTCGCGGTCTAAGCTCAGTACCACCAAGAGTATTTACCACTGGTATACTTCATAACAGATATCCAACAGGTATATCATGTTTTCCGCATTTAAGAGTTTCCTCAGTTGTAGAGGTAGTTGTTGTTTCAAAGAGTAAAGCAATCAGCGGTTGCAAGAATCTAAAGTCTAAAGACTTAAGTCGGTCTCCGAGCAGCCTGTGATTTAACTCGTTTTTTGCGCAAGATATCCTAGCCTGCTAAAACAGCCGTTTCTCCTCGCTTCTTAACACTAGGGAGGGACGTCTGCGCCTCAGCCACAGAAATTCCATACTGATGACGTAAATCAATGTTTACATAATAAATCCGGTAGTCGTGAAGTTCCAAATGTCCAAAAAAAACGTCAAGGCATAATGTTACTTACATAGTTAGTAGTCCGACTGGTGTCAACCTAACCTCTCTTTCAAGAGCCAATCATTTTCATCGCCCTAAGGGAGTGTTCGTATAGAATAGAATGCATTCCTGCGTTTGCTCCCTTTTGCTTTCATCATCACCGCGATTACATCTCTGCGGAAAAATATTCTTTTCCCCACACCCCCATCCCTCTTTGCCATCTGTCGGAAGACCTTCTATGCGTTTATAATTTAGTTTAGCCATTGGGCGAGTTTCTTGCCGCACCCCTGCTGAAAATAAGATGTTATTTAGTATTGACGTTGTTATCTAATGCGTCTTTGTTTGACAGTCAATTAAACTGCCACTCGGACAAGTGGCCATATAATACCAACACTCGAGTGGATCTCTGTGGTTTTATAAGCGTGACGTCAATCATAGCTCCCCAAGTTACTTTTAGGGTATCGGTATAAAAATTTGTTCGATTTTATCTTTCTCCTGGCCGAGTTTTGGTTAACTTTTGTGCTCTTCTGCGAACGAACACTAGCAAAACTCAAATGCTTCCTCTAAATTCGTTTTTGTAGGACATTCATCGCGTTTATATTTGACCTTTGTAACCGTCTGTCTTTTGTCTGTCGCTCGTAAGCAATAGCTATAGAGCAGCAATAGCAATAGCTCCTGACCAGATTCCGGACAGATTTCGCGTCATCAGTATGGAATTTCTGTCGCTGAGGCCGCTGTTTTCTCAGGCTTAAGATATCTAAGTGTGCATAAAAATACAATTTCTTTGTCCACACTGTTCTTCTGCACCGTAATATCGCCTGTCTTTTGCTGCTGTAAGACTCGTCTCTGGTGTTAGGAGTTGGGTTCGCCGTGCTTTGGTAGTGAGAAAATCCCATCGTCTTCTCAAGTGTTGCCGAGGTTGAAACTCGTCCGCTTTCTATTTAAAGGTAACGTAAGGACGAAACGTTCCCCCAAAGGATTTTACGCTCTTGCAAACTCGTTGATCTCCAGAGGTGAGTTTTCCTTCATGTTTTTATTGCCGTATAGAGCGATTTTCGTATGACCTTGAAAGATTGCTTCGGTAAGTGTTCGTTGTTTGTTTTATCAGTCAATGGATAAAAAGATCAAAACATTGACTCTTCGTTTTCACGCCAAAGAAAACCCTGATATGGAGATGGCATTGTTCGATTGGCCAATCGTGTTGCAGTATGATGTCAAAGCAAAGTATCGATTGATTTGTAGAAAGTTCTCGGGCATGAAGTTTTTTCACCCGAGCGTTCGCTTAACCAACCGAAAGCCACGCGCGTTGTATCCGTTCGATCAACCAATGAAATCGCTCTATTCCCGTTCGTTTCTTGTTTCTGTTTTGTTCGCGCGTTTTCATTTCAAGGTCATACGAAAATCGCTCTATCGTTGCATTCCGTCCCATCCTCCTTTCGGTCCTATTCACTTTCATTCGCGGTTATTCCAATTCATTCCATTCACTGCCTATTTACGGAAATTCCGTTCCTTTCGATTCCATTCACTGTCTATTTCATTCCAATCTTTTCCATTCTATTTACTTTCTATATTCAGGTTAATTTCATTCCATTCCACTTCACTGTTCACTATCTATTAAGGCCATTCCCATTTCGGTCATTGTTTAGTTAATTTCATTCCATCATATTCACTGTCTATTTAATTCCGTTCCAGTTCCGCTCCGTTTCAATAACTGTTATCGTTCCTTCCTATCTATTAAATCTCCTTCCTCTCTCTGATGTTTATAGGTGTCCGGCCTGTGTTTTTTGATCAGTGGCACAAAATTGATCAAGTGGAACAAGAACGAGGGAGAGAACTTGGAAAGCCACGGGAAAAAATAATAAACGTCAAAGAAATGCTTAACATCGCCTATCAACGCGAAAACAAGGACAGAACTGAGTAAACCGGCTTAGTAAACTGAAAACATTGATTAATTCAACACAATTACTGATGCAAGGAAATGCAGGAGAAACACATAGATGAAACTGCACGAGAAAAACCAAAAGAAAAAGATCATACTGTCACTTAAAAGAACAACTCCCCACTTTGTCATCTCTTCCGTGTCTCTAAATGAAATTTCAAATAGTTACTCAAATGATGTCTGAGTAGAATGTGAAACCTCTTAAATACTGACCGTAAAGGGACAGAGAAACGGAGGGACAGGGAACTAGATGTCCCATTATCCACGTTACTGAGGTGTTTATATTACATAACCGGAATTTGATGGAGCTCGGTATCTCTGGTACCAAAAGAACTTTTTGTAACAGAGAGGATTTTGTATTATAGACGCAGAAGTTGGGTGGAGTTTGCCAGCTTTGGGACCCTACTACAGAGATGTCTGTATTAGGAAGGCAGGAACTGGATGAAGTCTGGTGTCTTTGGGACCAATAGAACTGTCTGTAACAGAGGTGTCGGTATTATATAGGCAAGAATTGGATGAAGTTTAGTGTCTTTGGGACCAATATAACTGTCTGTAATAGAGGTGCTGGTATTATAGAGGCAGGAGTTGGATGAAGTTTGGTATCTTAAGGACCAGTAGAACTGTCAAGAATAGAGAGGTTTCTGTAAGGAGAGGTTCGACCGTCATTTCGCCGATGATGTCAGTATACCTTGCAAGATAGATGATTTAAACTAGTCAACATAGCAGGTCAGAGCCGGCACCTTCTTTTCTGACGACTGGTCCCACTGAGATTACTATGTAAATTTGATATGTGAGCATGACCACTCCATTATTACTCGTCGATGACTCTGCAACGGAATGGGCCCTTGCAGCGCAGTTAGTCGCTAAAATAGACTCTTGACAGCTGGTCAGTCAAGTGGTACAAAAACGCCATTTTGGAGAACAAGAAACGCGGTGGGACAACCATTTCAAACGGTGGAAGGTCTTCTTTGCTAATCAGCTGTGGAGAGTCTATGTCAGCGTTCTGGAGGCCTAAGGTGAAAATTGTTATTTTCCTGTCTATGAAACGACGGAACTGTTTTGGGTTCTCTGTCATCCTAGCACAAATATGAGGCGTTCAAACAACTGTTTTTAAAAAATCTATGCATCAAGAGAAGAAAAATAAAACAAATTAACGTCATGTTAAAAGGCTTCTTTGCTAGTTGAAAACTGAAATACCTCTTGACAGGTAAAAACTTCGTAGATGAAGCAATACTTGCTCCACTGTCAAGGTAACTTATTAAACTTCATTTAGATCAAAAACGGAACTGTCAAACTTTCATGTAAGAAGTAACTATGTTCAAAAAGTGGAAGAACAAGAAAACGTGAAACTGATTTGAATCTTGCTTTCTTCCAGGATCGAAATGAGGCAAAAAAAAAAAAAAGAGAACAGAACTGGGCAAGTAGCCTGGGGCCGGTGGGCAGAGACCTCTCGATCTCCCCTATGCAGAAGCTCCTCCTTCGTATTCCAATGAAATGGCTCGGTCGATTTGGACTATGCAAAGAGGGAAACGGTTTAATCCATTCTCGTTCTCTTCCCAGCGTCACCCACGG
Organism: Porites lutea; assembly: GCF_958299795.1. NCBI lineage: Eukaryota > Metazoa > Cnidaria > Anthozoa > Scleractinia > Poritidae > Porites > Porites lutea. Next base: position 15,568,787 of record NC_133206.1, read on the forward strand.
CTTCCTTATTTGGTGATGTCTCTCCCCAGTCTCCCCGTGACTGAGCGCGCCAAAACAAAAAAATACTGATGGCCTTTGTGGCGAGGTAGCCGTTGGAAGTTCAAGTTCATTTATTCACACTTCTTCAATTACAATACAACAACAATACGAAAAAAAAAAAAAAGAAGTAAAGACAGAGCTAACTATACATTAAATTAAACGTATAACAAAGGAAAAAAGTGTATAGCAGCCAAAGGAGCCAAGCTTTCGAGTTGGCTACTGCTACAGAGCGGTTACAAGTGGGTGGAGGTTATACAGTACTGGTAAAAACTATTTAAATTAAATAATTGAATGAATAGAGCTAAATAACAGATTAGAGTTGTTCAAGATGCTTGACTGTCAAGTAGAAAGAGTTTTATATTCTTTTTTAAAACTGTTCAAGGGGAGACACTTAATTTTCATAGGTGTTGCTTCTCAGGTCTGTGATGCCACTACACTAAACCTTGCTGGGCCATAATTAGTTCTGGAAAACGGTCTGCACAGGTTTTGATTAGCTTTGATTAGCGGCATCCCTAGTATTATAATTATGGACAGCCAAAGCCGGTTGAACTAAGTCATAGAAGGCAGGAGGTGTATCCGTTTTTTGATATTGAATTTTGTGCATAAGAGCGCCAATTTTTAATTAAAGGAAGAGATTCGACTGCATGAACTGTTTTTTTTTCCCATAATATTCCGCTCTTTTCGTTCTCTCCGGTTGATTTTTGATGATTTGGCCACAGGTTGTTGTTTCGGGTTCTTCTCCCTCAAGGTCAAATTTTGTTGCTTAATGTTTATGCGCGAGATTTTCAATAGTGAAAGAATGAAAGATGGTAAATTTGAAGCTCAGTGGACAAATGTGAAGACGAAATAATCAGCATGTCACGAACGTGGGACAAAGAAAAAATCTGAGTTCCCGACAGGATTTGAACCTATGACCTCCCAAACACCGGGCGGGCGATCTATTCTGGAAATAGTTCGATACTGTCCTCACTCGGAGGTCGATACACGTAAAGTTAAAAAACAACGTTACTCGTCGCTTTAAATTTCGCCTGTAGCCTGTTCCTATCGCTACTTTCGGGAAAGGGGACCTACTTTCAAGATAATTTGAGTTTATGGCAGTACTAAATCCTACTCTTAAACCCATCAACACTGAGTAGACACAAGAGAGGATAAAAAAGCCCCTTCATCCTCTCTTGGCAGACATTGAAGCCTCCCACACACTCCTAAATGGGGGAATCATACTACTATCTTTTTTATAAATCGACTTCTTCACTGAAAAACTGCGTGGGATTCTATTCAAAAAGCTTCATGATTACAAAAATTGGTCTTTCCTGTTCTGCCCTTTTTCATTGTCCAGCGCAAATAGAGCAAGCCAAACTGAGTCACTTTGTCAAAAGATCAAAAATGAATCGCCTGCAGCATACACAACACTGCATGATAAAGGAAGGAACTCCCAAAACAGGGTTTGAACCCTTTTTAAAAACAACTTCCAGATTTCGCGTAGATTTTTTTTCCGGGTGCTTTATAACCCTTTAAACAAACCATTCGGAATGGACATATATGAAATGACTCATATTTTGTTGAAAATCATATTCTATTTCCAACCTGCATTTAATTAATTCTTAACCGTCCGCACTCTGTAAACCTTAAAATTAATACCAAGGTTAAATAAGCGCTTGAAGTCAGCCCCAAAGAAGTCCAGAAATAACGACACATAAAGGTACGAAATAAGAAAACTCTATTTATTACTCGTTTTAGAGGCTTTTTCCGTTTCCCTTCTTGATTATGAATGTTGTCGGAATCTCAGTCTAAATGACCGTGAGGTTGAGCACCCTATGGATTGGATTAACTCCATTACAACCCTTTTGCATTGAATTGTAATGTTACTGAGGTTTTGTGATGTTGACATTGCTATATAAAGCATAATACAGTGCAAACGCCTTGAAAAATACATTCTTGCACTGATTGGCCCAGTTATTAAATGATTTTTCTATCATTTGATTTTTAAATGTAAACTTGTTTTGTTTTCTATCCCCAGCCCATAGTAACCGCTCAAAAAAGTTAGTAATCCTTTTGAGTGTTGCTATGATTTTTCAATATGTTGCAAAATGCAATTGCAAACTGTCAAACCACCCGTTGTTTTTTTATTTTTTATTTTTGGGTACAGGGATATTTTTGAAGCCGTGAAACTTAAAAAATTTGGGACAGACTAAATAGAATGTTTTTCAAATGCCAAATTCACACTACATTTGACACCGTGCTGGGTAAGTTTTTTTAACTGTCATTTTGGGAGGATGGCTAGATTGATACAAAAACCGATCACAAGTAAACAAAAATGGCTCGACATTCAAACTTAACATTGTGGTTTTGAATCATTGTTTTCTTTTTAATGTTAAAATTTAGATATCGTTGTGTGGGGTGGAGATAAAATTAAGACATTTCACCGATTTAACGACCGATAAAAGCAAGTGGAGATCGTTTAGAGATGCAACCAATTATAACGCATCTCCTGAAGCGAAAATCATTTTAACGATCTTCAGAACAGCTGGAATTATAAACACAAACCTTGAGGTCATTCGGCGGCTAGCCGAGCAAAAAAACATACATCAGTCACTGAATTGCTGGAGCTGGACTGTGAGGATTGAACTTTTAAGAAGCCAATCCCGCGGATATGTTGTGCATGGGGTGACGATGATTTGAGAGACCTTTATAATCTCTAATTTTTGCAGACTTTGCAAGCAGGTAGGGATTTGTCTATGCTGTGAATTGAGCGGGCGATATGAAGTACGAAAATGGCTCTCAGAGTATTGTTTCTGTAACTGATGCACGATTCAAATAATTACACTTTCTCCATCCGTACAGGAATAAAGCCTTGCCATATTGGACCGCTTGAAAAGCTGGGATTTCAAATTATAATCAAATTTTTTGGATATTAGTCGCTGGCCGAAATACTACATTAAGGTAAAGCTCTCTCTTTATTGTATTTTAATTGTTTTTACTGCTTTCATTGGCATCGTTTTTTTTAACTTTTTAAAGGAGAAAGCGTCTAGAGAGAATAGTGCTGTTTTTTTTCGTTTGTGTTTCCAAATTGTATTACTCTGTTGCATGCTAAAGAGCCTTTCTCGTTGCTGAAAAAATCTCCTGAGACGATGATAAGACACTTTGAATTATTTATGTATGTGTGCAGTTCAATTTTACATATCTTCTCTCTGGAAGCCAATTAAGAACTTTAAAATTCGTTTAAAATGCCTTATGAAGAATGAGATTTTCCCATTACGTCCACAGTCTCAAGTAATATCCGGAGACAGTACTTCGATTACCACGTATAAAACGCAAACATTATCTTTACTAAATGGAAAAAAATGCATAAAATTGTCAAATTGTCCACTTCCAGACATTTTGCTTTACGATTTTTTTTCGGCTAGTCCACATTACATTCGAGCCCGAATTGTGTGACTTGGCCTTTTAAATGTTATCATAGCAATATCGTAAATATTTTGACTGTGTAGGCGTTTGGTCGGCTAAAGCTCTACTCAATTTCGCCACTATGACGGCTAAATAACGCCTTCGGGCCATTCAGTTTGTTGCTCTGCCTCCCAAAAAGAACTGAAATTAATTAAGATGGTTTTCATTTGTTTTGGGCACGCAAACTTTGGTGGCTGCCTGCTGCGAGTTTCCTTCCTTAATTACAACATTTTTTTGCATCCTTCCGAACCTATCATGGCAAATTTAGAATATTTCCTTACCTATTATGGTTAAAAAATTCTTTTTTTGGTGTTTTTCTTTTCTTTTCACCTTTTTCGGACTCTCTTCGTGACATTTGACCGCTTTCGCATGAATCTATAAACCCAGACCAATATAGCAACGACACTGGCCACCAAAATGAGGCCGCGAATATACGTGCTTTTTTGAGTCTTACAATTTCCTGAAGTCTTTCCTGTCTTTCCTTCGCATTGTTCGCCCTACATTTAACGGAAGAAATGCTTTTCAATAATATATTTGCCTTAATAGGTGACTATAACGTTTTGGACTTTGTGGATGACTGCTTTAAGTGTAACCAATTTAACAAAAAGGAAAGGCATAGATTTTTCTAAAAACAAAAGTTTTCCTTTTGTAGATAATTTGGAGAACATTTACACAACATAACGCAAGTATGAAAAGACCGATCACAAGTCAACTTGTTTGGTGAGTTCACGTTTCTTTCAACCTAAGTTCCTCTAAAATTGTTGTTCAAGGCTATAACTGATTTCCAAACTGAAATAATTAACAATTATTCCTCGAGCCCGAATGCTCATAAAGGGCGAAGGCCGCATGGGCTATTGACTCAGAGGCCATGAGGGCGAGAGGAATCATTGTTTTAGTAAAATCCAACAAGTTGGTCAAAAATATCGAGACAAAACAACTTTAACTAGCAAAACTCGATTCAGCCGCCATTGTTTTGTTTTCCAAAGTCGGCACTTTTCGCTACTAGTGGGCTATAACATCTAGCCTGGTAGTAGCTCAACCAATCAGAACGCAGCATTGATAATAAATGCCCCAAATTCCCAGGCTTGTCACGGTTCCTCAAAATTAGGGATCAGTAGTTTTTCTACATGTTCTAGGGTGCAACCTTTGTTGGGAAACTGCCCACCTACCCCTTCCCTAAGCTAACATTAACACTTCTTATTCAGGGCAAAATGTTGGCTTAGGGGAGGGGTAGGTGGGCAGTTTCCCACAAACCTAAATTAATCCTCTTTTGATATAATGCTTAGGAGAAATATTTGTTTGTTACGAAGGTCTAATTTTGTCATTCACAAGTAATTCTTACATTCCATAGCGAATAACGACGCGTGAGTCGGACGTTCAGCCCAGTCGACTGAACTATTTATATATTTTATCACTAGAAAGTGAGCAGTTTTGTCTGACTAAGGTTTAAGACTACTTGATCTGCTTGCTGACCCCTTCATTTCCTTTTCTTCACGCGGAAAGGAAGCAAAGGAAAAGGAAGACGTCTTCAGGCAGCCTGAGACCCAGTTTATAAGGACACAAGTTGTTCCGGGTAGAGTGAGAATTACCCGCCTACCCGCGCTACCCTCGGGACGAGCCAACGTTTCATACATTTGCTTACAAAACTTGACGAACCGTTTACGAGAGAAACAAGGGTGACCCAACTCCCTGCCTAGCAGGGTCACTCTCGTTGCTGGGCAAATTTTTCTCCATATAAACACTTATGCTCGCCCAGCCGGGTCAACTCGGCGAAGGCGAGACAATCAGAGCATGCGCGAGCGCCTTTGGCTCGGGCAAACGGGTCATCTAACGCACGCTGAAGTTGACTCGGTTGAGTGACTTTTCTACCCGGGAAAAGTTTTCTCCATATTTGGATTATTAAAATTTATCAAAAAGTCGATTAGAATACCTATTGTTCTCGGGCCTTTTACTTCTACTTCAAGTTGAAGATTTTTCATAGTCCACACTTTCAACCATACCCTAGGTGCCAGAGATTTTTCATACGCGGTTTCCGATTTCTGTCAAGCTGCTCGTGACTTCGGCCTTCGGCCGAAGATGTGCGGCCGACACCGAAGCATCCCTTTGCTACCCAGGGTAGTTCAAACTTTGGTTGCCTGGAAATCATGACTGGATGCTCGTTAATTTGATGAAGGCTCTTAGGCCGAGATTCGCATTGAGATTTAGGGATTACTAATTCATTTGCTTTATTCCTCTCAGCTTCGGGGTCAAGTATGAATTTTGATAATTCGAAACTTGCTCATTTTATGCTTGTACACAAAAAAATATAGCAAAATTAAAGATGCAAGCGCAGGGCAATGTTTTAGTCATCAATCCTATTATTTTTCTTTCGTTCTCGCTGCTTGCTTTCATGACTGCCTACGTCGTTGCTAGACTGGTTGCGTAAAAATTGACTAATATTTGTCAGTTGAACATGAATATTGCAGAATGTTTCTATAGTTAAACGATTAAGGCTAAACCTGTCTTTTTCGATTTTGCGACTTGTAACGATGTAAAGCACGCATTAAATGCCACTTATGATTTCTGTTAAAGGCTTTAATCAGTGGTAGATCGAATAGCAAGGGGCAAAGTCTTTTTTGATAAAGGATTTCTCTGACTAATGACGATCGATAGCTTGAAAGGCACTGTCAACTAGATTGTTATATCTAGTATTGGTATTTTTATAAACCTGAGTTTATTCACGCATATCGAACACCGAGAAGTTAATCCGACGCGCGTTAGAACTCGGTTTTCAGATTGCTCAGAAGACTGTCAAGTTTTTCTAGATTTCTGTTATATCTTTCGTGGTTGAAATTAATAAATGAAAGAGAGTAAAAAAATATAGACAACGCAAAGGAATACTCTAGCAGAATTTTCGCTTTCCAAGTGAGCACTGCATCCCGGATTAGGTTAATAGGCGTTTTTACAATGTAGTGATTCGTGCAGTGGTTAGTTACGTAAAAAAACCTGTGTATTATTTGATTTTCTTTTTTCAACCAGTTGATTCGATGTGGCAATGAGCTGGTCATATGGAATTTGATTTTAATGAAAATGCTAATTAAAATACCTGCGGGGGTAACTAGGACAAAGGATGATGAAAACTAAAAAATATATAAACTACGTGTTTTGTTCAGGTTGGACAGAATGGAGTCACTGGGTAAGTTTTTGCCATGTAATCTTGTTAAACAAAAGATGATTCATTGTGTTCAAAATAGCATTTAACTGAATACTGTTACATTTTTGGGAACAAAAATAACCGTGATACATTCTATTGAAAACGGAATTTTGTTTTGACCCTTTGGTTGAAAATTTTATTGAATTTTTCTTTAATAAGAGTGGATATCATTATTGCTTGTTCTCTAGACTGTTTTGCACGCTTTTTATCAATGTTACAGATAAAGAGAGAAAATAAAAATATGCATTTTATGTATAATATAATTTGCATCAAAGGAAATTCGGACGAAGTCCAATATATTTTGATTTGCGATTGAATAGTGAAATATATATTTCTGTGCGTAGAATGATTCAGCGCGGGTCATGCTAACCCTCCCATTACCTTGCAAATCACTGTTGCAGTCTACGTCCGCGTGATCAAGAAAGACTTGTTTCACTGTAAAATTTTTGTCGGCGACGACCAGGAAGATAAGCAAAGTAAGTTCCAAAGTGGCAAAGTTCAAGTATGTTTGTTGGCAAAATAATATTTAGGAGACGATATTGGCGAGGTTTTACACTGACTGCAACGTTTGATTTTTGCGTAGATAACATGTCAAAATCAGTGCTTTCATACTGCGGTGGGACAAGAAAGAGAGGTTTTCTTTATATGAAACTAAATGAACCCTTTTGTCCTGAATTTAGCTTTAGATCTTGACGCTTTTGAATTACAGTTCAGTTACACCTGCTTCGTGTAAGCTGGGAAATATAAGAACAACCGCATTGCAGATGTATCGCAGGCTTCTGTTTGGGTGTCAGTAAAACGCGTGGTCGGGGTTTATCTTTGCTTTTTAAAGAATGCTGTTTTAGAGTTAGGGTTAGCGTTAGGTTAGGGTTAGGGTTAGGGTCAGCCGTAACCCTAACCCTAAAACGTCAGCATTCTATGAAAAAAAATAGACCCCGGCCATGGCCCCGAATCTGCGTTTTACTTACACCCCTTCTGTTTTAACAAATGTATCAATTGAGGCTAAAATTGTGTATTGTTCGCGTGCAGCTGGTAACAATGTCACATGACCGATCTATATCCATAGTCTAATAAAAGGCTTCGTCGATAATCATTTGCATAACTAAAAATTGTTGTTGCAATCGCGAGAAGGTGGAAATTGATCGATAGACTGAAAAACGCGGAAGACACATCTTCTATGACCGTCGACTTATGCAACTGTAAGTAATGGAAAACTGGGGGAACAATTCAGCGAATGACTGATAGCTATTTCTTACAGGTGGCATTTTTTCAGGAGCCTTGTAGCTAGTCGTCTTCATTTTTTAGTGCTGAGCCACCCCTTTATCAGCTGAACCTGTCCTATAAGTTTAATTGCTGTTTTAAACATTGTGTCTTAGGATAAACATTCAAAATTTAAAACGTTTCAAACGTTTCAAAAGCGCTTTGAGTTTTGTAGGGTTTCATAGCGTGATAAAAGTGTAGACTGACTACAATTTAACTTGAGTGTTCCCCGGCAAGATTTTGTAAGAATAAACCTGTCCTGTCCTTTAAAGCCTTTATTTTATTTTTCTGAAAATTACTCTCCTACGTGAGTTTTTTAACTAAAATATTAGCTGTGACATGATAGTTAGCATTTTAGAGTTGCGAAAAAGAGATGTCGCTAAAGAGCAATTTTGTGCGAAAATAAATGGCGTTGTCCGTCAAATTGAACAAACAAACCATTTTTGTCGAGCAGCTTTGAAGTAAAACAGGACGGTGAATTGTTGTTAGAGGCTATGCCAGTCAAACTCTGACTTAGCAATGTTTCATGATCAAATATCAAATGATCATCTGATCCCGATAATTAGAGTTTTGTAAATTCATCCAAATGAAAAACTAACCAGGAAGTATTGATTTGCATTTTTTCAAAGCTGCTTGACGTGCCTCGGGCATGTTTGTTAATTGCGATAAGCACTCCGTACAGCTGTTGGCCTTGGAAAAAGGAAGTGGTAAATTTACAAAACGTGACGTTTGTGGAATCATCAACCATAGGCAACGAGAGAGTAGACTTCCAGCGTTAAAAAAACCCGGAAGTTAATCAATTTTCCTCTGAAAGTGCTCTGACTCGTGTAGCCTCGCCGAAGCCTCGTGAAAATGAAAACCATTAAAACGCGTTGTGTCGAACAGAAGGTTCCCATCAAAGCGGAACACCCAAAATCCCGTGGCTATTCATTATTTGTTATTGAACTACACTGACTTGAACCCCGTTTTTCAGTTTTGCTTTTTTTGTAGATTGGATTAACCGACATTTCATTTTGAAATTTCTAAAATATGCGGATCTCCCTGTTGAAAACAACCGAAAGTTCTCCGCAGTCGTGGTAAAATATCGCCCCTTTAGTAAGTAACGTTGAAAGCGCTTCAGTGTTAAGTCAACTAGAACCTTCGAAACGAAAAAGCAGCGTATTTTTTATCTGAATATTCCTTTCACTGAAATATTGTACAGCTGACACTTAACTTACCTTAACAGTCGACATAAACCAACTACACAAAAGCCACACCTTGATTCGCTGTAGCTTCTCACGAAGAGCCAGCCATGGCTCGAAAAGCTGCTTGAATAACAGTTTTTCGATCTCTTTACCATAATAACCAATTTTATATTTCTAAAAATAGGGTCCTTTCAGTTTTTCTGTTGTATTTAGATTGGCGCCAAAAATAAGATTGTATATATGACTATGGCAGGCCGAAAATTCCTGACCACGTGATAAACAATTTTAGGGCCATTTATATGAGGCAAAATAAGACGCGTCTTACGAAAGACGCGAACTGTACCATTTATACGAGCATGTCTTATCTAAGACGAAAACAGCTCGTATAAATGGTTTGCGTGTTATTTCTGTTCTTGACTCGTTTTCATGTGAATGTTGCCCGTAGCAACGGCAATCCAACATGGCGCGCGTTTCAAAGTTACGGCGTCAAAATTTTCCCGCCAAAAATTAACGCATGCGTACTATGCGTTCACGTCTTATGTAAGACGCGAAGGTCATTTATACGAAGTTTTTCTCGTGTTAGCTAAGACGCGTCTTATCTAAGAACAGGTGTTAAGGGCTGTTCTAAAATAAGACGTGTCTTAGCTAAGTCGCGTCTTATTTTAGACGAAATGTGCCGTTTATGCGGAAAGTTCGCGTCTTATGTAAGACGCGTCTTATTTTTCCTTGTATATTTCATTTCCGTATAGAGTTGTACCCATCAGGCATTGGTGAACTATCTTGCCCAGTCTCTTTCCCTTCTTTACCGCATAAAACTAAATTTTATCACGGGAGAAATTGGATTTTTTTCCACATTAAAAACGTCTGTGAGAAACCAGGAAACATCCGGCTTTGTTTGTTGCCCTGAAGCGTTTAACATTCCAACTGAATTTGGCTGATCCACTGGCTTCCGTTCTTAGAAGGTTGCTGTCTTACGATGCCCTTGCCTGCTTGTATCTCCTTACCTTTACTAATACAATAAATTCTTTCCGTTTTTAACTACTTCATTTCTACACTTTTTCGTCTTCCCTACTTTTTTCAAAGCTGGAATGGTCTTAGCGAGTTGTCAGTCTTAATTGCCTAGAGATATTTGCCAATTTAAAACACGCCTCGCTGTGCTCATTTTCCATCTCTCTCCCGACATATAGTCGGCGAAACCAGGGGATTAAGTGAGATTTATTTGTCTATTATGGCTAGCGAGAAAATGTACTGTTTATTCTGTAATAATTTATGTATTTTTTTGTACTGGCAATTCCATACATTTTGTCTTTAATAAATGCAATAAACCACTGCCGACGTATTTTGATATCGTGTCAGCCGTTAGGAAGGTAGCTATAAAGGATGATTTGTACGTGTTGTACAAGGTAACGTTGGATTTTTTTATGATCACTCTTTCACTTGTGGTTTACCTGTCTCTTTTAATTCAATTCGATTTAAAGCCAGAAGACTCTTGCTGTTTATAATAAGATTTTAGGAGACACCATTGTAATCAGGAGCTTTGTATATTGGACTGAAGCCGCTCTTGAGCTAAATTACTGAACTGCAGTTCCCTAAAGTAAATGAACTGGGTTTTCCTTTTTTTTCATCTTTTCCGTTAGTTTTTGTGGTCTCAGCGAGCGAATATTGTTGATGTAATTTTCCGGATACTCTTTGATGTATAACAAACGGCTTGGAAACTAAAATTTCGAGGACGTTTTTGGACTTTTTACATTTAGGGCATGAATTTTTCGTCATTTCAGGCCTTGGAACCTCAAAATGAGCCTAGCTAGCTGTAAAAAGGGGCAATACGGAGGCAATACGTCCTAGCCGGCATGATCACATGCTGTTTACGGAAAATTCCCTCATCCATGACAGGAAATTCTGTATTTTAAAGCCCCCCTTGGGCATGACTCAGCAATTGAGGACATTTCTGCTACGTTTTCAATGTTGATTAGCATGCAAGGATTTTTCCCATGCCTATCGTCAATAATTTGCTCACTGGTAATAGAGGGGGTGGCCCCAGAGTGGTTTTGCATTGAAATTGGCATGCAACAGAATTTCGCATGCCCTGTAAGCATACTTTGAGGTTCTGTGACCTTCTCACTTAGGCCGCGAGAAGCCTAGGTTCTAGTAATAAGTAATTCATACCCAGCAAAATCTCCGGCATGCCGGGCATGCCAAATTTTCTGACATGCCCGGCATGCTAAATTCTCTGGAATGCCGGGCGTGCCATAATCTGGGTCATGCCGGGCATGCCAAAATCGGTCTCTGGCATGCTCTCGACGCAAAGGTTATAATTCCTTGAATCTACAGATATTTTAAGCCTGGCTAAAAAAAAAAACTAAACAGATCACATTTCTTATCTTTTGATGTACGGTTACACGATGACGTCATTGCTATTCCTTTCATTTTCATAGATTTGGTTGTCCCAGCGAAGTTTAAATAACAAAAGCTCTAATTTTCACAAGAAAGTAAAACCCTGAGGGATTCTGCCGTAGTAATAAAACAGCGTCATCGTGGAGATGACCTGTTGGGGGATTGTGAAAACTCCTCACCCCTTTTAATGAGTCTTTAACAGGATTCCCATTTCATATTGCGAATAAAATGGAATTGACTGAAATCTGTAAAAAGAGAGACAGAGACTATTTTCATTGTATAATAAAATGCATCTATGTTCCATGAAAGCTTTAAAAATACAAGGTTATAGAATATCTTTCAAAGTTCATTACAAACTGAGCTAAGCCCCAAAATCACTGTTCATTATTCAGTAAATTATGATGTTTGACAATGCAGTGTGCTTGAATATAACGTTGCAATTACAAATCTCTCTAACGCATTTTTCCCTACGTTAGAAAAGCTGTTTTTGTCTTGTTTCACATTTTGATAAGGAGTCTGAGTTCCTCTTTCTTGTTTTGTAGGCTTGCCAGGGATTAATGTTTTTGTGTCATTACCAGTGTCTGTGTTCTTTGTTTTAAACTCAAAGTAAGTCAGTAATAACTGACAATATCAAAGAATTGCTCTCTAGAAAAGTAATTATCTCCTCGTCGTGTCTGGAAGTTACCTGTAACAAAAAAGAAAAGGAATGTTAACACATGAAAGGGCAAAATAAAAAAAAAAGAAATAGAACATGTAGAGCTCAGCTTCTCTTAAGATATTTTCATACTGGCTTGTTGAGTCTGTTAAAGGTCGCAACTAATTGTCTGAGGCTAATTTCACAAGAGTGTGCAATTGAGCTAAATGTATGGTAAATAAAGTGAAAGAAACGTGGTTTCACATTTGCCAATTTACATAGAACTTTACATTGCGTTGTTCATGATGTTTACACGCTCTTCTACTGCGAAATAAACCTTTGCATTTGGATTTGCAAGTCAAGATTATACCGAGTTTGACTGACACTTAATTGAACAATAGTTTCATTTTTAAGTAGGTAAGGTGTAGACCCATATAAAGCCGGAATATGTAAAGGAAACTCAGCGAAAACTTTTTCGCATCTTTTTGTGGCGATATTCTCTCGCAGCCCGTCAACTGATTAGGGGTTGCGAAGAAAAAATAAATTAAGACCAAAGGTTAAAGCCTGACCGGTTACATCATTTCGTATGTTACCTAGAGTTCTAATAAATAGGTCATAAAATAGGATTTAACGAGAGCGAATTTGTTTCTCAATCGGTGGATAAAAAAGTGAAGCTATCAAATGAGAAGTATATAGAGTATCAAAATTATTAAATTAAAAGCTCATATAATTAGGAAAATTCCTTTACGAAAACAATGCCAGTGACATTAAATTGATCAGATAAAATTCTCAGAAAATATGTCGAATAAAAGCCTCAATGTTTGCTTTTGTTTTTGCGTAAAGGTAAATTTTTCGGCCCACAAAGCAAAGTTGAAAAAGCGACTAAATCTTAGTTTTTTACATTGAACATGTTTATTAGCTTAGTTTTCGTCCGTTTTAAAAGCTTTATGACCCAATCATAATTTTCGGGTTAAAATAGTACAAAATCATTTCAAAAACCATGTTCATTTAAAGTAGAGCCGGCAAACGTGAACATTTTGTAATTCAAAAGTCGGACCCGCAGCCAGGTTATTTAAGCTTAGAATTATTTGCATTTTAGCGTCCTATAAATTTACCAGAATCGCCTCTCAGAGGCTTACTGTAGCAAAGCTTTTTGTAGTACACTCGTAGACAAGCAATGTAAGCCTTAAGACTTTGCTTGGATGAGATGTCCAAAAGAAAAATTAGTTTTGTGGACCTAAACACACATTCACAGACTGCTTATATTGAGTTGTTTACAACTTTGCATTGACACCTGCAGCATGTTCATTTTTTTAAAGCGAAATCCAAATCTGATCTTGGCATTTGATTTACGGATATTTTATTTTGTCTCCAAAAGTGATTGTAATATCCGTTTGATTGTCTTTCAAACAACAGTCAAACTATGCAGCAAAAATAAGTAACTTTACCAGTACAGTGAAAAAATATGACCCTAGGTGCCAAAAATAATTATACTCGAGGTATAAAATTAGATCTGACTTTTTTTAGCTTTGGTTTCTATATTTTTGAAGTTTTCTCTAGTCTTCTTAGCAGCAGAAGAAGATTACAAGACATACAAACAGAAACAATCCGAAGTGAACGAGTTGACAACCACTTATGCCGGAGTTCTTAGGCATGCTCAACAGCAAGATAAACTGAATGCCAAAAGAATAATTCACGGGATTTGTTCGGTATTCAGGCTTTTTCTTTACCAAATTAATACTAAATTTGTACTTACAGTCTCTCGCAGAATCCATTTCTTGTCCAGCATTCACCAACATCTCAACCATGCACCGCAGAAAAAAAAGACAAACAAGTGCGAAGAGACATGACGACATCGTGACGCCACAACTGCCACGCTACAACAAACTAGATTCATCGTCATCCGAAAACACTTCTGCGGAAATTCGGCCGATGTCGTGCGTGCTCGGGGTATCTTCGGATGACGCAGATGACTTTGCTCAAAGGACTATCGTCAGCAAGGAGTAAAACAGTTTGTGAGATTCGCATAGCCGACAAGAAGCGCACTGAAAAACTAAGCAAAATCTCTCTGAGAAGGCAGTCCAAATTCACCAAATCAGAACGTCTTTGCAGTATGAGCGTCGTACTCTCGTACTGACTTGAACGACCTGGTAAGCTTAATTTTCACCAGTCTTTTAATGCTGTTGACCGGGAAACATTCCGACGCGATAAAACTTAAGCATGGATAAGTTTATACTGAGAAGATTTGTTATCTTATTGTTTAAGACGCTTTTCCGCGATCAAATTTAAATCAGTATAGGTTTGAAATAAAAGGATTAATCTTTGATTGCAAGTTAAGTATTCTATTTTATGCATGAATACTGTTGTTTTGTTGTGCTTTTTATTTATAAATCCAGGCTTCTGTCTTCAGTTTTGCCAGTCGATCCCGTGACACACATTGTGACAAACATGACTTTTTTTGTTATAATCTGCATTTATTGCCAGGCATGAAACCTGTAACTTCAAGCTCCCTAAGATATATTTGGCGATTATATGTGATTCTCAGGATATGATGCTGAAGCGAACATCAAAATCAGTGTCGCTGGGCATGCCAATTTCTTGCCTGGCATGCCGGGCATGCCAAACCAACTGGCTTCACCATAAGCTTCACCATCGGCATGCCCGGCATGTCAAACCAGAGGAGCAAAAACTGGGAATTAATTATCAACCCGGCGAGAGATCTGGGACCAAAGTTTAGCTGGGTCAATTTTGGGCTGCGAGGGCATGAACCCATTTTTTCCATGCCTATGAGATGTTATTTCTAAGTACCAATGTTCCCTTGAATTTTGTCATGCCTAAATATATAAAATTTTCCCTCTCTCATTAATCCTCAGACTAGATGCGATTTTTACGCTCGCTAGGCATGTTCACCTGAAAATCATGCCCATACCCTTCTTCAAAACAAAATGCTATCAAATTTTAGTTTCCAAGCCGTTTAACAGTTTAAAAACATGAGGACAACAGCTGAACTTCATTGATTTGAATTCTACTGACTTCGTTGGCTTTTACGGAAATAAACTCCCGAGGTGTATCTGACAGCCAGCCTGGCATAATATGTTTAGATACTTTTGTAACATTAAGCGCCATGCATTTTTGAATTTTCTCATTTCAGTTGTTATACAGTTTCACTCCTTTATCACGACAGTAGAGTTCAGCTTTTCCATGTATCAACTTTCTGTACGAGAAAGAGACGGTGTACTTCAAAGATGCCTCCATTTTCGAAGCGTACTTTCTCTTTTAAAGTACCTAAAAGCTGCCATATGCTTTTAGCTGTCCTTGTTTTTCAAAGTGCCAACTGACTTTCCTAACCGCAAAATTATTTTTAGCGAGTGTATCTCGGATTTAACTCTGCTTTAAATGTTGATGTTTAAATCGATAAAACTGCTTTGCACTAACATCGTATGGCGTGAGCTACGTGTTGAATTCCATCTGATAACTTCGCATGTATAGGTAATATTTGATCAAGTTGCCACAAAATTGCGTCAAGAAAGACCGCCAAACTATTTTTTTAGTTTTCCATAAATATTTTTTTGATTTACAACATTCAAAGAAGAGACATGAATCAACCAAACCGCACTATCTGTTGAATATCAGTTTTTTACACCGCTAATAGTTTCATATTTGTGGAGTGGAAACATGATTTTTATTGAATTATTAAAATGTTTTGACCTCAACACGTTTACATCAAAGATTGGAAATAATAAAATTCGTCTTCATTTGCATTGAAATATAAATAATCTAAGCAGAAGTACAAGAGCGCCGACACTCAACAGTTAACCGAGTATATATTTTTCGGTTTTTACACTCGTAATTTTTTAAAATTTTGAAGATGTTGTGGTAAACAGTGGATCGAGGAAGTGTTTAATTTGGACAAACGGCGTTTCCGTGACTAAAGTTTATAATATGGCTTCATTAATTCAGTATTCTGTTTTAAATGGCTGACATTTCAATCGAATTCGTTTCTATCTTTTGTTAGACCGACATTTATCTTGTGTAAACATCTCTCCTTGCGACGTGTGGTTGTTTAATCAGCTAAATGTTGTATAAATGTATGCTTGCGCAGTAGCCGGTTATGATCCGACACTGACAAACAGTCTGGCTTGAATCCTTGTTCGAAATCAGACGTTATTTTCTTTCTTACCCTCTTCCTTTTAACATGCCCCGAGCGACGCCTTGAGCAAAATACTAGTACACAGTTTCTCACGGTACACTTGTAGTCCCTTGCGATTGACGCTTGGGCGAATAAACTTTGGGGTGGGGAGGGGGGGGGGGTGGGGGGAGAGACGAAAGGAATTATATTGTAGCGGAAGAATGTTTTCTTTAACAAAGGCCCACATCAAAGATCCAACAATAGGGAGAGGCTACGATCTTGGCATTCAGTCTATTCTTCATCTGTCTTCAGGAACCAATTTCTTTGGCACTGTTTTACTCATGGAAAATGCATCGTATATAGCTCTAGGCGTCAATGTTACGTGCCTCGTGGATGATTCCCGGGAAAAATAGCCAGACGAGCAGTTGCTGGTTACTAAGTTTCCAAGATAAGTGTATATTTAAACATTATCTCTTGGTCGGTAGGCGGAGTTACTTGAATGAACATCTGCTTGATTGTTGTCCAGGCTCTTTTTCTGCACCGCCGTTTCCTTGCTCTTTCTCCCGGGGGTCTTGGCTCTGATGACTTGCTTGATGTACGCAATTAACGCGTAGTAAGTAATAGTTAACATTGGAACCATTAAATAGAGGATATTACACGGTGGCCCGAAGATATGAATTTTATTTTCGAGTGGCAAAACAATATTTTACAACGAGCGCATTTTTGCCACGAGAAAATAAAATTCATATCTTCAAGCCGCCGTGTAATGTTCTTTTTATTATATAGACAAAAAGAAGCCGATAAAATAATAGATTTTTATTCGCCAAAAAGTAATTGTGGCGGCTCAGATTTACAGCACAGCAATATAAGACATTGTTTTAATACAATAATCTTGAGAAATAACACTGAGCTGAATAGGGCTCTACATTGAAAAAATATAAGCAAAGCTTTGAAAAATGTGTAAGTGAAATTCAAAGGACGCAAGACACCAACAAATTTTGGACGGAAATTACCGAAATTACGTCATCGATAAACTCACGTGTGAGATTATGGAAAATAAACCACTCGACTCCCGGATGTAGTTTTTATGAATTTTACGAGTGGTATATTTCCCAGTAAAACACTCGTGTCTATATAATAAATAGAAATATATTTATGCTAAATCAAATTAGTTAAAAACCAGTTAATATGTGTGCAAAGGCTTATAATAACTTAAATGTTCTCTTGGGAATAAAATGATGGTCGTTAAGAATTACTTTATTCTTTATGCGCATTTGATCATATTTTTATGTTAATGTGCCCAATATAAATGATAAACATTCTTATTCTCGGTTAAATTGACGTAAGTGATGAATTTGAGTTACCGAATGTATTCAAGAGTACGATCCCTTAGCTAATTGACAAAAGTACTTGTCTTAGGTAGCATGTCCGCGAGTTGATGTTAGCAATAACATACTCTGTACTGATGCCGAGCTTCTATTTTAGATTTTTGTCAAAAATAACCACAAACAATTTCTCATCATCAGCCTCGCCAATACTGTGATAATGTTAGGATTAGTTTAACTTCGTAATCTTCAAAGTGATAATTGTTAGGAGGTACCAACTAGCAGTCGGATTATTTAACGTTTTATTATTTACAGCCATGTGGTTTGATGTTAGCCAAATGCCCACGTGGTCTAAATTCGGTCGATGCCCCTCTTGTAATTTCTGAATACTTGTCTTGGAAGACTACAACGTAGTGTCGTCATCATGTATTTTCGGTTCTGCTCGTGTTTAACCTGTTCCAGGCGTTCAGATAGTAGAGCACGGGAGAAAAATTCACCAAAAAAAAAATGCTAGCTCGTGTGATGCTCAGTGAGATATCGTTTAAGTACTCTGGGAATAGCGAAGGTCCCAAAATAGAGCCTTGAGGAACTACCTTACTGACTTTTGAAAACGAGTTGTTAACGAAGCGTGATGGTAGAGGGCGCCCACAGTCTACTTGTATTATACCGAGCGAGACTACTCAATAGTGATTACCTGTGGTGGTGCATAACGATCCTTAGACCTGGTTCAGACAGTGTACTTCACTCCAGGCGAATCTATTTCTATCAAGAGACTATAAAGGGAACAGAGAGGGCATCCCCCATATACAACCTATTCCATGGGTAATTCGTCTCGAGTTATTTTGAACACCACAGATCTCAAGGGGGATTAGACAACAGCCAATCACATAGCGCGAATGTGTTCCGCGTGGATGACCCACGCTGAGAGCCACGCGTCCTTCACGAAATGACGCAGAACAAAATGGGGGAAGACTCGGAGAGCGATTTTGCTATTCCTTTTGTCGACGAAAACGACTACAGCGAGATTTCTGCGAAAGCTGTGTCAGCGAAACCGAAATTAAAAAAGAATCGCCCTTCCTCTCTTGTATAGAGGTAACAGTAGAGCAGGGAAATCCTTAACACACTGAATACTCTCTCAAGATCATTTATAATTTACAGTTTGAAGAGAGCAATTTCTGGTTTATGTTTATTTTTTCAGTCTTTATAGCGATTATTCCTACCCACTTACTTTGTCAATTCTAGGCGAACCCTCCTAAAGCTGAATTTCAAGGGACCATATTCAAGCTCAGAAAGAGAAATAAAATTTCGTCGTTGCTTATTTACGTCCTCCATAAAACGCGAAATTAGGCATTTTCAGGTCGTAGTCGTGCAAAAACGGGAAAGAAATGAACAAAAAAGTGTGTTGCACGTGCGAAGTTGTTGTTTTGCTAATTAAACCTATTGTTTTTTTGACGTTCTAGTTGTCGTCCGCGTCGTTGGATCTTAAACTCCCTAAATTGTACAAACGACCGGTTTCAATAGACCGGCGAAATTTCTCATTTTATTAAAGCACTGAGGTTACGACAACTTCGAGTTAAACTAATTTCACGGGTTGTCAAAGAGTCCAGCGATTCCTTTTTCCCAGGTGAGCGCCGACTCATTTCGCTTCAATATTCAGGAATGCTCTCGATCTTTTAACGCTTTCATTGCCTCTCGCCCGACATGTTTTGCACGGCGTTTGGTCATGCGAAACCTCCACGAAACATCCACGCCTCGCGCGAGGTAACTTCATCCCGATTCTAAAAATAACTCGAGACGAATTACCTATGGAATAGGGTGTATATGGGGGATGCCCTCTCTGTCCCCTTTATAGTCTCTTGATTTCAATGTATTAAGTTCATGTAAATCACGGCGTCTAAATCAACTGGAAATAGTTAATTGATTTTGGATCAGCTCAGCTGTTCTTCACTCCTGGCTCAGCCGGGATAACGGCTGTGGACCCGGCGTTGATTTAGACGCCGAACTTTACATGAGCCGAACCAACCGAAATGCGCGCTGAATACTTATGTTGTTCCGGTGCGATTTATCAAACCGCTTGTTCTGGGCAAAAGTATGAGGAGTGCTAAGGGCAGAAATGACACAAAAGGTATTTCAATATTCAATACACTGTACTGCGGAAGTGAATCGCGAATTCACTCCCTTGTGTGTAAGACATGTTTCCACCGTGACAGTACGAACCGACATGTTTGTCCAGTAACCGTACGAAAGCGCATGCGTTAAAGAGAAGGAAGAAAAGTCCTGACTTTATTAAGAAATCCATTTGTTTTCAATAGTGACGTATACAATGTACTTTAGGCTTTTTAATTTTTTTACGCAACATTAGAAACAGATGTTAAGCTTGTCACTTTCATTTTAAACTGCATCAGTTATCAACTTTGACGCGAAAGAGACACACCGTATTTCGATTAAGGTGAGAACTTTTTAGCAGCTTTATCTTTAAACCATAACAAAAACATGTATGTATCAGTAAATATCAGTTTGTGCATTGTAGGCGTACGTCCGTCAATTTTATTTCAAGAAACGAATAACCTACCACACCAGGAAAACCATCCGTTTCATTTGAAAATTCAATCCGTTGAATAATTGATCTCACCTTGTAAGGTCTATAGCATGCGTTGAAAGGTACTTCTCTATGAAGCTTTGTGTCAAACTACCATTAAACAGATAGGATATTGATCATGATTATAAGTTTGCCGTTCTGTGTTTTGTTGCGCTGCACAATCAACGTGCTTCTAACATATTACTCAGCGAAATAAGTGCCTCAATGTGACTATTGAAAAGAAAGCCATTTGTAGCGCGCAGTAGTGATAATTATGCTTATGCAGTAGATAAGGCTTATGACAGCACACGTCTAACTTTTCCAATTTATGCATTAAATTTGACCATTCATTTAATTCCAAGGTTTATTACTCAGTTTCAGATCAGCTTTTAGCGTTTCTTTAATTTGCGAGTTTAAGAGAATTTCACGTTCAGAGAGTAAAATCATTTTATTTTTTCTATAGATGTCAGTACAGTTTAGAACCATTAACACCTGCTTAATTGCTGGCTTTGCGTCCGACCAACAGACAAAAATGTTGTAACGTTCAGCGTGCGTCAGTATTCGTACTCAAAAAGGTTAGTGTCAACAACGGATAGAAATTATTGCGTTTTTTCATCTGGCTATATTACAACCGTTTCAGAACTTCCGTTCTTACCGCTGAGAGTTGTTTGTATATTCAGCCAACTGGCACGATCAGCGAGAACTATAAGTGCTCCCATGTTTGGTTGATAATAAAGCGTTTAGCACGAAACACAATTGCACGGCTCACACTCTACACGATTTGCACGCGTCGCATATTTCGCCTTTTTACACGCTTCATCAGGGTGCTGTGTTATCTCGCGAGTCTCTGCTGTAATCGAAAACAAAAAAAAGGAAAAAAGAAATTTTACGAGGCTCAGTAGGAAAAACTATACGAAATAGATCGAGTGGCTAGTATTATCAAACTCCCTTAGCGAAAGTGCTTTTGTAATAAACGGGTGTTTTTATTGGCAGCCCAGGTTTCTGGAAGCGCTAATTGACTCGTAAACAGTTGAAAACTAAACTTGCAATTAATTCAAGGTAAGGTAGATTATAGGACCAGAAGAGCGTTGGTTAATTTTGGGCGGTTTCACAATTATTGAATACATCAAAATTTAAAACGTTATTGTTATTATACACCTAGCCAAACTCGCTTTTTGTAACATGCAACTAAATTTCAGCCTGTCTCTAAACTTAGAGTTATTGTTTTTCTCGAAATTGTTCATCATCATCATCATTATCAGAATCAGGTTTAGTTTGTCTATACACCAGTTAGTTTACCTAGATCACCCAGGTGTTCGTTCCATCATTTTGTGACTTACAACACAACGTTCCCTGCTAATAAGAACGATAAATTGTCACATAAAAATTCATGACGCTGATCATGAAAAACATCCTTTTTTTATAGGAAAAAAAAAGAAAATACAGCGTATTTGAATCTGAATTTTTTTCACGAGGGCAGGCAGTCCAAATAATGCAAACATGGGCTTGCGATCTTTCGCTCTTCTTGTCGATCTTCGTAGCTGGAAAAGTGGAAAGGTGTGTCTTGTTGCTTCAGATTAACTACGAACCGATGTTTGACTAAACAGGCGCAAGAAGATTCGATTCAAACATTTCTAGCTCAACAAATGAGTTGAAACATTTAGGCCAACCTTTTGACCACATAAAAACACCAAGTTGAGATAATATTCCGCATTTTTATGAATCTGATGTCGTGGTGGATGATTGACCGCTATCAATCAATACGGGACCAATCGATCTTTAATTGGCCCTAATCGGTAAATTAGATTACGCCAGAAAACCTTGGCGAAATTCTCGCGTTCATAATGAAAAATTTAACTGGCGCGTATTAAGCGGCTGGTGATGTGCCGCGCAAAGACAACGTAGTGTATGGCAGATGTTTTAGACGCCGTATAATTATTGTATATTGATCGTAGTCAAACCGACTCTCGGCTACTAGGAAACACGCCTGCATTATACAAGAACGCAAAAGCTATCGAATGCTGCCTCAGCTTCCGTCGCTTTGACATCGATCGACAGATTTTCTAAGGACTGGTGGAGGCGAGGCGACTGAAGGCTTTGAATCTATTTTGGGTTCGCAGTTGAAACTGACATTGAAGGTACATTTTTATTGACATCACGTACTGTGAGTCCACTCTAAGCTTATTTACCCGAACTACGAATCTTGCATCTATCCTTATATGTACTGTCAAAATATTTCCCGGAGGCTGCCAGATTAAGTTTTTTTTTTTTTTTTAATGCGGCTTGCCGGAGGTTGGTTTAGCCTTCAAGGCCCGCTGCCTGTTCGGTTTTAGTAATTATCGTTTAATACTATAGAATCGCTCTCCTAGGTTGGCTCTAACTTTCGAAAATGACAATTTCATTAAGAAAGAACTTATTGGTTTTTTTTCCGCCTGATATTACATATAAATTAGAAGTAAAAATTTTTGTTGATGCTGTTCAAGGGTCTTCACTTCTGCAGCAAGTGGATATCTGATTTCACGAATCAGATTTTTCTATCTGAAGATAGGGAAAATTTTGAAATAGGAAGTTCTAAACTTCGCTATACTCCAGTTAACGGGTTATTTCGAAATGTACAGATCTGGTATCTTTATTTATTGCTTTGAGCTTAATGCAATCATCTTTCACCATTCTATCCGGTAATACATTTCAGTTTTGATTTTTTATTATTTTCTGTATGTTGGAGAAGAAAAATAAAATGATGTTTTTGCCCTCGGGCTATCTTAATTTTTCCGCATCTACCACTAGAACAAACTAAGAAGGTAAAATAAGTCGAAGATGTCTTCATATGTCAAAAAGTACTTCAGAATGTTGATTTTGACATGACAAGAACCAAAATGCAAATGTGTTCTAAGCCCTTCCATGAAATTAACATCGTATAATTATATCACCAAGAATCTTATCGCGTTTCAGTTGACTCGAGGGCTGGTCTGCTTAGCCGTATTACAGGTCGATACTGCTTAATATCGCGTACGAATATTGCGAAATTTTAATAAGAAAAAAGTTTGGTTAGACTTTTGATTCAAATCAGCAGTCTTGTTAATAGATTACGCCTTTGTACAAACCGACATTTCTGTCTTGTAACCAACTGATACCCAGTGCTCTTTATTTCATTGTTACAATCGAGCACGCGCGCGTAGGAAATCAATCTGATTTGAAACATGAAACATGAACTGTTTGGTTTAAAACGTTTCTTGCGGTCGCTTCCCTAAAGGCAAATAATGGTAATGCCAGACACATTTATTTAATAATGTCCAATGCGAAATGATTCTTTATTGTAACTGGGTAACAATTGTTTCCGTGTGTTCAACGACTCAACTCGCGGCATTTCTTTGTTATCAATATTGTTGCTTCTATGCCTTTTAATGCTACTGGATTTAATGTTAATTCGTTAGCTTTGTGCTTTTTCCTCTCCTCGTTTTTAAAAGCCAGAGATTTGAATATGAATATTACTGTGCGGATCATGAATCCATGCAAGTGCGTGTTGTCTAAATGTGTTAGCGAGACAATAAATCAAAGACTCTAAATATGTACGTACCTCAGAATCAGTTTCACAAAAATCCAATCAGATTCCACAGAAAAACAAAAAATATATTTTTTATTGTTATTATGCGCTTTTAGCTAAATAAACCCTCGCAATATTTATCCATTACACAGTGATAAAAATATTCTTAGATTTTTAAATCAGATCTATCATGATGACATTATATTTTTTCCCATCTCAGATTACCTTCAATTGTCTAGGACATCGACAGTGGTTATTTCAATAGAAATCAGTGTTTCAGTACTATACGATGTGACTAAATTACCATAACAGACCTCGGGAAGTAAAAAAAGCGATAAACGATTATGCATCATAATGAATTTTTATGTAATATTAGATCCTCTGGGAAAATTTGAATCGGCGATGAATTTAAAGTGAACAAGGTCGAAGTTATGAAATAACTGAAACAAATAATTACCAAGCAAATAAACAAAGGGAGCGGAGAAAATAAGGTAGCTTTTCAGCTCAGTTAATTTACCAAGGAGCAGTTACTGGGGAAAGTGTCATTTTTAAAAACTTATACTGACTTTGTCAGTGAAATTGTTAGTGGTCATAAATTGTTCGAGGAAAAGGTGGTAAATTATTAACCGGAGATACTTCCGAGATTGCTAGTCGATCAGGAAGATACAACAAACTCGATGAACCTGACAGAATTTCTTAAGGCATACATTTGCCAAAGGAGAAATAACCGGTTTGCAATTTTTAGATTTAAGTTGATGCAGTCGAAATGCAGGTGAAATAATAGCAATTTACACCCGGAGGTTTTAGAAACGTTACAGGTTTCGGCGCCGTACATTGTTATGACCACCTCGCTCATGTTGCTGGATAAGTATGGACCGAAACAAATTTACTCTCGATAGGGACGTGATGGTGAATTTTAGTTAAGCCTGTTGAATACGCGAGAAAGATTTGTCAGTTGGTGACAAAGGAGGCTCAGAAGTTACAATCCGAGTACTCCCGATGCGCACTTCATTCGTAGCGGTTAGGCAATCAGTCTGTAAACTTAAGTCTTTCAACATCAAAACAACTCGACAACCCTTAATAGTATAGCAGTTTGCAACACCGTGCAATAATATATCACAATGACACAGGAAATTGTTTCAATTTATTATTTTTTTGTTAACGTTTAAAAGACGACGGATGCGCAGTTCTTAACTGAATAAATTGTATGTTTGTACAAATGTATCTTGACATTGCTTTTTTCTCTCTTTTGAAAAGCATTTAACGGAACATCGTAATGTGTCAGTTCCACTTACATGTTGCATTTAGGGGCAAAGTCGTGGTTGTGTCTTGCACAACAGTTTTAACAAAATACAGCTAATGCTAAATGTTGAATCCTATTGGATGCTACAGCTTCCTTGCTCAGTTCCATTTAAGGCATTGGGATCACACTTAATTGAAAACCCGAGTATGTGTCAACTCATGAGGCAGCAATCGCTGCTGAGAAACTGGCAACTGCACTTTAATGCACTTTAATGGATTCTCAGTTCTTTTTAAAGAATTGTTCTCTCCGTTGCAATTGGTTCAAACTATTCATTCTCTGCTTTTCTCATTTTTTTTTTTGCTGTGAGTTTGATCAGCAAGATCACACTTTCCAATAAGGATGAAGCACTGACTCTTTTTTAGAAGATCGTTTTATTTTGAACTTAGGGTTTACCCGGACTGAACGCTTTTATCTCTGGAGGGATTTCAGGCTCAGATCTTTCTTAAAATATTATTAAACTACGTGTTAAACAAATGTTGTTAAGTATTTTCATGGTTAGAGAATATATAGCGGCGGGAGGATATGTATCCGATTTTACTTTCAACACTGGTGTTGTTGAAGATTGAGCCTCTGGATGGGTTCCTGCATGTGGACGACAATATTTCGTGGCGCGTTTCTCATCAAATCCGCGTCGAATTTTCAGGCGAAATCTTCTCATAGCAAGAATTGTTTTACGTGGTAACGCTCCTAACCAGCTGACTAACGAGCTGCTCAGGGCACTAACCACAACGAAGAAGAAAACGGGAAAATAAGCAAAACAAAAACTCTGAACGTGCAGCAGACAATTTTTGTCAGGTTTCTTTACCGTCTTTGCTCGATTAACGTTGTCAAACTTGATTGAAATGGCAATGCGAACGTCGCTTTTATACTCTCTAAGATCTTCGCTTCATCCGTGGCGATCGTCGTGACGTCGACTCTTCGGGAATACCCATATGAAGACCTATGATATTTTACAAGCGAACGCAGCGAGTCAGGGAATTAATATTGTTAAGGCTAGCGAGAAAACAAAATTCATATCTTTAAGCCATAAAAAAATGTCTGTTTTTTATTCTCTAACGTCTCGATGGCTAACAATGTCAAGTTTAAAATTTTGCCATACACAGTAGCTTTGAAGATCCACCCCGTGACTAAGGGACTACTGAGGGACTAACAAACAGCTTTAGTTTTTGATCACCAAAACTAATCCCACTGATTGGTTATGTTTACTTAGTACAAAGTAATTCGTGTCAGCTATAAAATAACGAATTTATATCAGCCAACAACAATAAATTTACGGAAAAGAGAAATTACACGAATAAATGAGATATTTGTTTTCGAAAGATGATACGAATACAAAACGTTCAGTATATTTTACGTGCATTTTGGCTTATTATAATTATCAATTAAGGCTTCTGGGAAATTGCCCACCTACCCCTCTCCTAAGCCAACATTATCACTTAGTTCTCACTTAGGGCAAAATGTTGGCTTAGGGGAGGGGTAGGTGGTCAGTTTCCCAGAAACCTAAATCGAATTCTTTCAAACTGCTGGTGCTCAAGTCACCGTTTCAGCTGCCGTTTGTTCATTCGATCATGCAACTGAGAACTGAGTGAAGTAAGAAGCAACCAAAAAAAGAACACACTTTGTCCCCAACGTACCGTTTTTAAAATTCTCTCTGCATCTCTTCACTTGCGATGAAACTCTAACACGTACAAAGTTATCTTCTTTGTCTTACGTCATCTAAGCAAGCCTCACACGACTGTAACTGACACGTGCATCAGCCAGAGGCGCTATCTTTTGCGGATGTTTCTACGTTTTTTCTCTTCCTTTTTAGTTTTGTCGGACCTCGACTAAATAAAAACGCAATAACATCTTCAAGACTGAACAGGAAAATGATATTGACATTTTGACCTCACGCGTGGATAAGGAGCATGCATGGAAGAAAGCTGTTCGACCTTTTTAAGATAACTGCAACTTAATTCGAGACATTTCTAACCCTTTAACACGGGAAATTATCTTTAGAGAAGTACTGTAAATGACCGATTAAGCGCCGCTACTCGAATTACCGAAAATAATTTAATAAGAGCCGCTCTCGAATAAGCGCCATGGTGCTGATATTAAAGACCCGCCTTTGTTAAAGCCCCACCTTTGTTTCCGCGCTTGAAGAGATATAAAAACCATATCGCTTGAGAAATAAGACCTCGTCCAACTCGTGAGTTCTAAAGTCTTAATGTAGGGAAACTCAACTCTTGAAACCAGGTTCATATAACAGTTCGAGGTGTACATGGCATAGTACACGTCAGTTTGAACTGACTGGCTTCTTATTTCATTCTCTCTTGGTCAAGGATATTTAAAAGACTTCAGTTACGAAGTAGGTTTCTTAAACAAAAGTGTCAACAGCTTGTATCGTGCTTCCAGTCTTCTTTCTTTCTTTCCTAATTTTTTCCCCGCTTTTTTTAGGAAAGGAGAACATGATCGCAGGCTTGTTGTTTGTTTGTTTGTTTGTTTGTTTTTGTCTCGATTTTGTCAGTTTGCCTGTGGTAAAACGGTAGTCCTGAAATTTGCAGGCGAAGCAGTATTGATGTCAGGCTCTGTTTTCATTTTGCATGGTAAATAACATTGTGGCCGCAAAGCCAGCGCGATCACGTATTAGTGAAAATGTATTAGTTTCGGAAGGAAGTTCAAAGTGCCTATTAACGCTCTGTATTTTGTTCGTGTATGCGAAGATGAAGTGTCGTGCTTTTGCTGCCCCAAAGGAATTGCGGTATGGATCACTTAGCCCTGGAGTTGACTTTCGATTTGCCTTTTCATATTCCACAGGTAGAAATACTCAGCTTGCGTGAAACGTCTCACCATCATCGTTGCTGCGAGCTTCACGTCAGACAAATCCTGACTTGCTGCTGGACAGCCTTCTTTGATTGTTGTTGCTCCGGCGACAAGTTACGGGCTCACCTTGGTGAAATTTGCATTATTCATCAGCTTGCATTTATTGCCTGGTTGTCTTTCAAATGAGCCAAACCGGCTGTGAACCGTAACTCTCTGGGAAGTTAGTCACATACTTACATCGACGGGCGGTCCTTTGAATCTCAGCGCTGCAATTTATGGATGTGGAAGTAAGAACAATGGGAATACTTTGTCATACCTCAAACCGGACAAGCCTCATCTCGTAATTTTGCGGTAAACAAGCCTAATATTACGGAAGATACCAGTTTGCCCTTGGCTAAGACTATATTCTTGGCTGACAGTTGGTTTCACTTGACGATTGAGAAAGCCCAACACGCTGGTAATTTTTGGGAAACCGACGGATTATCTCAACGAAATCTCCGCTCCGTATGTTAAATTTCACTACTCGTGGTTAGATGTTGCTTTCGAACGTCCAAACCAACTAGTTTCAGTGTTTGTTGGGGTTATGGCGGCCACAGCATGGATTATTGTTTTCCTTGTTGTGGTTAACTGTTTAGTGCTGGGAGAGAAGAAACGGGAATACAAACTAGGCCTTCTCATTCCCTACAGGAAAGTCACTCCACATTTTCAGAACGATTACAACAAGGGGGAGTCGTTTGCAGCCGCTATGACAATCGCCGTGGAACGAATAAACGCCGACCCAACGCTCTTGTCAGATTATAATTTGACATTTGAGTGGAAAGGCACAGAGTGCAACGAACTGATTGCTGTTCGCGAGCAGCTAAATCAGATTAATTCTGGAGTACAAGCTTTTATAGGACCCGGCTGTTATTGCCAGACGGCGGCGAAAAATGCTGCGGCATTCAATATGACGATGATATCCTTCGTGAGTATGCAATCTTTCATGTTGTGCTGTTTAATATCGGCTTTTCTACGCTGAATGATTTTGTTTTGTGCTAAATTTTGTTGTTTTGTTAGTCATAAAATGTATATCTTAACAGTTCAAATCAGAAACGAATTACAAAGGTCTTTTTTCAACAACAGTAAATAATAATTCTTAATCATCTTGTTGGATATTTGGACTGATGTCTTCCATTTTTTCCAGCTGATTTTTTCGAGAAGTTTGTATTACAAACGCACTAATTGCTCAGTTTTTGTTTCATCTCGACCTCCTTGATGTATCATTTGATATAGTATTTGATTTATAATATTACTTGTTCGAGACTACCAGTCCCGATCGCTGCTCGTTTACATCCCGCTTTTGTTTCAACTGAACGATTTTATACTAACCAAACACTCGATCGAGATACATCCCACTTTCAAGCGGCGATTAAGCTTGAGATACGCATAACAGGTGAGTTAAACTGTACATCGGCAAGCAGAAAGCTGGAAAATAAGCGGTCATAATTTTTATGGGAATTTTTTAAATTTTTTTTGTCCTGTTAATTCGCAATTTATGGGCAAAGGCAAGATACTGTGAACATTCAAGAACGCAAATGGTTGTAGCTAGGTTTCTCTTTATTATTACTGTACGCATTTGATTGTCTTTTGAACAAGCGAATGGAAGAAGGAAATGCACCTTATTTGTGTAATGTGTATTACGTACTTTGCATTTAACAAAAAGGTTTTAAAAGATTTGCATCTGTCAGTATGATTTACGTTCTGGACTTCTATTGATTTGTGCTAAAAACAGAGATGAATCATTATCGGAGTATTCTTGATCCTTTTATGTAAAGGGTAAATACTTTTCAGAATAGAATTCAACAGTTTTTTCGCATTTGTTAGCTTTATATGTGCGAAGGGTTATTGTGAAATAGAATGTTTTAGTCACAATTTATCTATTTTTTTGTTACAACTTTTTGTCCGTATTTTTACCTTTCTTCGAAAAGCTGCAATAAAGGAAAATAAATATTTGACCTGATTTGGGTTTTCCAAAAAAAAAAAAAAATACATATTAATTTCAACAAACCATTTTTTGTTACTTTGAAATGATTTTAACCTCTGACAAAAACTTTTTGCATGACAGGTGTATTGTATGATTTAGGCTGTAGTACTTCTGGGGTCATTGAGTTTTTAAATGGAAAAATAAAAACAAATAGGCAAACAAGCAAACTTATAAATAGCAGGATTGGCTGTCTATAGTGGTCAAATATCTAATTAAAACATGATGTCTCACAGCCAAAAATGAAAACGATTTATACCATCTGCTGGTTAATCTTTGCAAACTTGACCTTCCCTATGTTTATTTTTGTGGTTCATTTCATGATCAGGGAGATATTTTAAACATTTCTCACCAATTTCAGTCAAATTTATTCAATTTGTCAATCTGATATTTTATAGTATGTTTCCATTCTTTAACAATTTTTAATTTTTGACTCCACCACAGTGCACACAGTGACCTTTATAATCTTACTTGAGTAAAAATATCCCTTCCTGAAAATAACGGGAAATTTGGAAGATGTCCAACACATGGCTCTTCAGATGTTCAAGTGTTCTGTTATAGATAATACATACTAAATAACTGCAGGGCATAAAATTTTCATGTTTAGACATCAGATCACGTCATGTTCTCACAGTGGAATCTCGATATAACAAACCTGTATATTACAAAGTCCTCGGAAAAACGAACGATTTTCTTTACTCCAGTAATAGTAAGATATATGAAAAAGAACCTTGATATGACAAAACCTTGTTATAGCGAAGAAATTTTACCAGTCCCTTGGCCCTTCGTTATATCATGGTTCCGCTGTAATTAGAGCAAAGTACACCCCTTTATTCCGTCTTATCTTAACATCTCTACAACAGCCACCTCTTCAAAATGACCTAAAGTCCACTAAATATAGAAATATTTATTGTGGTCCGATCTACCAAAATAACCTCACCACCATTTTATCCATGTGAAGGCAAAATTTAAAACAAAAAAGATGTAATCACTGACCGCTATATTTGCTCTTTTTCCTTTGAATTTTTTTTGGTCAAACATTTTAATTGGTTTTTGGTGTGTTGATTGTGTTGTGTGCCAGAATGAACATTTTTTTAGAATAAATTATAATGTTCTACCCCACTCCCCACCCCCCCAAAAAAGAAAAAAAATTCTGCAGCATTATAACCCTACCCCCTATAACCCACAACCTTGTTACAAGGATCGTTTTCCTAGGTGGCTGGTGTGGAGATGTTTAACTGTAAATATGTTTCCTTGTTATCTGTATTTTCCTCTCTTTCCCCTTTGATATAATGGCATTGAAAATGGGTATTTTAATATGTCAGATTTATTTGTGTTATGTTTAGGAGAGGTTTTAGAGGGATGTCTATAATTATAAGGCCGCTGACATACTCATAGGGCTGATGGAGTTAGCTTCCCCTGCAGATGTTCGTTTGGCTCATCATGCAATCCTCCCCACCAAAGCAGTGTTCTCCCTAAATTTTAGTTCAGCAGCTAAGGGACAATTCATAGCCAGCAAGACAATGTGCACTTTACTGGGGGAGGGAGGGTGGTATTGAAGTAAGCTAAGTTCTTTGAAACGTCATTTCTCTCATTTTAAGACCTGTTTCACGCAAATCGGCCGTTGTTATGAAGACGATAATAGGGACCTTAAGCAAAGACGTTTTTGAGCAACGCACGTCAACCGGAAGTGAGGCCTTCTCCCTTTTTATATGCCTTGACGCTAACAAATTTGTATTGCTGAGTTTCTTTTCTCTTTTAAAGACGATTTACCCGAGAGTTTCAACCAAACCGCTCCCCAATGATGCAAAAAGTCCACTTCCGGTTGACGTCCGTCGCTCAAAAACGCTGTTGCTTAAGGTATCTGCACCGGCAAATCTTGCACATTTTTGCATCATCTTTAGTGGTTATTTTATGGATACTATCTATATGTCACTACATTGACAGTATTCCTCAGTTCTTGAGGAACTAGAATATATCAAAATAAACTATGTTATGTCACCCAAAAGGTGTT
>NC_133206.1:15605649-15634966 GCF_958299795.1 Porites lutea
CATTCCAAATTGAATAGGTGTTCCTAATTGATTCAGACATCAAACTTTTCATGTACAGTGTACTTGATTCAATGTATTAGGTTCATCACATGAAAGGTTTGGTATCTGAATCAATGCTACTCCGAAGTCACTTGTTCAAAATTCCCTGCCAGGCTAGTTATTTACGAAAAGGAATCTTTGAGCTTAAGCGAAAGGTAGGGTTTTTTTCATTTCTTTCCTGGGAGTGGCCTAGTGACAATTGCATTGTGTTACTGATACTGACTGTGATAGTGCTGTGTATGGACTCCTTAATTAATAGTTTCTACCTTTTTTTGTATTCAGATGTGCAGTGCTGCTGAACTGTCTGACAAAAATGAGTTTCCCACATTTGGACGCACATTTTCTGTGGACTCACGAATTGGACCAAGTATTATCAGCCTTCTAAAAAATACTTATAAGTGGACTCGAATTGCTATCATTTACCAAAATATTACAAGGTGGACATCCTTAACAGAGTACCTGGAAGAGGAATTTGAGAAAAATGGTATTACTGTGGCCATGAAATTTAAAGCATCGAATGTTCCCAGTTATGACCTTAAAGCTGAAGAGGATTTTAGGAAAGCTCTGATTAAAATTAAGCAAACAGCAAGAAGTAAGTACATGACTTCGTGATAACCTTTATTAGTTTAGGCAATAACCACATGCCCTAAACTGTGGGTTTTTCTATGGCTAATGGCAGGATTTGGTTAAGGGTTGCTTCGGAAGCCTATTAAATGGTCTAATGGACTGATAATGACTGCCAGTGGTGCCCTTGTACAACAACTGTATATCAACATATAATAGGGACCTTAAGATACTCTGGATGCCGTCGAGGAGGACGTCAACTGCAAGTGAAATGGTCAATTCTTGGAACTAATTAGCCTAATGTCACAGTGTTGACCTGAAGTCACGATGGTGCAAACTAGAAGTTTGGTTGCCTCATTAAACGGTGAGTTGGTTTTCTTGTTTTCGGTGCAGAAATTGCTTTTCGTACAGGTTTTTTAATCCATTTTACTTCAAGAGACACATCGAAGTGTTTTTAGTTTTGTGTTCCCTCAAGATTGACTCTTATTTTTTGCTATCAAGCCTTTTGGGTTCAGTGTTTTGGCAGCAACCGAGAATGAAAGTGCAGAGTCTTTCAACACAAATGTAACACTATAACTGCTTCTTTTTAAGGGCACACATTCTTGCTTTAGGATAGTCTTTGAAAAAGTTAAGAGACGAGAAGAATAAAAATTATTGGAAAAACAAAAATCTAGGCTTGTAATAAACTTGAACATGTGGGAGAAAATTGAGATCTTAAACAAGACACAGCAGGATTAGCTCAGTCGGTAGAGCGTTTGACTGCAGAGCGGGAGGTCGCGGGTTCGATTCCCGGGGCCGGACCATTACTCAGGGTCTTAAAATGACTGAGAAATGAAGGTACTTCCTTTTCACTGCAAGCGGCGAGACCTTCGCGTGGCTTGGATGGCCACGTAAAATGGCGGTCCCGTCTCCATTAGGAGACGTAAAAATAGTGTCCCCAATTAGCACTTTCATGCTAAATACATGGACACTCAAATAAAAGAAAGAGCAAAAAAAAAGTACACCGTGGTTCATTTATTAACTTTTTAAATTCGTTTTTCTTCTCTTTCACTTCAGCGATGGAGGGGTCTGAAGATCAAAATCTTGCCTTAGTATGGGAAGTACTCATGACAGAACCATATCATTTTAAAGCAAGAACAATGGAAAGGGGGAAAGTCTGGCAACAAACAGCTGATAACCTGCACTATGATCATGCTCTCAAGTTTCCCTTG
The DNA here is from genome assembly GCF_958299795.1 of Porites lutea. Lineage (NCBI taxonomy): Eukaryota > Metazoa > Cnidaria > Anthozoa > Scleractinia > Poritidae > Porites > Porites lutea. The sequence continues at coordinate 15,607,464 of NC_133206.1, forward strand.
AAGAAATTTGGTGGTTTTTAGAGAAACTGGAGTCATACCCGGGAGCACATATTTTCTTCCAATAAAAGATCGTTAAGGTATCAATCAAGCAAGACTTCACGAGTTTTTCTGAAAGACATCATGGAGTTAACACACGAAAGCGTTACTTTATCCTCTCTTGTCAGGCGAGCACTCAACGCAACCTGCTCAACCTTAATGTGCAGTTTTCCTGCCAAGGTGGCGGCGTCCTCGCTCCAGGCTTTCTCCGCAAACCCACGTTTTCTTCACTGCCACGTCCAGGGTATCTTAAGGTTCCAGATGTAAAGAGGACATGTCTGTTGTCCTCTTTTATTCACGAAATTTCATTCACTTGTTCATTCACTCACAAGTAAAATTTTTGTGATTTTTTAGTCTTACTTATACATTAATGTGCTCACTTCTTTGACCTGGACATTTCATTTTTTATAGTTGTGTTGGTTATTGGAGAGTACTTTATTGGTTTGGAGACCCTTTATCTTGCCAAGCAAGTGGAAATGATCAATGGAAAGTTTGCATTTATTATATTTCGTCTCAATCACAATTTTGTCAGGAAGGCAACAAGTCCTGGACTCGAATTTTTGTGGTTTTTCAATTATTTGAATCTCCAGCACAGGTATGTAACCCTTGCCTGGGGGGGGGGGGGGGGGGGTGGGTGGGGTGGGTGGAGGGAGGGTGCTCTGGATTTTGAGTGACGAGGATGCTCGAATGGGGGCAAAAATCAAAACCAAAAAAAATTCCTAGGACTTCCAACAGAACCCAAGAATGTAATGGGACCATTCTTGACCAGTAAGGCGAAAAAGGAAGCACTAGAAGCGCACTCTCCTTGGGGGTGGGGATGGGGAATGGGATGAGGGACATGGCCCTACCCTTGTTGGGAAAGCTTTAGGAGCTAAGTTGTCTGAAAGGTCATTCCCTCATTTTAATACCTCTTTTACCCAAATAGTGTCAAATACATTGAAACACTCGCTGCTTTAGAGGGATATTGTACGTCACTTGAGTTCTAGACTAATGCAAAAGCTAACCTACGGTAGATAGTCTTACATTCCTTGAAATACTTTGCTATGCATGCCTCCCGAATATCTTAACCAGTAGTGAAAGATGCTCAAAAGTCATCTGACAGAAATGACAGTTAGTATGAATGTTGTTTGATTTTGGGAAAATTTGAATCTCTCATCCCCTATCAGCATAGAGCAAAGCTCACGGTTTTCATGGTTTGTACAATCTTGCAAAGGTCCTGAATTTTAGAAGTTGTTTTGAAAAGTTGAAGTCCTTGAATTCAGTTAAGGTCCTTGAAAAGTACTTATTTTCTTTATTAGAGTGTAAAAGTAACAATAATGTGATCAACCGTGGCTGAAGAAATAAAAATCAAAGATGACTGTCCATTGATTGTTTCTACCAACCAGAAGTTCAAAAGGGGATTACAGAATGCAGATTTATTGAATAAATCTTGGTCCTTAAAAACTGTAATTTGTCTGGCTTGAAGTTGGCTTTAATTTGGCAATTTGAGTTAATTTTTTCCCTTTATCCTGGTGATGTGGCATAAAAGTGTTAATGAAGGTTTCATGTGATCCCTCCTACAAATTTTTGTTAAAAAAATTTTTGCTTTGCTTTTCCTTAATGAAGAGACCAAAACAACACAAGAAAGGACATCGAGGAAGCCATGCAGGCTGCTCTTGTTTTTGCTGTGAAATCTGCAGAAGGGAAGAGCTATGAGGATTTTGTTACAGAGTTGAAGCTCAAAACATCACAGAGCCCTTTCAACAGCTCACACTACAATGCAAGTACAGCAACTTGGGATTATCGTGTAAGTATAAATACCGTAGCTATATTTTATGAAAGTGAACACGATCCTTGCCATTGAATGAACAACCTAAGTGGTTGAAAAAGAACATGAAAAAAACTCATGCTTGACCGGGATTCAAACCCTGATCTTTGCAATGACTGAAAGCTATGGTCTGTCCACTAACTTAATCAAGCCAATGGGAGAGCAGGGCTTTGTGAGTTTGTAATATACCCGATGATGTTCTTTAATGACACATTTTCTTTTAGTCTTTGTCGAGCCTTACAACAAAAGGAGTATATTTTATTTCAGTAAACTGTAACACAGAGTTTTGGAGTCTGTCTTCAGATTAACTGTCTGGTTACATAGAGGCCCAAGCATTTGCAATTTAAGACTCCTTGTTTTTTTGAACTGGGATTCAATTGTTCTGGACTGGGCTCATGATTTCTTAGTAAAAGTGTTTGGCCAAGGTTTTGTGGGGAAAGTAAGTCAATGACTCTAAATATGCTACTAGGGCCAATATTGTCAGTTATACAGTGTGTATTATACTTTCACATAGTCATAATTTGGCGTGCCATTTGACAGTTTGATTTAGCTATTGTGTTTAGTTTGCATGACATTTTGACTCATTATTTACATGTGTTATGTTGCAGCCTCCAATATATGGAGCCTACCTGTACGATGCTGTTTATCAGTTTGCTGTAGCCTTAAATATCTCCAGTGCACAACTACCTCCTGCAGAACAAAATAGGACTCCTTCAGGGCAGGAGATTTTCTCACAACTTCGCGATTACACCTATGAAAGTGAGTACTGATGTAGTGTATTTCATCTGTAAAGGGTTTGTACAGGTCATGGAAAACCTGGAAAGTCATGAAATTTACAAATTTCATTTTCCAGGCCTGGAAAGTCTTGTAAAATCAAAGTTATACTCTGTAAATTAGTTATTGCAGATGTCAAAGCAACAACAAAGTAAAATAGAGACAAGTACCGGTAATTAAATAGCGCCAACAGATCAAGTTATGGTAGACACAAGAATTTTTGTGTTTTTTGAAAGGGACTAGGTAAAAAATACCCTAAAACAAGGATGGGCTTGAAAATTTTCGAAAGTGATAGCTGCTCTTAAGGTCATGGAGAACTGGAAAAAGTCATGAGAAAAGTCATGAAAAGTTATTGAATTTTAAAGCTGAAAAGAGTATGTACCCTGCTGTAGCCATGCAAACTACAACTCTCTCCTTTTCTTTAGTGATCAAAGTTATAACAGTTACAGGTATTTAAAATGTTATTACCACATTTCGTTTTGGAGTGGGGGTCTTCCCCCCAAATTCTTTTGGCCCTTCCGGCCTCAGTTTGGTCTAAAAATAAGGGGGGCAGGGCGGGCTCCCTGGACCCCTTCCCTTGATCCGCCACTGTGTAATAATCTTGTCATTTTGAACGGGGGAATGTGATGGGTGGTCAGGATGTCAACATTGCAATTGGATGATCTTGGCTCTTACTGTTAGTTGGAGTGATATACTATCAAGTTCGGATCGTTAGCCTGATGCCTTCAAATAGCCAAATATTTGCCTCCAGCCAAGAGGGGTTTTAAGAGTTCTTACCAAAAATTTTACTTGGTTGGGGAGCCTCTGGTCCCTTGCTTCTGAAAAACTGGGTCCTTGGAGGAAAGAGTTATGAAAACCACCTGACATAATTATGAAAGGTGCACACTCTAAATGATCTGTGGCTAGTGACACCAGGAGCCATATATCGCTATGCCATTTGTATAATATGCATGACCAAGTGTTCACCTATCAAGTGGCCACTCTCTATTAAGCATCCAGTACTCAATGTCCCGAAATAATTGTAGGTCTGGGAATGGGGAATTAAACTACCTCTGTTAAGCGGCCGTCGCCATGTTTAGGTCATCCTAGCGAGAGTTTTCCCGTTGTTTTAACCTCTATTAACCGGCCATCAAGCGCTTGATACACTTAGTTTGGCTTCATTTCAAGAATGTTATGAAGGAAAATACAGTCCGATATAGAAGCTGACGACCGATTTTGGATCAGTAATGCTGCTCCCATCAGGCGTTTGTTTCAATGTGAAGTGATGTTTCTGCTATAGATTAATACTAATTTATGACGAATCTGTGTTGTGCGGCCAATCTTTATTAAGCGTTCACTTGCCAGTTGCCGTAATCCCGACTGTGGTCGCTTAATGGAGGTTCAACCCTGTATTTGCAATTTTTTCACCAGTTTTCACTAATTCTCTGCAGGTATTCAGGGCTATAGGACCCACCTGGATGAGAATGGTGATGCTGATTTTAACCTGACTTTATGGGATGTAAGAAAGATTCAAGGCAAAGCGTGTAAGTTGAACCCGGAAACCAATTGTTTCGATACAAGTCGTTTCGAGATGAACTCAAGCCGTGAAGTTGTACAAAAATTTCTTTCACTTCGAATATAGTTTGCGCGTGAACAAGCAAAACATTTTGGGTGGATAATCTTTGTTCTTTAAGTCAAGTACCTTGAACTATTTACACCTCAACTGAGTAAACTTGTATCGAGCGACTTTTATCAAAACGACCGGTAACTGTTGAACCCTATAATTCTGTAGGCCACCGAAAGCGGCAGTCTCTTTCTTCACCAAGGTAACACAGAAAGCCAAAGAAATCCACAGCCAAAAGTTGTATTTCAAATTGGCACTCTCAGTCGCCACGGAATCAACAAACGCTTTTCTTTCAGCTTATTTATTCTTGGGAGCAACTACAGAATACAGGGCCATATCTTAAGGTCTTGAACAGAAGTGTGTCGGTGGCTAGCTAGTCAGCCTCAGGCAGTAGACAATCAAACAGAGCTGCAAACGACAGCCAATTGTGGGAGGAAGTTTAACTAAACTTTACCCTTGTCCAAGGACATCCTCTCTACAGGGTAGTTTTCAACTTAAAAATTCTTCAGACTGATCTGCATACATTTGCTTGAAGGATTAGTTGAGAGAATTTGATAAAAGATCAAAGAATTTTCCCCTTAGTGATCAATGAGAACTAGGAATAATACGTTTTCCCATAACAGGGCTGGATTATCTTTGAAATAAGAAGTCTCAGAGCGGTTTAGAATTCGTAATTCGTTGGGTAAATTTTCAGCCAGCTTAAAAATCTTGCGTCATTTCTCAATCTACCGGCCGAAAACTAAAAGCAATCATGAGCTGCTCACACCCAGTTTTTGCCGTGTGTGATTTGATTGGTCCATTTGAAGTCAGCTCCGATTGTGATTGGTCAGAGTAAATTCTTTTATTTTAGTTCACTGCTCTTAAAAACGTCTCCAGTAAGAACGCAGCGGTGCATAAGCAAATTGGAGCCAACAGTTCGTTCTTTGATAGAGGTACGTTGGTGAATTTTGAGCCTGGTGAATACATGAGAAAGATGATTTTTTAATCAATCACACTCCTGTTGGGAGAACTGATATTTTTTCGTCCGAGCCGCCTGTGTCACTCGTTCAAAAACCATCTTTCTCAGTTGGTTCTTTGTTTCTCCTTCCTTTAGTAATGGTACCAGTTGCAGACTTCCAAATCACTTATGGAAATTCCTCGGGTAATGGTTCCAAGAAAGTTTTTCCTCGGCTTGTGTTTCGTAACAATATGACCAAGATTTGGGTTGGTGGGAGTACAGTTCCGCCCAAAGACCGTCCAAGATGCGGTTTCAATAATGAACTATGTCCTCCTCCAACAGAGAAGCAGGAAGGTTTGTTTATTGATAATGACACTTTTTAATCCTTTATACGCTACTCTAAAAATCTGGCTAATGAGGGCCGCATGTCCCCCTTCTGAAATTTTATACAAGGCCCTTCTTCAAGAAAAAGGGCTCAAGGTGTATTAACATTAATTTTTGTACTGCATGATTTGAACTTAGTTATTTTCTTTAACTTAGTTTCTTTTTAGCTGTCTTTTTTTCCTATCATTGTGCTTATCATTTGGCTTCTTAGAACGCTCTAGGAACAGGCTACTGGTGGAGCCGGTGAGGTGAGGGGTCACCTCCACTGCGGTCAAACGTCAGAGGCGTTTTTTGAATTATTTTGTTAGGCATTAACTGGCAACATAAAAGGGTAACCCTAGCACGAGGGTTATCAACCCTCCTTGTTAACAGGCCCTATTAAGTTAAAGCAACTTTTTTCTCAAAGCAATTAGCTTCTTTCTGTTGAAAGCACTTCTCGCTCGTGCAAAGTTTTGTTGACAAATAATGCCAAAGTACGTATTACCAGTTTCAATTGTCAAAATTTAGAACTTTTTTTAGGAAACTTCAAAACGTTTAGTAAATTAGCGGCGTGTTAGTAGTATACATATATTAATAGTGACCTTAAGATACACCATTTCAGCCCACGGGTACGGGTAAGCGAACACGTTTACCTCGTAGTTTTATAAAAGGCAACCATCATTTCGCAGATGTGTTAGTGGCGTTACCATTCTACCTGGTAGCCTACCCGTTTTACCCCGGGTAAGAGGCAGTCTACCCTTATTTACGGCTACGTGTACGGCTAAATTATCCGTACCCGTACACGGGAACGGTCTATCTTAAGGTCTCTGATTACAGTCTAATCTCACCTTGTGGACACCTCTCTATTACGGACAGTTCGTTTGGTCCCAGGAATGCCAAAAATCATACATTCCCTGCCTCTATAATACGGACACCTCTGTAAGTGGACTATTAGTTCTGTCCCTTTGGTGTCCGTATTAAAGAGGTTTGACTGTCTGACAGTGAGTGTAATAAGTACTTTGCTTAATTTGTGTCAATTACTCTCGTTTGACCGCGGTGACCCCCTTTCCCCTTCCTGTCTGCTCGCGCTTTCTAGCCATCTCTTCGTTCTATATCCCACACTGCTAACTCAAACTCGAGGACATTTTCAGCTAAACTGTTACCATGGCTCACTGTGTGGCTTACCTGATTTTTGATTATTTGGTTGACTGTATCGAGAGTAACTGAAGCTCACAATGCTTTTTGCCCTTGTTTGTTTTCCAGACAACAAAACGGAAATAATTGCGGGAGTTTCATGTGGACTTGGCTTCCTTGCAATTCTCCTTGTAACTAACCTTGTCAGGTACTACTCGGTATTTGTTATGAACCTTAGTGAACCATACAGCCTATTTCAAGATGGTGGCATCGTTTCTTTTCTGTGACATTCATTTTAAACGAGGCATTGGGGGCCAATCATCATGAATACAAAAGAATAACAAAATTCTAAAAAAAGCTAGACTACGGGTAGACCCTTTGTCTTTATCCTGGGATATCAGAGCATACGAAAATAAACAAAGGCGCGTAAAATTGGCCGTTCGCGATGGCCTACCTCGCGCGGGGCCGCTTTTGTCACGCGCGCCCGCGTATTTCGCTCGCTCTAGTAAGGATAACAAGGGACTTATATGCCTCTGTCAATAATTATGATCTCTCTTTTTTGTTGGGTGGGGTAGGGGGCACCCTTGATTACTTGCTTAACGTGATTTTCACATTTAGAGACGCCTTGGGCGATCGAGACGATGCGAACCATTAAATTGAAACTATGGTTTCAGCAAATACAGTCAAACTCCGCTTTACGGACCCTCGCTAAATACGGACAGCTTATTATTGAGGACAGTTAGCTTTGTCCCTGTGGAAAGAAGGCCTTTACATCTTCTCTAAATTCAATCCCCTTAATACGGACACCCCGTTAAAACGGACACGTTCCATGGCCCCCTCATATGACTGTATAGGGCTAATGTTGTTTAACGTTGGGGCATCGTTTAACCGCCCAAGAAGGCCAGATACAGTTGCATTACGTGAAGGTATTTGTAGTTATGCCGGTTGCTACCTATTAGCTCTGTACGTTTGATTGCAAAGCTTATCATTGTCCTTGATCTCATTTTCCAGAAATTACAGGTTAGAGAGGGAGCTGAAGAACAGGCTGTGGAAAATTGACTATAATCAATTGGGTTTTGACCGTAGGGCCTCCAATACTTCTTTAGCAAGTGCCATTGTTAATGTAAGTAGTACGGTAGAACTCCTCTGTAGCGAAGTCCTAAAAAAAACAGTTGTTTAATTTTATGTTCATCCATCAGATATATTTTGAACAGTTTTTATTACCTCATTTTGCATTTTGAGAAATTTCTCAACTTGCAACTCACGTTTCCCGTTTGCAGTAAACGTGACCCTACATCTCTCTAATATCTTCAAGTTACAACGTCTTGTAACTTTGAAACTCTTAGTCTTATATTGTTTAATTTGCTTGACTTGATGAATGTTGCAACTCTCTCTCTTCATGCAGAAAGACACGCATGATCACGAAGAGAATGTACCGCTTATGAGAGAAGAAAGCAGTGATGGTAAAGTGACAACCGCTGGTTATTATAAGGTAAGATGCTGTCTGCCTTCGTCGCATGGTTCGACCATGTGCTTGAACCTCCGAGTTATATTTAGACCCTGAGTCTTGAACCGGTCCGGGAATAGCCTGTTCCAGGTTGTCGGTCAGTGCGGACGGGCGAAAAAAGCGAGCGAGCAGTGAAATAGCGAACGAGCGAAAAACGGCGCGAAGAGAGAAGGGGAGAGTCTTGTAAGCATCTTTTCAAATACCTCAATCCTCCCGGTTCCTCGCCCACTTTTTGAAAAACGGTTTCTTGTGTCGAATTATCAAATGTCAAAACCTGAAAAGGTGTGGTCAAGGAGGGCTTCGCTTGCACGACGTGTTTATTAGACTCTGCGCTCGCGAAGCCAAATGATTGTCGTTAGTGTTGAAGTAAACTGTTACAATTGACCAATCATAGGGTATACCAGGAGCTGGTATACTGGAATGAGGTAGTAAAAACAATGCTTACAGGCTTTACTACTCCCCCTTGCCCCAGTTTTCTCTACTATTTTGAGGCCTGGGTCAGACTAGTGCGGAAATCGAGCCTGTAGCCTCCCACTCTGCAGTTCAGCCACCGTGGGAGCAGAGCCGTCTTTTGGCTTCGTCTTGAAAAGACAGAGGATGAGAAATGGAGACTCCGCATGTATCCCATCAAGCCTCTGAAAAAGCCGCAGTCCGAAATTCTAGACTAGTCAAACTTGTTTTCTTCGTCAAACTGGTTTTTCGAGTGCGAGCATTCGTTTATTGATGGTCATAACTAAGCCCGCAGTACCAAGCGCACGGTTATTAGGCCTGGGTGCGAGTCTGTTTCCTAGCAACGTGCAGCGCATGCTCAAGATCTTACTCGATTCATGCGGCGTCTTTCTCGAGTGCGCCTAAAGCAGGGTGCACAGTTAAGCCCTCTATGGACAAACCTAGAGCTGTTACGGTTACGGGACATTCTGCTCTTGGGTTCGTATCGCATAGTGTGCTTCTCTACAAGTCTATTCGATTCATCTTTGAGAGTAATGTACTTTTGACAAGTGTTCTACCCTACTAACAGTTGAGTACGTTATAATGTTAAATTTGTGACCAATAAAATATTGTTAACTTCACTGTTGAGGATATATCTTCCTAAATCTACCATCAAAATTTGTGATCTTCCGTAATCGATCGAAGGTGTTTTGCGTGATGACATGGCTCAGGTTCTGCTTTGTTCTCATAGGATTTATGTATAGTTATTATCCATTGTCTGTACTCTATCTCTCCCTTGTTAGCTTCTTGACTGTGAAGTGTGTCTATTTTTACCTGTAGGGAAATATGGTGACAATCGCCAAACTTCCTAAAGGACAAATAGATCTGACGAGGAAAGTCCTTTTAGAGCTAAAACAGGTTTGTATGAACAAAAATGCAGGTCCGGGTATTGGTTTAATGATTTGCATGTAAGTGAAAAATCATCATCAGCAACGTTTCGGAATGGGCGCTTGGCAGGTTGTTTGTCACGTGATACAAAATCACCATCCTGGGTACGCTAGAAACGCGTTGGGACTGTACTGTAAATCATGGCCGCGTGACTGCCGGACCACGTTGAAAGGGCCTATTGGTGCTACACTAAGTTGCAAAATAATACAATATTAATAATAATGAAACATTAGCTACCCTTCCGTAACAACACCAACCCCATTTAAATCCCAGAAACTGCTTTTTAATAAAAGAGCACTGGGTTGAAATTTACTCCAACCAAAAGGCGATTAACTACATCTCACCTTCCAGTCTTAGAGCCAGTGTTGAAACTCGCCCTCCTAAGCTACCCAATTGACTCCAATTCTCTCCCCGTTCCATCCCTGACATTTTATGGGCCTCCCCCCCGAGCTTCGCGAGGTTCTGCGATACACGTATTTCTAGTAACTAATGATAATCTACGTGATATGCTAATTTAAATTTATTACATACATAAGTTGGTATTAGTGAGTTTACGCAACAGGACGGCAGGAAGAAGAGGACGGCAAAATGCTCGTGTGTGACAAACGTGACAGGGCTATTACTTACGTATTTTGTCGTGATCTTTACTTAACATTAATGTTTTCCGGTGTTTTACCAAAAAGATCTGTTTAAAGGAAAGTGAAGTTTGGCGAAAAGTTATTTCAAACAAAATTATTGTCACACTTGTCACACAAGGTTTGCCTTGTTCTTCCCTCTTCAGTCCTGTTGCGTAAGTTCACGATTAAGAGGAACGCACCTCAACCGGAAGATGACCTTTTGCATTCTTGGGCCGTGGTTTTGCCCAAATATCTCTATAAGACTTAAGGTGATGTTACACGAGACGATTCTGTGTTGCGCTTAAAAATCGTCGTTGCGAATCGTTTCTTGTCACATCACCTTTAAGGCCGTTAGCAATAAAAATTTGGAAGCGTCATGGCATATTAAGGGAGGGAAAGGACTTACTTTCTGTTAACGTGTGTTGCTCAGAAAAGACGAATTTTGTTTTGCCGAAAGTCTAAATCTTTTTCTTGTGTTGCTCGAAGTATCCATTTAATATCATGAGTGACAAATTACTTCTTAATTTTGGGGCGAAATTTGTATAGGTAATAGCATGATTTGCAGGGTTCTCCCCAAATTTTAGCTCAGCAGGTAAGGGACCATTCATGGACGGTAAGGCCAAAAGATATACACTTTTCTCGGGGGGGGGGGAGGGGGTGGGGGAGTGGAGGGAGGGACATGGACCCCGCCCTCCTTGGGAAATTTTTTTTATTCCCATATTTTAAGACCTATTTTACGCAAATCTGCTGTCGTGTTATCTTTAGACAACAAATTAAAACGTTCGATTCCAATAATTTTACTATGTCTTTAATGTCCTCTTTCCAAAATGCATGTCCTTAAAAAGGAAAGCTGTATATACAGTACAGTCCAAAAGTAATGCACGTGCTAAAAGTGGCATAAGAAGTTGCTGCGCCGCAAGAACATGCAAGCCACCGCAAGAAGCGAAAGTGCCGTATTTTTGCGGACCCTTTGTGTTTTACCCGCAAGAACTTTGAAACGAAAGAAGTCAAAAATCTTCACCGCAAGAAGCTAGAAAACTACCGCAAGCCTCAAGAAGGCGCATGAAATTCTTTACAAGTGTTAACCTGAAAGAAGTTTGTGGTATTTGTCAACTTTTTGTTGCAACATCATTTTGTAGCTTTGATACTAATTCACTCTGTGGCAGCAAAAGGTAATCATGAAAGGACACACGTAAAAAGTTCCCTGAGAAAGCGAACAGCTTTCTCTGCTTTTTCTGCAAAGTGAACACTTCAATCGTTCAGCTTTTCCAAAGTTAGATAAAGCGTGTGAGGCGATTGTTTAACAAAACGATCTGTAGTTTCGAACATTTCGATCATTTCATAGTACAATACCATACTCTCGGCAAAACAAACCAAAGGCGTTGAATTTCTGCCACAATGGATATCACGATTCCAAAGAAAACATGACGATTATTTATCACTTTATTGCAGTAATTTGAAAGAGCCTTTCGTGAAACATTCCTTACTTTACTTTAGTATGTTTTTTTTTTTCGAGGAGCGCTTTAATTTGACACAGTTGTGGTCTTAAATTACACGGCTCTTTTGCGAAACACACTATGATCGTTATTTTTTTGAAGTGCTGCTTTTTTATCGAAATTGTGCACATTTCCTCGCTTAAAAGGTTACCTTTGCACAAGATAATTTTATATATACTGTTTCAAAATTCATCGATCCTTATTTTGCAAAACGAGCTGCAGTGTGCATTTTAAAAAAACATGAACGTATTTTTAGTTTATCTGTTTTGTTTACACGTGTTATCTATACATCCCTGTAATTGTAAACCAGCAAGAACGAAACACTTTTAGGGTTTTGAATGTTTAAAACTATGTGCCTAAAGTATAGATTAGTGATCCGCTGACAAACATGGAAAGTGGCACAGCTATTTTATTGTCAGAATAAATTTTCACGTGTTTGCGGCGATCTCGCAAAATGACCCGATGATCGTTTGTGAAACTCCTTCAAACAGCTACTGAAAGAAGCGAAACAAACGAACTGTCAGAAACGACAGAAACCACCAGAAAAGGATAGAAACGATGCAAACGAAAAAATCGCCAAACGATAATGTAAACGATTCAAACGCTTAGCGTAACGCCTCGCTTGACCTTGATCTGACCTGTTGAATAATTTTGTCTGCAAAATTTTCAGTGAAATATATCTATGAAAGTAAAAACGACTGAAGAAGTTCTTGCGTCTTGCTGGATTCAAGGCAAGCGCCCTACAAAAAGCCGCACGAAGCTGTCAGCTTGCGGACGCAAAAAGAAGTTCTTGCACATGCATTATTTTTGGGCTATACGTTTTGTACTTAGGTAGCTATACTTTTCCATATATTCATTCTTTTTCTTGTGAGGATCGGATCGGATCACAACTTGCATATTTTTTTTAAAAAAAAATATTTAATTTTTAAAAAAACCTTTAAGCGGTTGCAGGCGGTAAGAAGTGTTGCTTCAGGCGGTAAATTTTACCGGTTACCGCCTGATAAGGAGAACACTGGATTTGTAGTGATATTTGGCATAAATACCACGAGTGATATTTCGAAATTGTCATACGAAATTTCACGAGCCGTTAGGCGAGTGAAATTTGAGACAATTTTGAAATATCTCGAGTGGTATTTACGCCAAATATCACACTGCAAATCATGCTATTATTTGTTTATACTACTACCCACAAAAGGTTTGTAATTTTCACATGTAGGTATTTCAAATTAAGCTGAAATACCACTGCTATAAGCCAATCAAATTGCAGTAATTTTTCATGTAGTAGTATAACAGCTCTATACTAATATATAATTAATTTTCACATGTGAAATTACAAAACTGCCACGGGAACCGTTCATGGAGTCAAAGTTTTAACAAAGTTATGAATGAAGATGTTAGGGTATTAAAAGATGCTTTAGGCCCAGTTCAGACGCCGAACTTTTCATAAGGCGATTGAATTGAGTACGTGAGAAGTTCGGCGTTTAATTCGGCTTAGCTTGGAACGGCTTTGAATCAGGCGCCGAATCTAATGCGTAATATACAATAACGTAATTTGCAAAAGTGAAATGAAAATGGCCACTTTTAATTAGGTTCGGCTCATGAAAAGTTCGGCGTCTGAACCGGGCCTTAGAAAACCTAAACACACGAAAGAGCTCATCAAGAAGTATTCTAATGGGCATTTTATCTAAAAATTCCAAGGAACGATAAACAAGATTTAGAAAAAAGTACAAAGTACGCGTGTGACATTATTCCCTATTTTCATTTGTCACGATTTGATTACATATACGATTTTGGGAATATTTGATAAGTGTCATGTTGAGCCTGAGTGCCTCATTAGATTCCCAGTTTGTTGTGTTGGCCAGATCTGAGTACTTAACTGAGCTCTTGTTTTTGTCTTTTTAGATGCGCGACATTAGACACGATAATTTGAACCAATTTATTGGTGCTTGTGTGGAACCTGAAATTTGCATTGTTATGCAGTATTGTTCCAGAGGAAGTCTACAGGTAACGGAAATTTATAAAAGGAAATTTTTACAACCGTCTTTTTTCCATTTGCAGCATTGATTAGCATAAGTTAACAGTAAGCCACTAGCTTGTGAGATTGTTGCTGTTAAGAAACTGAAATTCGGGATTTAATTCAGCTTCTTGTTTTACACTTTTCCAAGCGAGTTCTTACAACTCCCAAAACCTAAGGTAACAACCATTGCAGTCTTCTCTTTCTCTCCCAACGAAAACTAGCCGTAAAGGCATTTGAGGCTCACACGTATCAGTCAAACGTCAATTCAGATACGCAGGCGACTTAGGCTCGCCTTTCATCCAAGAGCTAAAGGCCTTACAAATTCAAATTCAAAAGTTCTGTGGTGTAACGCAAGAATTTTGTCACGCTGCTGTCACGCTCTAAGAGTCACTGTTGGGGTATCGCTGACAGCCGCAATTAGTTTTCAATTCTCTGTTTTCCGTAGCTCTCAGGTAGCCATTAAAATCCGTTGCCGTTTACTCGCACCTTGTAGTGCAGGCGTTTTCTAATGGTGGCTTGGGCACAAGAACTTGGTTCGGAATGGATTGTAGGAGTATGTGTGTGTGTGTCGTCGGTGGGGAATGGGGGAGGGGGTGTTGAGCAATCTTAAGGGAGCTTAAGCAAAGGGGTTTTTGAGCTACCCATGTAAACCAGAGGTGGCCTTTTTACATTCTTGAGTGGTGGTTTGCCCCAAATTTTCGGTCAAATCGTCTCTATAAGAGTACAGAAGCAAAGCAATCTAAATTTTATATCATCAAGGCATATTAAGAATGAAAAGGCCTCACTTCCGGTTGACTTCCGCCGTGTTTGCTTAAGCTCCCTTTTCTCTGCTTTCGAAACTATAGATGGCCACTTCTCACATAGAAATAACTAAGGGATGGCTCTGCCTTTTCGCCGAAAGAATACCATTTGAGTGTCCGGTCAGAATTTTCCTGTTTCACGATATACTATAGGTACAAGACTCCGTTTGTCGTGATGAAAGCCTCAAGGGCCCGATGTATTGTTACGGCCAATCAAAATAATTCGAAAGGCCTGTTATACTCTTAGTGTAATTTGCAGTTTAATTTTTGTTTCTATCAGGACATTTTAGAAAATGAAGACGTCAAGTTGGATCACATGTTTATGGCTTCACTGATAGCAGATATAGTCAAGGTATGTTGTCGTTGCATCCTGTGATTTTAAAAAGTTTTCGCTTGGTACTGCTACTTCTACCACTACTATTATAGCTGCTCTGTTTTGTTGTTGTTACTACAACCTGTTATTTATATTCCTGTAGGGGATGGCATACATGCACAACACTGACGTGAAATCTCACGGCAATCTCAAATCATCGAATTGTTTAGTGGACAGCCGCTGGGTTCTGAAAATTACAGATTATGGGCTACCGTCGTTTAGAGCCAAAGTAAAAAAGAACCGGGAAGATTACGCCTATTACCGAGGTAACACAGTGGGATTTCATTACACTAAAGAGTCTATGTCACGTTATTTGCTATCTTTTTAAAAAGCTAAAAAGGAAGACTGTCCCTTTCAATATATGTTACGGGAGAAATATTAGAAAAAACGATTCAACCAACTGCTTGCTTAAGTGGAAGGAGAGTGCCTGGGATACCCAGGGGCTTCCATTGTGGCCAGCCAGCCCATAGAAAGAATACTGCCCCCATGGCAAGCAAATCCCCGCAACCAAGCCATGAGCCCCCATTGAAGGCACCCGTTACAGTGATGAAACAGTGGGTGTGGGGGTGGGGGAGGGGGACAGACGCTAAAGCAACCGCTCCACAGACCGCTGCACAAATGCTAAACGAAGAACTCAAAGATCCTAGCAGTGTACAAAGCTACCACGTACCATGTGAGCCTGCACTTATGGGATTAACCGCAGGATGTCGCTAAGCTTGTGGACGGCTTGACCACTAAGCTCGTGAACCGCTTCACCACTATGCTTGTGAACCGCTCAGCCGCTAAGCTCGTGGTGGTCGCATTTAACCAGATTCAATTGCAGAGGAGCTCTCCTTGCTTAATGACCCTGTTAATCGAATTATAGGCCTCACGACGTCTTGTGGTACTAAAGTGTAATTGGTTCATCGTTTTCCCTTATCTGATTTTAGATTTACTCTGGGTGGCTCCAGAGCTTTTGCGGATCAATAATCGGCCTCCGAAGGGAACCCAGAAAGGTGATGTCTATAGCTTTGCTATAATTTTACAAGAATTCCACACCAGAGAAGGGCCTTACAGCGCTAATTTCATGGAACCTAAAGGTAGGTTGGTAGCGGTTTAAAATTGTCTTAGCCAAAGAAAAAAATTCAAAAGTTGTAGTGGGGCTTTTAGGTCATTCATGTTTTCATCAACTTTTATTTGGTTTTTAATTAAATGTTGAGTGTAAAGGGAAGTCACCTATGCTTTTCCGTTGTTAGTGGTTTGCTGGTAATGGTCGGTGGCGAAATGCCAAGGTGTTTTTCCTGCCTTTAACTTTATCTTGATTTGATTTTTTAGTAAGTTGTCTGTTACTATTAGTAGTTAGGATGCTAAGACTTTCTTTTAGGTAAGATTGGTTATTCGTCTCAATTCACTTAAGTTAACCCATACACAGATTCCTGATCTAGATGCGAGCGAGCGTTTGACGTTTTTTCAAAAACACATTTTCTATTGTCTTATTCAGTTTGATAACGTCTCGCTTTTTTCTTGATGAATCACAACGTCTTTAACACCATGTAAGAATCTGTTTACAGTATTTCCAGCTGGCGACATCACTGATAAGAAACGTCAGGGAACTGACTCTCCGTAACCCGTGAAAGTAGAAGACTACTACGTACAATTGTGAACCAATTCCATTGTCTTGTTTTGTTCACTTGTAGCTATTTGGTATGAGTTGTTAGTATCTGTTTCACGAGTGAGGTAAAATTATTCTAATATCGGTGATTTTGTCACCTCTGCGTCCTGCGTCCCCGACTCATAAAAATCCCAAAGACGCAAAATAATTTGTGGTATACGTCCCGTAGAATATCCTGTTCGTGTTGTTTGATTACTGTGGCTGTTCTTGTGGCTATTTAACGGCGCATATTTGTTTTAGTCTTTGTTGTTCTTCACAATAGAAGGAGTACTTTTTTTTCAGTAAACTGTAATACAGAGTTTTGGAGTCTGTCTTAAAGATTAACTGTGTGGTTACATAAAGACCTAGGGACTCGTGTCTTTAGCTGGGACTCAATAGTTCTGGACTGGGACTAATGATTTTTCAGAAGCTGAGTTCCAGGACCCACCATAACTATTTGTAACAAAATCACTGCTCTATTATTGTTCACGTGCTATTTCATTCGTATAAATTGTTTAAAATTATTTATTTTGATCTCTGTAGACATCATACGTAGAGTTAAAGAAGCCGAGTTCCCACCATTTCGGCCAACAGTCACAACACTGATAGCAGGCCTTGAGGAGATCCGGGAAGTCATGAAACAGTGCTGGGTTGAGAACCCGGATGAAAGACCAGATTTCCATGAGATTAAGAAGACCATGCACAAGGTGCTAGTCAATAACGGAATGTAAGTACCTATCGACTTTAAAATATGTTGTTTTTGTTGTCATTTTTCTTTTCGCAGAGAAGTGTGGTAGAGGCCTTATCTGATAAATTGCGTATTATAATGCTCATGCAGCGTACAGGTTCTGCGACGTTTTAGTCGCTGCAAGCGTTGCACAAGATAACCTGCTTGTTGCAGCAGGGCTTTAACCAGCTGGCTATACAGATTTTTAAACTTGATTAAGACTGCTTGTTTATTGAAGTACAGGTAAAGCGAGAAATTATGTTCAGTTATAAACTGTACCATTTAAAAGGCTCAATTCCAAGGCTTGAGATATTCTGAGTGATTTCAAGACTTCCTTTCTGTTGTTTCTCTCCAAAGGAAAACCAACATCTTTGATAACATAGTTTACATGATGGAGAAGTATGCGGATAATCTGGAGGAACTGGTCATGGAAAGAACCGGTCAACTGATCGAGGAGAAGAAAAAGACAGACGCTCTCTTGGAAAGGATGCTACCAAGGTTTCTTTCTTTCATTATTAAGATTAATAAATAAATAAATGAATGCAGATAGGAAGGTAGAGAGAAGTGCACAAATAGGAAGTAGGGAGACCGACTCGAAAACCATAAAACCGGGACTGAGACACGTTACAGTTTTTAGTTGACAGTCATATTTGCAGGCATCAGCTGTCACAGCCAAGTTGACAAGTTTCTGTTATTGCGTTCACCTGGGGTTCGTCGGCTTAGGAAAACTAGAAGGAACTTTGAAGTATAGGTCGTTATTGGCTTAGAGGCAATTGTTATTCTGTTTAGCGAAATTATGTCAATACTGGGCAGTTAAAAGGCATGTGCATGGTTGTGGATTCGATTCCCAACTAATGTGAACTCGCAAGAATGAAGTCTCCCTCCCACCCACCCACCCCTCGCAAAACCCTTATTTCAACGGAAACCGCTGGTCATCTGGTGTCTTCCTAGAGAAAAATGCGGGCACAATTTGAATTCTGGGCTCGTCTTGACTCAGCGGCTCATGGCATAGGCCCATTAATGTCCGCTAACAGATTTGAGGCTCAGTGATAAAGAAGGTAGTACGATTTAGACCTGCGAATTCCACAGGAAGCCTAAGTAACCAGTTTATGAGCTTATCGGTAAAATTTTACGTCGGAGCAAAGTTTTGAGCTTATCGCGAATGCGGTATTCATGATTATTGCTGCGTAGCGACCGAAGGGAGCGAGCAGCAACATAATCAGGATTTAAAGGAAATATATAAGGGGCGACGAATTCTCGAATTCATCACTTTTTACCACAATGCATTGCATTTAACCACACTTTTTACCACAATGCATTGCATTTAACCAGAGTGCATTGCGCCACGAACAACTCAAATAAAAGCACGGGGAAGCTCGGTGGGTGAGAGAGTGCACTGTTCGCTGCTCAGAGTTAGAGTTTTCTCTGTGGCAAATTTTCTACAGCACGGTTAGAGGTCTTACCAAATTTTAAGACACCCAGGAGTCTTTCAGTTGAGTACGATGGTTAACTTGGGGATTGGATTTCAATTCAAGAGCCTTTGACTCGTGTAGGTGTTAAACCTGACGAGAAGATGAGCATTTGCTCTTCGACTCCGCAACACGGGGGATATACAAATTCCAGCTTGCTAGAAGGTGATGTGAAAGTGAGAAAATGTCATGCAATGCTGTTCTGCAGAAACTGTGTGAGCCGAAAATGGATGTGATTTTGACCAATTCGCTTCAAAATAACAGCGGAAATCGACTTTGCAGACGAGGACGTGTATCGGCGTTTTGAAAAGCATAATTTTGTTCTTTCATTCATTCGTTGCCATGGAATATGCGTTTACATTGTTTTTTCACTGTTAATAGCTCGGTTAATGCGGATGGCGATCATCTTGCCGGCGGAAGTTTCATGGGAAAGGAATAAAATGAAAGACTTCTCCACAGAATTATGTAATCAGCTTCTGTGGTGTAGTGGTTAGGTGCAGTCGCGTCGAGTCAAACGTGCCGGGTTCGAGTCCTACCGGATTATTTATTCCCACCTTCTTTTTTTCGTTTTTTGTGTTGTTGTTTTCTATAAATATATAGCTAAATAACTGTTACTTAATAAAGTGCAACAAACAGCAAGAAAAGTATTGTGTTTCCAGAGAAAATATCGTGCACCGTATATTAAATATATGGATAAACAATCTGAATTTCTATTATTTCCTACAATTTACTGTGGGAAAACCAGAGTTGATAACCACTTGATCATTTTCTAAACAACGTTCCCACGAGTTCTTTCTATAGACTGATAGTAATTATTCTAGTACTTTCCAACATGTAAATAGGACATTCAATGCCATTTTTGATTCTTTTAAGTCTCACTGCCTAACTAATGCCAGTATCAACAGAATGTGCCGCAGCATTACTATCTTTTAGATACCCTAGTCGTTATCAATAATCACGTTTTTCTGATTTACTCAACTCCTCACCACAACGAACTGTACCTTGGTGTCGGGACTGGAAGCTCTACCGTCTCGCCATGTCGTTGACTGGTCAAGTCGATTGTTGCGATTGCTAGACAACAACGATTGTGAAAAATCGTTTTCCTTTGCGCTGTCACGGTTTTTTTAATAGCACTCTTTTGATGTCGGAAATCAAGTGAGAATGAATCTTCCTTGGACTGGTAGAGAAAAGGAATGAATAACTAGTGCAAGGTATACATATGCATCACATCTGGTAGATGAGGTAGACAGTTAGTCCTTTTTAGGGTCAGTTTTGTTTCTTTCCAACTCATTTCATATTTCAGTTCATTGTGTGGTAAGAAGAGCGCCCTTAATTTTTTTCTTTTTTGCGTGCTTTACAGACCTGTAGCTGAGCAGTTGAAAAAAGGACAGACAGTTGAAGCAGAGAGCTTCCATGAAGTGTCAATTTACTTCAGCGATATTGTAGGATTTACCAGTCTGTCATCGGGGAGTACACCAATGCAGGTACAACATAAGCTCATTTTATCACATGTTCGTTCCTTGAGGAATCATAAGAGAAGTGGTAGAAACTGTTGTGTACAGGTTGGTCCCACCACTCAACGGGAAGACTTGTGCTGTTGTTGTGTACTCGTTTCCCCTCCATTGTAGAAATTAAATAATGGTGTCCTATTTGCCCTTGTCAATCACTCAAGTAGACTAGACTTGCAAATTATGGGGGAATAGGTCCAGCCAAAGCAAGCCCTGTTAAGCGGGGAGTTAGAAAATGTTCCCGTGCTATTTGTCTGAAGGGCTAGAAAAAAGTCCGATCCAGTTGTCCGGGACAAGTAGACTTTCTTGCTGGGCAAGTAACGTTTAAAGCTTACTTACCCCATGGGCAAAGGTCCAGGCAAGTCATCCTCTAATAAAATCATTACTTAAGCGAGGGTTCGCACGCACCTTGAAAATCCTCTCAAATTGTAGTCGGTGCTGGAAAGTTCTTGAATTTCAATGCTAACTGAATAGTTTAAGGAGAACTGCAAAGGAAAAGAAGCAAACACGGACAGACCTTCGGGATAAAATTTCTCATGGTGTGGAAGAACGAAAAAAGACGTAGACTCCAGGCTCTTTTTTGCACTGAATGGAGTCCATTAAAAATGCGAAATGTGTCCTTGAAGGTCCTCGAAAAGTCCTTGAATTTTTTGTTCAAAAAAGGGTACGAACCTTGTAAGCAAGAAGTGGCCCCGGGCAGGCAAAGAGTTTTCTTCGACCCCTGTAACTGGCAAGGCAAATTTCTTTTTCTCAAAACATTTCGAGATGTCTTGCATAGTCTTCCCAAGGTGGATCCTCCCCGAGTACACTTGGTTTGACCACTTTCCAAATATTTAGACATTTGAACTGAAACGTTTTTATTTATTGCAGGTTGTTACCCTTCTCAACGATCTTTATACACTGTTTGATGACATCATCCAAGAATATGACGTGTACAAAGTAAGTGGTTGAAACACAGCTGATGACGTAGACTTCTTTCCTCGTTAGTTATCTCTTTCAGGCTTTACTTATTGTCGCTTGCAAGAAAGCAATGATTTTATGACGGTGCTGTACTCCAGCACCCTCGAGGCTTTTTTTCTGTGCGATTTGGGCAGGAACATAGCATGTTGTACCCTCTGGATTTACAGTCCTTGTATACTCACAGTAACTGGGGAGAGTTGTACCACGCACTTATCACCCTCGTTCTTCCATATTTCCCGAATTGATCTGGTGGCTTATTATCCAGAGAAAAGTGCTTCTGATTGGTTGACGTAAATTTCCCTCTCGGCACGACCCTTCAGAAGTATTACTCAGACCTGTGTAGTTACATGTCCTGAGTATGGAATTTCTGTGCTCGTGTCTCATACGTCATTTTGCGGGGAAACCAGTGGTGACGTCGTGAAACGCGGGTATTTTCTCACGCCAGGAACCCTTATAACGTGCTTTTTTCAGCCCAAAAAATGGCAAACAGCTAGTTCAGCAATTCGTTCCTCACGTTTTTTTCCTTGGTAATCTTCATAACGGAAATTTTCAATTTTTGGGATTGTAAGCTACCTTGTATCGAAGCTCAGATAGAACTGTCCAGCACCTTTGTTTATGACGAGAAAATGAGCACGAGCGGCAGCTCTGCGAGGAATTCGCACCTCAGCCAGGGGGGACGAATGACAATGATGCCCATGTCTGTGAACCGATCTGTATAAACATGTATTGCAGAGCAAAACATAATAATCAAGAAACAAAATACCCATTCATTGAAGGAAGAAGTGACAAAAATTTCAGAGTTGTAAATTTATTCACGGGCAGTATTTTTGCGATAATTTTATTTTGCACTGTGATGTTATTCGGTTCACAGGCATGGTCATCATTGTCGTTCGTCCCCCCTGGGTGAGGTGCGAATTCCTCGCAGAACTGCCGCTCGTGCTCATTTTGTAGTCATAAACAAAGGTGCAGGACAGTTCTATCTGAGCTCTGATACGAGGTAGCGTCCAATCTCAATACTTTTTTCCTGAGTTGGAAGCAACGAACAGCAGTAAAAGTCGTTGAAAATGCATTGCAATACATCAAAATATATGCAGCAGGAGTTTGAGCCAAAACTGCAAAGGGATATTTTAAAAATGTCGAAGAACAAGTCATTCTACTTCAGAGCAAGGTTTGGAGCAATTTATAGTGCTTCTAAAACTGAAAAGTACCTTTTAAAGAATAGCACGATAGGCAATCGGCTTTTGTTTGCAGAATTAGCAAACATTGAATTTACTTGTCCCGAAAATTCAAACTGGTGGCCCCTTCTACCTGATAGTAATTTATTTTTGAAATTCCAAAAACAATTTAGCTCAATTTCACAGCTGAATTTTGAGCGACTTTTAGTTACGGACTTCTGCTCCAACGATTTTTCTGAAATTCCTCTGGCAAATTTATTATATCAATTAAAGCCGATACCAGAAATTTCAGTAAAAAATGTCAGCAAAATTTTTTACTAGACGCGATTTTCTTTGAACATTAGGGTCCTTTTAAGCGCTAATTTCTCAAGGAATATTTACCATCAATGAAATCGGAATATTCCGTATTATTGCCGAATGGTATCTGTTGTTCTTTGCAAAGTTTCGCAGGCATCGCATTAAGAACCAAAAAGTTATGACGGAAAATTTGTCACAGCAAAATGCTCTTGTATTAATTACGGAGCCACCTTAATCTGCTTTATGTTTCTATTGCTATTTTAGGTTGAGACAATTGGTGACGCATACATGGTTGTATCTGGATTACCAATCAGGAACGGCCATGAGCACGCTGGTGAGATATCCCGGATGGCGTTACACTTGGTAGAAGCTGTGAAGAAAGACTTCAAAGTTCGTCACAAACCGGATCATCAACTGAAACTCAGAGTTGGACTTCATAGCGGTAACTTACGTGTAGCAATAGGCCCTTTCCAGCTAGTGCTTCACAAGGTACAAAACCGCCACGCTGAAGACGCAGTGGGAAAAGAAACACAAAGGAAATAACCATTTTAAATGATGTGAGCTCTTTTGTCTTGTCCCAGTGCGTGTCTTGCTCTGTAGCATGGCGGTTTTGTACCACGTGAATGACGTTTCGCCCCATGTAAGGGAATGCGGATTCCAGAATCCAGGAAAATATTTCTCGTGGAATCTGGAATTCTGGGCTTTGGAATCCGGAATACAACTCAAGGAACCCGGAATCCCACTAACGATTGGAATCTAGAATTTAAACTGTTCCACTGAGAATTGGGATTCACTACCTGGAATCCAGAATTCACGGCGTGAAATCCAGAATCCAAGACTGTCTTAGATTTCTTTACATGGGGCGAGACGTTGGATAAAGTTGCGCATCCTTGAGTGGAACGCACTAGTAAAGTCATTACACTTTCTCATACCAGTGGGTGTGTGATTTTCCTTGCAGGTCCTTGTGTGGCGGGTGTGGTCGGGAACACGATGCCTCGTTACTGTTTATTTGGTGACACAGTTAACACTGCTTCAAGAATGGAATCTAATGGAGAAGGTTTGTACCATGAATCGTCGTAAAACCACCTCACTCTTTTGTAGCGAACGTTCAATATAGTTAGTGCTTTGTTGTTTTGTTATAGCTCTCCGCATACACATCAGTGAGGCAACAAAAGGAATTCTTGATGACCTCGGCGGCTTCGAAGTTGAGGAGAGGGGAGAAGTGTTTTTAAAGGTGTGTAATGTTTATCGTCGTCGTTGTTGTTGTTGTTTTTTTTTTCATTCACCCACACGTACAGAAAACTCGAACAAGCGTTTTACCCAAAAACAAACATAGCCGTTATCGTAAAGCCAGTCTGAGTGGACAGTGCAGTTGCAAATTTAGAACTTTTCCGTAAAAATTTATTTTTGCAGGGAAAAGGCACGTGGAAGACGTACTGGCTGATAAGTGCTGTTCCACGGCTAAGTGGTAAAGTGAACAAGCTCCTTCATCCAAATGGTACCCCGCTAGTGAACTACCTCCAAACTCCAGGCCATCATTTCGGTTCCAACAGCTCGCTGAACCTCAAAAGACAAGACTCGATGCGCCGAGGAGGGAAGAATATTTCACCAAGCCCTATGAAGAAAAATATGCACAAAGTGACGATTGAGGACGAAACCACAGCTCTGTTAAATCAAACATCAGTATGACCAGTGCATGAATTTCCGAGTCCTTCATCGACTTCCATCACAACGCAGAAGATAAATCTGATTTACCGAAATACTTGGCATATTTTGGGGGATGGTAGGGATTTCTTAATGCATATGGGCTTTCTAAGAAATGCTCAAGATGGCTTTTTCCCCTCTTAAAACATTACCCGTGGGATCTTCCTCAAGAGAATCTGAATGCTGTCAGGAGAAGCAAGCAAGCAGGTTGTACTGCCCAAGTCGCCCAGAAGTCGTCACCTGATTTGCGGTCATGTGGAACAACTCATGTTTTCACGTTGATCGTTGTGAACTTTTACGACGAAAGATATAAAGATGATTTTTCAATCGAAATATGGTAGTGTGCTCTTCAAAAGCGTCGAGACTTACATACGTTGCTTAATGAACTTTCCACTCTGTGTATTATAACCAACCCATTCATTTCACTCCTTTCACTCCTTTTACTTCAAACTATCCAGACCTTGTTGTTGGACACACGGCTCTCCGCAAGGATCTGGGTCGATGAAGGGAAGCTCTTATAGCTACGCTTCTATATACGGTAGTTAGCGCAAGTGGTTGCATTGTTTATCGCTTGTTTTTATATGGTTTATAACTTGTAATCCGTGGCTTTCATTTGTCCCCCAAAATGCGCAGTTCATCAAAAGCGTCTTACTCTTATCAGCTTTTATTTCATTGCATACCATTGAAAGATTTTAAAAGCTGGGCGTATGAAATCCGTAAAACTTTCAGTTGTAAAGGCTAAACAGGTTCCTGTGCAACGGGGGTCTAAGTGGCAAATTTTAGCCGAAAAGGTCCTGAAAAACTAGTCTCTCACTTGCGGGTTTTACTAGTTTGCGTTGACTGGCGCGTAGTGTGCCGTGGTTAGTCATCATCATCATCATTATTATTCAAAATAATAAGAATTTGGTTCTACGGTGAGATTTGTGCGACAGATCTCCAATCAGAAGAAAATGAATCTCTAGTTTTCCGAACGTTAGAGTTTGAGTTTTTTACTGCCATGATTACCGTCGTGGTTGATATTTTAGAAATGGTTTCCGTTCCACCATGGTACAGACATTTGGCTCCAGCTTTAAGTGACTTGAGTGGGTGGACGGGGTCGGGTAGAGAGATAAGAGGCAACTGACAGCCTCTAATAATATAGCGCTGTAAAGCGTGGAAGTCAGTTGATTTTTATTTTGATTTGTAAATACGTCAAAACGAATTGCCTTAGTGTCATAGGCAAAATAGCGTTGAATGAGGGGACTCGATTACCAGTTGAAACCGCCTTGTAACGTTCAGCCTACGTTTTGGTAGTGAAAGGTTGATGATATCTTCTAAGCAGTACTTATATAATAGTAGTCTGCCTTGATGAGCTCCATTTGGAGCACAGAGAAGTACAAGTAGCAAAAAGTATTCAAATTGCCGACTTCAGTGTTATTGTAAATAGAATTTACGTTGTCTTGTTTTGGCTTCACCGCAATGTAAAAATGGACGATATTGTCAAGCACTAGGCTATGTTTTTACCCCGTCAACTACGCACTGATACCGTATTCCTCTCCTACGAACTGCCTCACACTGTGGAAGAAAACAATATATGCAAAGGGCAAGTTTGAGGGAGTTAGAGAAAACTATTAGGTGTAAAAAAATATATTTACAAAGATATACAAGATAAACATTTTTTTCATCTCTGAAAGGTTGGCGATAGGTGTAGTCTAAGAGATTGAGAGTTCACTGTAAATGTTTTTTTAAAATTTTATTTTCAATTTTCTGAGGACTGTCACAATTTATTTTAACTAACAAAGATGTAGTTGAGTGTTCTCTTGTAAAAATAAAGATCGTTTACCAACAGACTAAGTGCCAATGCCTAGGCCAATCCTGTTCTCTATCTAACCACTTTATGACAGTTACTGTGTTTTGGGTTTCGTTTAAGTGCTCAAATGCTTCGCGAAACGGTGTCATCCAAAGAGAAACAACGAGAACCTCTCTACAACGACCACCTGTTCACAAAGGCCACTTTGTTTTCCCGGCGGATACTTTTACCCTTGTTTTATACCTACAAGGGCTGCCTATTTCCAAAAGCAGCAGTTCTGGAGACGAGTGAAGGGTTGTATCGAAAGAAACTCTAGTGTTACTTTGGTGAGGGTGTAAAATACAAAAACTAGTAGACTGGAATCCGTAGCGGGATAAAGAAGCTGAGCACCAGCCATTAGCTCACCATTTGAATCTCGCCAGTCATTCCAGCTTAAATATGGCAGTCTGCGGTCTTGAGATTCACCATGGCAACATCCGAAGCCCCAAAATAAAGAAAACTATAGGAAAATCGTATTTTCAAATCGGCATTGTTAATCTCCCGGGCATCGACGAAGGCATTTCCCTCATTTAACTAATTCATTCCTGTTTTATCACGTTACCACTTTCCAACCAATATATGATAGCTCCAACATCCGGTATATAAACCGGTACACAATCCACAATCTGTCAATCCCCTGATTCGTTCTGACGAAAGGTTAGCGCTGGAAACTCACCCTGTGGTTGCCATTTTATTGGGCGATCCCGCACGAATTTGATCACCTGGGAAAACAATCAGATTAAAGGGACCAGTGAAATAGGAGGTTTAGAACGGTGCAGGTCTACTGATTTTATTTTATGAACTAAGTTGATAAAAGCCAAACTTTACTGTGAATCCTTATCCCGTGTCGGATACTGAGGCTGGCAAAGACCAACGTCTGTAGAGGGGGATCATGGCTCAAAAAAGGGGTAACAACATGCGCTGTGTACTACTTTCTCAACTTGCTAAATTGTCTAATACAACGCAAACCTAGTCGTAACATCTATGCATATTGTCCGGCGGTGAAAAGGATTCCACAGTTTGGCACCACTACCCAGTACAACATGAATCGAAAAACCATCGGGTTTATTTTGGCTGTTTCGGCCGAGCACCAAGAGAAAAACAATGTGTTATACTACAACTTCTATTACAGTCAAAAATGTGGTAGATAAACTAGAACATAGCTGAGCGACAGTTTACGAAGAATACTGTCAGAACGCAGGCCAGAAAAACCTGCCGGAAAAAAAACCCGTAGGGACAAAAGTCGGCGGGAAATCTCGGTAGGATCTATGGCTCATGCTCTAAACAACCCATCCTACGAAGGCTACAAGGATCGAAGGTCTCTGTCCACGTTTACTAAGCATGTATTCCAACAAAGCACGGTG
>NC_133206.1:15635166-15655166 GCF_958299795.1 Porites lutea
GCAACAAATGAGAATTCAAATTTTGATCTCTTAGGGTTTAAAGGGTTAAGTTAGGTTTTATTCCCAATTTTTATTTTCACGTTCACCGTGCTCGTTTTCCCGTTCCCCAGTCTCCGTTACCCAGTTTAGTCATGTTAAACATCCGATCCGTTCCGAAAGGGTTCCAAATTTCCACCACCCACTGTTAACAGCTAATCGCCTGGCCCCAGTTGTTCAAAAGGTGGATAACGCTATCCGCCGGGTGAAGATCTATCCAGTGGATAACGCAATTAATTTATTAGCCTGCGTAGCAAACGTTTCCAATCGAGTTATTGCGCGAACGTTAGAGCGGGAGCAAAAAAAAAGTTGCTTTTTTTTGCTCTCGTTCCAACTTTCTCGACCAGCTCGCACGGAAACGCTTGCTACGCAGGCTAGGTGGATATCGCCATCCAACGTTTGAACAACCGGGGCCTGAAGTTTAATAATCGACAGAAACACATTTGCTAAATTTGCCAGAGCACACGCATATTGCTTTCAAAAGCTGTCATTGTCATTGGTTCCGGCAAACTAAACTACCCGACAAAAAGTGCTGCAGCTGTTTTGAGCGTTGAAGGGCAAGTATATGTTAACTTTCTTTATAGCTATACCCTTTTTGAATGTTATATGGAAACCACCTTTTCTATGAGCATTTTCCAGGCTTATCCGTATTGAAATAAGGCGATTATATTTCGTAGTTGTCCTTCACTGAAATTTTTCATCATTTTATTGCAGACCGTGTGTTTATTTTATATTTTAGCAATGCTAATCACGAGTTTCCCTGTTGTGTCTGCGGTTAAATTTCTCCTTTTAATTATAATGAGCAGATGTGTTGGTGAGTGCATTTCACGAAACAGTCTTCAGTGGTCTGCTTACGGACGCATGTTAAGTAATATTTCAAGACCAAAAATTGATACTTTTCTGTGTATTTTATGATTTTTAGGGTAAACGTCTTCACTTTGTCTTCATCGAATCAGTTAAAACATTCTAATACAATGCTGCCATAAAAAAAGAAATTTTGTCCACCGAGGTTTTAAATTTGTCTTCGAATGTTGCCATCACTGGGACACTTCCGAGGTGAGCATTGATCTTAGTTACCTTAAAGTTTTCTTTATGACGTTTCCCACACTGCATTAGTTATTGCACATATTAAATCAGGTTTTCTCTTCTTTGAAGTTTTTCTTAGTTGAAGTGATCGTTTTTTCCTCCAGTTCGAACCTTACGAACTGTTTACATGTTACACTTTGTCCAAACGTCACTATACGATTCCACGAATTTATTCATTTCACGGTCAATAGTGATGCCTATTCTCTTAATAGCCCAAATCAATTTCACTCTTCCACTCTTTTCCGGAGTAGTTACTTCCTTGAAATTTCTTACAGTATCAACAGTAAGTTGTAGTTGTCGACAGTTGGTGGTCACGTGATAGTCGCGAGCTTGGCGATAACAAATGGCCCTTGAATTTGAGAAGAGCAGACAGTAATACGTACGAATTTCCTTTTGAGGACTAAAAGAAGAATTTCGTTAGGTAGAAAATGCTTTAGAAAGGTCCGTGGTTGTTGCATTTCACTTTTACATCAAGATGGAATCTATTCAACGGAACCCTTACCCTTGCCTCTGCGATTCATTGCCGTTACAACACCAGATTTGTAAGCAACCCTAATTTTCATCGGCCAAATGTAAGCAATAGTGATGAAGCTGCCACTTTTGCTTTTGTTGGATCTAAAATCTGGGAAACCGGCCATTCCCTCCGAATTAAAAACTAAGGAATTTTCTGCGCTTTCCAAAAGCGCGCGAACTCTGAAGTACAAAAGCCGCCTTCACAATTGCGTTTTTCGCTGCCCTCAATCATAATTACGATCACAAGCACGAACCTTGAAACACAGGCTCGATTTCCGCAGTCTCCAGGGTCCGGTCTGACCTTTTGAATAGCCTGTGCAAACAGCAGACATATGGCGACGCTACCACTGGTTTCTCCGCCAAATGACGTCTGACAAAAGAACTCAGAGATTCCATACTGATGACGCGTCACTACCCAGATCTCGGTAATGCTTCTGATTGGTCGTGTCGCGTGGGAAATTTGATTCAACCAATCAGAAGCACTACACAGATCTGGAATCCAGGAATTTCTGCGCTCGTTTCTCAAACGTCATTGAACCCGTTCAAGTAAACCTCTGTTTCCCAAGAGGTTCGCTAAGATGATTGACCTCAGCGGAGAAAGCAAACGTCAGTTGGCTTTTGAACTTCAAAATTCGCGTGTTTTTGAATAGCGCAGTTTAAAGCTATCTTAAAACTACGGTGGCCCAGAAGGGTCACACATGCAAATTAAAAATGTTGCTGCAAATTAAAAATAGTACATGCAAATTAAAAATTGTACATGCAAACTAAAAATATTACCTGCAAATTAAATATAGCACATGCAAACTAAAAATATTACCTGCAAATTGAAAATAGAAAACATATCGATGCAAATTAAAAATGAAAAGTCCTGCGCGCGCAGAATGAGTGATGAGGACCTGGTCCGAGCCGTGCGACCTGGCCTTACAGCCGTCGGCCCATTCATGTTTCATGTTCATAATATTTTTAGTTTGCATGTACAATGTTTTAATTTGCATGTCCTATTTTTAATTTGCAGCAACATTTTTAATTTGCAGGTAAAATTTTTAGTTTGCATGTACAATTTTTAATTTGCATGTCCTATTTTTAATTTGCAGCAACATTTTTAATTTGCATGTGTGACCCTTCTGGGCCACAGTATAAAACAACTTCTATTAGCAATACAAACTTTTGATCTTTTAAATACCGAATAAGTAATTTGATTTCTATGCCCTCACTAACAATAATCATAAAGATTGCTATAATTGTTTTTATATAAAATCGTAAGTACAACTTCTTGCTCTTTAGTTTTTCTTTCCCCGTTGTAGGTTACTTGTAGTTTTTATGTAAATGTATACGCCAGTTAATTGCACGTGGCATTGAATAACTCGAAAGCCTAAGCTCCTTTAGTCACTGCGCACATTTCACCTTTGATCATGATTTATGTAATCTGTTGTTCTTGTTTTTGTGCTTTTGTAATGTATTGTAATCTATGTAGTAATCTCCCATAATATTGCAAAAAATAATCTGAATCTGAAATCTAGGCATTGAATGTCGATTGTGCGGTTGGCGCTAAATAATTTGTAAAATGCGTCAAACTAGATAGTCCTTTTTCTTTTAAACGAGTTATCAGAGTTAAGGAATTTCGTGATTCGTACTCAACTTTCCGTTTCAAACGTCGAAACTTTTCATATGCTGAAGAAAACTCTTACTTGGGTCGGCCCATGAATTACTCTTACATCCAATTAAACGGCACAAAAGGAATGATATTAAAAGCTAGTCCAACATGGCTGATGTCCCAAATGAGTTAAAGTTTGACCACGATGATTCGGACGTCAAATTTCTTGTCCAGCTGGGAGAGGATCCATTCTATTTAACGGGCAGCAACTACCGGCAAGGTTAATTAAATTAATTGCGACGCCGAGACGACAAGTTGATTTGAATGTATCCAATGAAAGGCGACAACGAGCATTGTGGGCGGGAAATAAGTTAAAATATTTTTTTGGCACTAAATGCCCAACGTCTGTTTCAAAATTTTACGCAAACCCATTCAATGTCAGTCAATCATGGGATTGTGGACTGATGAAAATTCATGGCGTGACCATTCAAAACCTCTCCAGCTGTAATATTACATGGTATTATTTTTTTCAATATTTTACAACATGAAATTTGGTATTTTCTTGAATTTTGCATTTATCCGGGTTCTAATATCGTTGCTTTGATAACTGTTACCGCTAAGAATGTTGAAAATAAAATCTCAGCGAACGATGAGATAGACTTCAGCACTATTTTAAGGTTGGTTTCCATGTATCCTAACGATCACTACTATACGTTGCAGCTTGCTGGACGTTTTTTAGCGATCGTACTTATCATATCAATATAGCCTACCTGTATAAATATTAGATTCAATTTAGAAATTTTAGAATTTAGTTCACCTGCTTACAACTGTATTTTGGGCTTGCTTCTTGTCATTTCACTATAACATCTTATATGTCGTGTTATCCGATGAATGAAGACAAAAAACCAGTCTTTAATAGGTTTTCTTGTGTGACTGAGCCGGTCAACCAAAATGAAATTTGTCAAATTTATTTTATAAGCAAAGGTGAAACAGTTTTCATGTTTCAAATAAACGGTTGAAAGGTTCGTCGTTTAAACCGGGTCTAATCAGTTTTACTTCAGCTGTTGTTATCCTGTACTCAAGAGTTGGATGGCGGCGCGACGGTGTTTCAAACAAGTCGTGTCACCTGTGCAAACAAAAAAGTTTCCCTCTAAAGTCCCTTTTTTATTTTAACTTCAACACAGACAAATTTGTTATTGACTTAAGTAACCTTTCGGTAGACTTTCATGAACCCACGTAGCAAATCATGGCGTCAGGAAACTTCGTTCGGTAGGTCAGGACTGTTCGATTTTTTTTCATTTTAGCTCACTTTTTTGGCTCGTTTTAGTTGCACACAAATGCGGCTTATCGGTTCTTTTCTGTCTTATCTGCTGAATTCCTTAAAAAAAGCTTTCCCAGTAATGATATGGAATTATTATTTTTATGACATTATAATTTTTATGTATATTGTAAGAAAACTAGCATAGCAAGAACGTTGAAAATGTCTACGGGCACTAAACAAAGTTGTGGACTGCAGCTTACATTTCCTATCAAGTACCGAACGTCACGTTCGTGTACATATCTGAGGAAAGAAATTTTTACCAGCTGATGGTAATTTTAGTTGATGTTATTTATTTGTTTAGATCATTTGTAAGATAACTCTCAGTTCTACCTCGCGAAACTGGTGGAAGCTGAAAGCGTTAATTGCCACATCCCTAGAAGAACTTTATTATACATGAAAGTATTGTAAAAAAAACAAAACAAAACAAAACAAAACAAAAAAAGGAAGTACAATATAATACTGAATTCTTGAACCCTCAATATTCTTCTTTCGAACAAAAACAGACCTCCCCTTACCGGTTTCACTCCGATTTTTCAAGCTTTTTACCAAATTCCAACAAATTTCTCGAACCTCTTCGAGCATACACGTTTCCGGAGAAATTATATGGTTGGATGTTTCCTTGGAATGGCTGATTCATAAGTTGCATATGCGGAACATGGAGGAATACCGTGCCGATCAAAATTGTATGATTGTTGTAGATAACAACAGCGCAAAGCGCATAAATTAAAGGGAACACAGTTTTATCCGTCAGACTTCTAGGTTTGCAACCATGTGACAAGGTAGCTATTGTATTGGAGGTATAAACAATAACTGTCCGCCAAGAATTTGCATGAAAAGTGAAAGAAAGAAAATAATTCCTGATTTTCTCGAAAGACCCGAAAAAATTTTCGTAGCCACAAAGTTTTTCTGGACCCTTCCAGGTGAAAGAGCTTCGGACTGGAGCGTTGAATGCATGTGCTATTAAATATCTCATTTCAAAAGGTTTTGAATTCATTGTATTCCTTTTGAAGGATTACAAAAATACATTATGGTAAAAATTGTTTACATTTTCTTAAGCTTACTGGTTTGACGGTATTTGCTGTTTTCTCTTAGAACGAACCCGAAACCTTAAGATTTCTCCTCACCGATTTTAATGGCGCGTTTCTATATATATATATATAAAAAACTGTCAAAAAATTGTTTAATTGCTCTTCTCTTGAATTAAATGAAAAAGTAGCCCATTCGAAGGATACAGAAAAAAACTTTCGTGCTACAAACGGCATCGTTTTGTTTTCGCTTGCGCTTGAAATTTAATAATGAATGCCTCATTCCTCCAGAAAGAAAAACATTGTATGAAATTGCTAGCAATTAAAGTGATTTAAGCATATTTTATGCGAGAAAGTTTTTTCCCCGGAGTGGGTCGACGGCGAAGAAAACGCATGGTAAAATAAGCCTATCTTCTCTCTTTCTTTCTGCTGAGACACGCACTGTATACGAACTTCAGCTTGGAGAGTCAAGAGCGTCGACGACTGTTCAAGCCGCTGAACATTTTACCTCCATAACTTTACCTTTACAATAATTGTAATTAGGACGTTGAAGTGGTAAGTTTTAATGCTTGTTTTATTTTTTATTTTACTTTGTATCACGCTTTTGTGAATTAGAAATGTTACCGGGAATACTGAAATGACATTAAGATATCGCTACCTAGATAGTCAAGCGAAAATGTATATAACCAGTCAAGGGGCTACGTATAAGAAAAATATCATTTCTTTTATGAATTATAGCTCTAGACACACCATTACACGTCGGTGAAAAATTGGCCTGTCTAGCTTGACTTTGTTGATAAATAACTGCGAAAAAACTGAGGACAAACTGGTGGCTGACGACGTTTTCCAAACTTTTACTGCGTTGATAGAGCACCACTACCAACTCTATTTCATTAATATTTAACTAATATCCAGTTATTTTTTAGTAATTTGATACAAAAATCGTTTTATTAGTAACCAACATATCTTTTATATGTCGTTTCTCAATATGCATGTTAGCCCTTGCTTTTATAAAACACTACCGTGCATGAAAGAGTTTTTCCCATTTTAATGTAAACATTTAATGGTAAACCGCTGAGAAGCTCTTTGACAAGGTGTAAATATCATGGCTGGCGCAGCTGTGGAGCTACGTCCTCGCCATTAGAATTTATAAGAAGATTTTCCTGAATGTGAATCTGAGGTTTTTCACATTAAGGCATATAAACAGCTTGCCTGAGTTAAGCTTTTAACCGCCCATTAAAACATCATTTTGTCCAGCTCATACGAAGGGACTAAAAGTCGTCTTGTGCACTGTATTTAAGCTTTAAAACTCTCTAGAAAGAAACAGGAGACCAAGTATTAAAGGCTTTGACCCAAATTACGACGACAGTCTAAAAAATACGACGTTTATTGAGCATAACCATAACTCTGCACGCGCATCGAGTTTCTCTTTTCTGTCTTTGGGAAACTAGGACGTGAAAGGACCAAAGTTTTCGTTACTTGAGAAAGTGAACGACAAGGAGTTAAATTTTTACTGCACTTTTACATGAGCTGGGATGCGGTTTCCTCTCGTTCAGCACCTACGTAATTTCCCAACCTTTTGATAACTGATCTCGTTGTAATAACTGTGAAGTACGTTTTTTAATCAGGTAGTGTTTTCTCTTGTGTTGGATCGTAAGGTCCCTGTCGTAACCAGCGAACAGTACAAAGTTGGTTGGTTGGTTTTTTCTTAATCTATTCTTTTACAATAAGGTTCTTCACCGGCCATTGCTTTTGGAACATTCTCGTATAATGTAAAAATGGACTAATCGCTACTCACAGAAATTACTGATGAACTTCTTTAATCTTCCGAGCGCATAACTGCTCTTCTCACGTGGGGGGTCTAATTTTTTAATATTTCAAATATCCCAGTACCTTTTTCACCATTGAAGTTGATGGAAATGGAATTTTTTATGTGCTTTCTAAGTAAAATTCTTTCCTTACTTATCTCGTTGTTGTCAAGAGTACCGTAAAAATTCACCAACCGCCTTCTAAGATGACAGGAACTAGCTGTTAGGGAAAATGAGTCAGTTTTTCGGAAGCAACTAATGAGCTGCTGATGCAGAGATTTTGATTGGTCACGTAGAGCGTTTTCATTCATTAATTTTTCAGAGAGATATGATAAAAATAGCACAAAAGAAGTGAAAACAAAATCATTCGGCGCATATATCTTAGTTTTACCATATACCATGCACCTTCTATTCAATGGGCGTCAGCATAAAACAAAACAAACAAAAAATTAAACACCAGAAAAAGCAAAAACAGAAAAAACAAAAAGAAAACTGGATAATATGGATAATAATAAAAAATAATCAGTGAGTATAAAGCCAGCTTTTTTATATTTTCGTCAAAGGTATGACCCTGCGGTAAGATCAATGACTTTCTTTTGAAGCTGCAAAATGATTTCTGTTCGAATTAGGTGGTTCAAATTTTTCGTCCAAAACTCGACAATAATCAAAATTAATTTTCTCCACTTTAAAAGGCTCTACAAGCTGATAGAGTCATCAAAGATATTTTTGAAGAAAAGACAGACCTTCTCGGTGATATAGAAAGTATATTATATGTGAATATGAAATATTCACTAGTTATCCTTAATACGAATCTAAGGCAATTAGATTAGGACAAGTTTTTTTCAACGAACGTGAGTTGCTGGCAAGTCACGTCAGTTTGACACAATTCTATAGATACTGATATATTTAATGGAGAATGTTTTTGTCCGATTCATTTACGTCAAGAAACTTTAATTTATGAATATTCAATAAGCTATAAACATATGCCCAAATCTTGCAAATACTTTTCACATTCGCTTTACTTCGAATCACGATACGGTTACATAAATCACAGACATGACATGCGTTTAGATGAAAGGTAGGATTATTTTCTGATGCACGTTTTTGAGCTTTTAATCTATAGATTTACTCCTACGTATTAATGCAAAAACCTCAGACTCAAAAATACCTTTCTTCAACGGTTGTCACTCTGTAGCTAGGTCGTGTTTTTGTTGTTTTAGATTAGGCTTTTTAGTGCAATTCTTAAATCATAGAGCTTGAAATTTCAATGTTTTCTCTCGAGATTTGCGTTGGTAAAGCTGTCAACGGTATGAATCGATGTTTTGAGTTACTTGGATTTCGATTTTTTTCAAATACATAACCTTCTTGGTGCAGTTTTGAGAACGTGATCTCGCGTTAAAAAACGTGTATCTTCGTCAACAGTTACAGAGGCATGAAAGAGATAATAATCGCGTGATTTCGTGAGAGAAACGAGTAGCCTAAATTATATTATTTATTACTGGGAAAGCGTAAGAGGTAACGATTATAATTTTTCCCGCATTGCCCGATAAGAGATATTTGTAACTGCTGTAGGTCAGAAATAGCTTAAAGAAAATCTTTGAAATGATATTTTACTCAAGCTCTACAACCTTTCCATACGTCGCTTTGGAGAAGCGATTAATTACTCAAGCTAATAGAACTGTAAACAGAATAACCGTCGAGTATACCAAAGCTCACCAAGGAGCAAAAGGAACAAAGATCGTCGAATTATTTACGCGGTTGATATTGGTTCCAAGTTTCCTGGGAGTTACATTTATTTAGAAAGATGGAAAATTGAAAAATATTTAAGATCACAACTTAATTTAGGTTAGATTTTGATGTTTTCTTTATATTTTTGGTAAGTTTGCTCTCAAAATGCTCTCAAACGACGAACAAAGTCAGGTAGACCTCGCCTATACCATTTTATAGGTACTTCTAAGTCCTTATACACCCACACATAACCCTGTTGTAATATATTTAACGCCGCTTGCTTAAAAAAATATTCCCCAAATTGCAGGTGTTTTGTTAGTTATCTTGCGTTGCCTTTTGCGAATGAAATTACCGTTGTTTTGGTTATAGGACCAATTACAAATGGTTTCAGATGAAGAATATTGTAAAAACCGAAATTCGAATTTTAATCTCAGTATTTGTGGAAAATTAGATTTGTATGCAGTTTACATTTATGAACAAGCTTGAAAATAAATGTTTTTCTTTCTCCAAAATTTGTTTTTTTTCAAAGGTGCCCGCAACGTATAGAACCCACTGACGATCTATCTTAACCTTATATTAGACCAATTGTAGTTTGCCTTGGTGTAATAAAATCAGAGACCTGTTTAGAACGTTGAAAGGAAAAGACATTCCCTCGTGGTAAACAAGTTCCTTCGAATTCCGGAGTAGAAGTGCTCCCTTACATGAACTATAGATATAGGCATGTGCGGCACCAAGCATAAGGTGTGTTTTATGACCACTTTTGGTTTGACAGTGGGTATAGATTTTAGTCGTTTGGATTTAAGATAGAGTTAATTTTTTTTAGTATCTCTGGAACCAGATCGTATGGAATGGGGAAGGTTGTGTTTATCACTGCGTTTCCCCTCTCCAGAAAAGTCGTTCAAGTCTGGAAGAGCACAGACCGGATGTTCATGCGTAAAGTGCGCATCGCATTGTAATGCAATATACCAAAATTTGTAATTAAAACTGCGCCGTACATATATTCAGTACCTTTTAAAAAGCGCAATATCTTGCAGTGTGCGTAATTTCTAATAGACGAAGAATTGTACGTGGGCAATTTGTAAGACGTAAATAAACAGTCTTAAAGCGAAAAAAAATATCGGTCAATGAAATAAGAGAGAATTTTAATTACCTCTTCATTGTTTCTAATGGTGTTATTTAGTGCGTCCAAGTATTTTGAAAAATAATTTTCGTTTAACAAGAAACGTAATACGTCTTTAACGTAACAAAGACGTTTTAAGTCACAATCAGGTCGCAATGTTTCTTAATAAGAGAAACGAGACATTTTTTATTTTGTGACTATTGATGTGAATGACTGTAAGATTGTTATAATGTTGATTTTCCTTGGCAGTATATGATGATGGAGCATTGTACTTCATCTTTGCCATACAACATCCACTTGAATACACTGCTGAGCAACCAGCTCAAAGAGCTTTTCTATTATTTCTGGCCCCAAACTTGAAAGACATCAACATCATTAGAAGGCGTAGCATACAAACTATGGGCTGTCATTATACCGCAAGAAAGAATGAGTTCTCTCTTTTATACAGCTTGTATACAGCGCTTTTTTTTTTTAATCAAAACATGAAAACAACTTACGGACAAAATTAAATACAGTGCAATTATCAATTTAATATTACAAAACAATCTAGACGTTTGTCTTGCTGGCAGGTTAGTTTTAATACTCTGAGGACGCTAATATTGACAAAGAATTGAAATTAACTTATAAATTCACTTAACAACAGCAATGAAAAGGACAACTTATATCTCCCGATCCTGTGGATGAAGTTGGCCCGTGTTTGTTCACATTTGGACGATCAGGAGGTACATGAGATTTGCTAGTGTGATGTTTGTACAGTAGCTGTACTCTACGGTGTATGAAATGTGTCTTGAGAAAGCGACAAAAATGTTTTGTTGAATGATTTTAAATATTAGGAATGTATTCCAAAACTGACAAGAAATTTGCAACGGTTCCAACCAAGTTTTTCAGGAAAGTTACTTCACCTATAAGAATGGCACTTAGTTTTGAACGCGTAAGGAAGAAATTCCAGTTGCCTAGCCTTCTATGTCTAATTTCGACGTTAATTTTCTTCATAGCATGCCATTATAGCAGTTTCTTGCTTTGACCAAAAGCATTAACTCCAAGAACTCGACACTACTCTGATAGCTGGACAATTTTTTTCGTTATCGTCGTTTCAGTAGAGATTCATCACAAACACATCGCAAGTTAATGGGAAATATGATTAAATAACGGGCTTAAAAAGTACAGTGTTTATATATTTGCGTTTCTTTTTTTGGTGAAAATATGGGCCAGTAATTAAATTAAATCTCCTGACTTGCGGTGGTTCCACTTAGGGCTGTCATGCAACATTATCGACTTAAACTTCCACAATATTTTGCTAATTCAATTCACTATACATGTACACAACGAATCTCACAATATCACAAAAAAAAAGTCACTTCATCTCTAGTATGTTCTTCTGTGCTAACACAAAAAGGTATCATTAATAAGAATGTTGCGAAAGATAAGAGTTTTTAACAATTATTCCCTGAGCCCGAATTGGCTATTGACTGAGAGGCCATGAGGGCGAGAGGAATAATTGTATTAGTAAAATCCAACTAGTTGCTCGAGTAATGGCGGAGTAAAGACCTTCGATGTGACTGTCCGCAAACTTTACACTTTGCATGGTGGCTAATGGCCGAATTTTTCAATAATCTACTCAGCAAAAGAGCATTTAGATCATCGGACTCCTCGGACGACTCAACCACATCGCCTGAGGCGAAAAAACCTAAGAAGTACGATTCACCGCTCACTGAAGGACCCGAACAAGAAGAAGATGAAGTAATGGCAGCTCTTAATATGTCGGAGGAGGTTGCTGCCAAAGTACAAAAGATTTTGGAAAAGCTAGAAAAGCTAGACACGATAGAACTGTCTTTGAAGAAAATTGAATCCAAACTGGCAAAGCTAGAAACACGAACGACAGAGTTGGAAGCTTTCAAAGAAGAAGCCAAGAAGGACATAAGCGAGTTGAAAGATGGCGCCAACTTTGCTTCAAAACAATTACAGGAGAAGTCTCAAGAGTTAAAAAAGGCACAAGCAGAAATTACCGAGCTCACGAGGAAGGTGCAAAAACATGAAGAAGCAGTTAAGGAGACCGAGTCAAAATGCTTGTATCTTGAGGCCTATTCTCGACGTGAAAACATCAAGTTTATGAATATCGAAGAAGGACCTCTAGATCAACCTGAAGACACCGAGGAGATTTTAAGAGACTTTTTAGAACGCGAACTGGGATATGTAGATGCTCAGAGTGTAGAATTTCAACGTGTCCACCGCACAGGAAAAACCAAAGATGGGAATCCTCGTCCAATTCTTGCACGTTTCCTGAGGTATAAAGATGTGTAAAACATTTTTTCACTGGGACACCGCTTGAAAGGATCAAAGTTTCAAATGTTCCGAGACCTACCGACTGAAATTGTTAAACGCCGCAGGGTACAGATGGAAACTTTTAAAACTGCTAAACGAAGAGGAATTCCAGCGGCTTTTAGCCAAGCACAACCAGATAAGTTGTATATTAGAGGGCGCTTATGGCCAGTAGGCAAAGAACTTCCTTCATAACTTTTTATAACTTTTGTCAAAGCTTCAACAATCGAGTGCCGTCGGGCCATCTGTCACTGTGTGATTGATGAAAAACAATGTATAACTTATGCTATTGCGGACGGTTGCTTTCTTTATTAGCTTTTCATTTTTTTCTTCTCTTTCAAACTTAGGAGAGAACCTAAGAAAACGCGTCTTTCGTCCCCAGTCAATTTAACCTTTTATTGATTTAAATGTGTGTGTCTCTGTTTACATTTTGCATGACAATGTTTAGTTTGCTGTGTTTTTACGTAACCTTACTGTTATTTTATTTAACCTCTTGTTTATCTTTTTTTATTTCTCATATTTGTTTTTTATTGCGAGAATACTCCTTGGGTAAAGACAGTCGATGCTATCTGACACAAACGTCTAAAAATGGATCTTAAAATAGGATCAATTAATGTTAGAGGTTTGGGAGACCAGGTCAAGCGGCGAGAAATCTTTAACTGGCTTAGAGCAAAAAAATATTCAGTATATTTTATTCAAGAAATGCACTGTACAGAAGACAATAAGAATGATTGGCGGGCCGAATGGGGCTATCAAGCTTTGTTCAGCTGCTGCACCAGTAAAAAGGCAGGTGTTGCCATACTTTTTAATAATAACTTCACCTTTCAAATCTCTAAAACATATTCCGATCCCGAGGGACGGTTTATAATATGTGATCTGACAGTAAATGGGAAACAATTAACGTTGACAAACATTTACGCTCCAAACAACGATGATTCAAATTTCTTCACCTCGGTTTTTAGTCATTTGGCTGATTTCAAGTGCGACGAGATCATAATAGGTGGCGATTTCAATTTAGTTTTGGATGTCGAAAAAGATAAAAAGGGTGGCCTTGCAAGGACTCATAAAAAATCATTGGAAGTTATCAATAGCGCCTCTGAAAGCTTAGATCTGATCGACGCCTGGAGAGTTTTAAATCCTGATTCTTCCAAATTTACATGGAGACCGAGGAAGCCTGAAATCCACTGTAGACTTGATTTCTTTCTAATTAATCAATGCACTTTCTGTAATATTATTAATGCAGAGATATTAGCAGGCTACAAAACAGATCATTCTATGATCACCTTACAAATTTCTTTACACTCCATGTTTTGCACTCCGTTGACAGCTGTAATTAGTTTTGAGTTACGGTATTTTTTTTGATTGTTTTTATTAGCGATAAAACCGGACACGCAAGATTATTATTCTTTCTTAGAATTTAGCCAATCAGTTTTCAGCTCGCTCGTGGGACTAGCGTGATTAGAGAAATTGAAGGGTCTGTGAGAAAGAATCCTGTTATTGAAAACAGTGTCTTATACCTTTTCTTCAAATAAGATAGGAAAATAGCCGTGTCATCACGGGATAACGCCTTACAGAATTGTAAGTATGTTCACATTTGTTGAAGAAAGTTTGCTGATTTCATTTTCAGTTAGATTCGATTTATCAAGCTTTTATAGTCGATTCACAAGTAAGCAATGCAATGTATGCCTTTATTTTCAGTTGACTACGCATATACACATCTAGCTAGTTGTCGCGAGATTGGAAATTGTGACATTAAAGTAGTTCAAAAACAACTGGTAGATCCCGTTGACATTATTTTCCTGGTGTGTCTTCAACCCGAGTAGTACCCAAAACCGAGGTACGAAACAGTCAAAATTCTACGACGCACGAGGACATACACCAAAGGTCAACAAGTCATCGAGAAGATCATCTTGGCGACAGGAAAACGAGGACGACCGACAGCAAAAGGAGCGACCGACTGTCTTTGGAAACCTTCGCCATAAGGACAAGACTTCTTAAACAAAGGTACAAATTATCTGATTCTTCGGTTTTTTGGTTAGATATCGTGATCGCGTGAGGACCGCACGCCAAATTCTCTGCATGAAAACGAGGCTAAGGGCGTGAACGTTGAAAGAACGACAACAATTTTTTAGATCGCAACACGATGCCTCCAAAGATCGATTTAAAGACCCTCTCTGGGAAAAGAGATAACGCTATCCATGTACTCAATGAATTATTCGTGGAATTTGAAACTCTCTATTCGGTGAAACCCGAACTAAACTTATTGGCAGCTGTTTTTAATGAGATCGAATCAAAGTACAGGGCTGTCAAGAAACAGATGGAGATCATTGCCGATAGACTAGTTGAAGAAGGAGTCACGTCAGAAGACGAAAGAATAACCGAAAATCTAAATTCAGGAGACGAAATTAAACCGCGATATTTAGAAACTTTGCGAAAATATGCGAGTTATCAAAAAGAATTTAGTACATTCCAATCAGCATCGCAAAACACCTCTGAAAGCACTGCAATCCTCGAAGCAGTCGCTGACGCAGTAAAAACAATGGCAGAAAATATGGCATCAAAACCGCACGCAAGTGGTTTAGAAAGGCTACCGGCCCCATCGTGGGATGGGTCACGCAAGGCGTACTTAACCTGGAAAAAGGAATTTCAGCATTGGATGAAAAAACATGGCCAGGATAAGGATGAACAACTTCAGAGGTTTCGTAAAGCCATGCCCAAGGGTTCTTGGTGGACAGAACAGTTGAAGACTTGCAAAAACATCGATAGAGCATGGGAGATTTTAGACATAGAATTTGCAGATAAAAGGAAGTTAATGGACGAGCTGCTGGCGGAAATTGATAACTACGGCACTGTAAAAGGCGACTCGAAGAGTCTGGGACGTTTCGCCACCTCAGTACTAGTGTTTGTGAGTGACATGGAGGACAATGGCTGTCCTGTTCAGGAAGTAAGTGAAGCGCCATTCTTTATGTCGAAACTTTTGTCGAAGCTTGAACCAAAGGACAACGCGGACTTTGGGAGAGAGATGCAACGACAAAAGAAAGAAGAAAACGTGGCAAATTTAGTCGATTGGCTCCACCAAGAGGCAGCCTTTCGATCCAGGGGAAAGAAAGAAATTGAGGGGAGCATCAGC
This sequence comes from Porites lutea, assembly GCF_958299795.1. Lineage (NCBI taxonomy): Eukaryota > Metazoa > Cnidaria > Anthozoa > Scleractinia > Poritidae > Porites > Porites lutea. The sequence goes on from NC_133206.1 coordinate 15,650,847, forward strand.
TATAAAGAGCGCGGAGGCAGAAGGACCGATCATCACGCCAATGACGCTAGCAGTAGAAAAGATGATGAATCTTGTCCCCTCGGCTGCAAGTCTAAGTATCTGCTCGCTTCCTGTCCGGTATACCAAGGGTTAACAGTCAACGAAAAGTGGGAAGTCGTTAAGGAGAATAAAAGATGTCGAAAATGCTTAAGAGTGTCTCATCACACGAATGACTGTACGAAGGCCGACGGAACTACTTGTGACAAGTGCAAGAAAAATCATCACCGTTCTCTTCATAACGAGAAGAAGGTGGACCCATCAAAGTCAAACTTGGATCCTGACGCACCTGCCTTTAACAAAAGAAGTCCAGATCAGGCCGAGTCTAAAAACAACAGTGTCCAAGGAAGAGACAACGAGGGCGCTAACGATGTCAAGAACGTACCTGGAGTTTGTCCAGTTCAGAAAATCAGAGTCAGAGATAGCGAAGGAAACTTCAAAACCTTAATTGCCATGTTGGACACCGGTTCAAATACAAGTCTTTTATCTAAGAGGGCTGCAAAGCTACTAGGTCTGTCTGGTCCTCAGACACACCTTACTATGAACTTAGCCGGAGGACAACAAAGGGGAGAGGTGTCTGAAGTCTTGGAGATTGTGATTGAATCACCCGTCGATGAAGACATCCGAAAGAACCTCCGAGTACATACCGTTCGTAAGCCTTGTAGCAGTGCTAAGACCGTGTCAAGAAAAACTGTTGAAGCTTATCCTCACCTCAAGACGATCGCAGATAAGTTATATCTGTCTGGTGGTACGGTCGATCTTCTGATTGGAACTGACTTCGTCGATGCCTTTGTTGACATCCATACAAACAGCGGTAATCCAGGAGAACCAGTGGCGAAAAGGAATTGTTTTGGCTGGTATATCTTGGGACAACTGGACTCGGATGCTGAAGCTATACCACGTGTTCACTCAGTGGACATTGGAACTGTGAGCGCCGCAGAAGACATAAGGAAACTTGTTTATCAAGATTTCTTAGGAGTCAGACCGACGGAACTTTGTACCTGCAGTGAAAATGCTCTGCGCGAGAACAAGTTCGTAAAAGCTCTCTCAGCCTCGACCACGTTGGTGAGCGGAAGAGTGCAAGTCAGGATGCCTTGGAAGGAAACCGGGCCTCCGAAACAAAGTAATTATGACATTGCCTTGAAAAGAATGTATTCAGCTGAGAAATCGTTCAAAAAGAAAGATTGCCTTGCGATCGTGGATGAAGAGGTCCAAAAGCTAGTAGATCAAAGCTTCGTCATCAAAGTACCACCTGAAAACGTGGATCACAGTCAGCAAGAATGGTACATGCCACTACAAGCGGTGTTCACTCCAGAAAAGAGCACAAAAGTCAGACTTGTGTTTGATTCATCATCCAAAGGGCACAACGGTCTCTCCCTTAATGATCACCTAGAGAAGGGACCAAATTACATCAGCAGCCTACCCAATGTTCTATCAGCATGGCGCTGGGATGAGTTTGCGTATGCCGGAGATATTCGCAAGATGTTTAACCAAGTGTTGGTGCATCCGGATGATCAAGTTTTTCATCGATTCCTGTGGAGAAAGAATCAGAGTGATCCTCCCACTGTATACCAGTGGCTCAGACTAAATTTCGGGGACAAGCCAGCTCCAGATATCGCTTCGAATGCCATCAACATCCTGGCGAAAGCTTCCCAACTGGAGTTCCCTGAGGCGGCGAAGGAACTTCAGGAGCGAATGTACGTTGATGATATCGGTGGATCCAGACCAACCGCTGCTGAAGCCAAGCATGTCACAACTACAATTGACGAAGTGCTTGGAAAGGGTCAGTTCCAGATAAAGGCGTGGCATTCAAACAGCCAGGAAGTCGACCAAACCAGCGGTGAACGATATACAGATTTGCTTGGTCACAAGTGGGACAAGCAAGAAGACACATTCGCCCTAAAGAAAGACTCAGTTGTGAGAAAGAAAGAAGATTTCACAAAGAGATCGTGCCTCGCCCTATTGGCTCAAGTATGGGACCCTATTGGACTCGTCGCGCCTGTGACGATTAAGTACCGAATTGACCTCCAAGAACTGTGGAGTACCGGATATGGTTGGGACGACATCCTCCCAGAAGCAATCCAACAAGAATGGAAGGAAAACGAAGAAGCAATAAACCAACTTCTATCTTTCAAATTTGACCGGAAGCTAAAACCAGATCATGCAATAGGTCCACCTCAAGTACATGGTTTTGCGGACGGAGGAGAACTGGGGTATGGAGCCGCCATTTTTCTCCGTTGGAAGCTGCAGGATGGAAGTCATCAATGCGTTCCAGTTATTGTCAAGCCCTTTGTCGCCCCGCTGAAACGGAAAACTATTCCCCGACTTGAACTCTTGGGGTGTCTAGCTCTTACGCGAATTTACAACACATGCCAGGAGGCGCTGGCCTTTGTTAATTTTCACGAATGCGATAGGACTTTCTGGACAGACTCTCGAACAGTCTTAACGTGGATCAAGACCCCACCTCGAGAATTCAGACCGTTTGTATCAGTTAGGGTGGCAGAAATCCAAGAAACAGTGGGATCAGAACAATTCCGCTACATCAAATCCAAGTACAACCCTGCAGATGCCCTTACCAGGGGAATTGCTCCGGGTGACCTCGAAAGTTGGATCTCGGGGCCGTCGTTTCTAAAGTTGCCAGAGACGGAATGGCCAAAATTTGAGGACGAGGACCAGAACCCTCACCAGGATCGAAAAGAGACTTTAAAAGAAATGAAGGCTGCAACGAAATGGCACGACAACAGTAGAGAGTTTCATGCTGCCTCAGTTCACAAAGAGAAAGAGGACAACCCTATCTTTTGCTACTTATTGCAAAGCTGCTCGACGTTCACAAAAATTCGCAGAGTCCTTGCTTACGTTCATCGTTTTGTTGACATTACAAGACGTAGGGCTGTACCTAACAGCTCCCTAACAGTCCAGGATCTAAAGCGTTCAGAATTGCAACTCTTGAAATGGAGTCAGCTCCACCTAGATGTGTCACAACTTGACGAAAAGCTGATCGCCACAACGGACGAGGAAGGGCTAATCAGAGCTCGTGGCCGCCTTGAAAATGCCAGGATCCTACCAAAGGACATGAGGAACCCCGTTGTGCTGCCCAGAGATCATACACTAGCAATCCTCCTTTTACGACACTTGCACCAGAAACGCGGACATTGCGGTTACAAGAGTCTCATGCACGAAGCAAGGCGAACGCTTTGGATTATTGGGCTCAGAAAAATGGCTAAGTCCGTGGTCAGCAAGTGTGTCGACTGTCGGAAACTGCGCAAGAAACCCCTACAACAGCTTATGGGTCAACTGCCAAGTTTGCGGGTAGCAGCCGGATTTCCTCCATTCTCGAACACCGCTATGGACATGTTCGGGCCACTGCAGATCAGACTGAACCGAAGAACACTTCAAGAAGCCCAGATAATAATTTTCACATGTGCAACAACGCGAGCGGTTCACCTGGAACTCGTAACTGACAAGTCAACCGAAGCCTTCCTAATGGCCTTTCGTCGATTCGCATGTTTGCGCGGACACCCAAACGTCTGCTGGTCAGACCGAGGCTCCAACTTTGTAGGGGCACAGGAATACCTGAGAGAGGTAATGCAGAATTGGGACATCCCCAAGATACAAAGCATCCTTTCAGAAGAATTTGTCTGTGATTTTGAATGGCAGTGGAACGTCCCACATGCGAGTCACCAAAATGGGGTTGTCGAATCGCTGATTAAGTCCGCCAGGCAAGCCCTCAACAGTGTATGTAAGAATCAAGCGTTCACTGAAGAACAGTGGAGAACGTTCCTGGCTGAAGTTACCTACATGATCAACAGTCGGCCCCTCTACCCAAGTTCCGAAGACGTCTGGGAGGAACCACCTATTACCCCGAACGACATCCTAATTGGTCGTCACAGCTGTCCTCCTCAGCCCGAGCAAGAAACCAGAGTTAATCCGAGGCATTTAATAAGGAGTGTCCAAAACAGAGTTGCCGAATATTGGACTTGCTGGATGAAGTACTTTGCTCCATCGTTGCTGCCGCGGAACAAGTGGTTTCGTAAAAGAGAGAACGTCAAAATCGGCGATTTGGTCCTCGAGCTCAACCCACATCGGAAGAGACTACAGTGGGAGATGGCGCTGATTGTAGACACCTACCCAGGGGAGGACGGATTAGTCAGGAAGGTGCGCATCAGAACCCAGAATGGCGAGTACGATCGCCCCATACACAAATTATGCGTTATTGCTACAAAGCAAGAGCTTTGTGGAGAAGAACAATAATAGAAACATTTATTACTCCAGAACACTGAGCTG
>NC_133206.1:15660166-15777666 GCF_958299795.1 Porites lutea
GTCACACATGGCCTCTAATATCTTATTGTTTAACATTTTTGTTTTTTGATTAAGGAGTTATTTTGACTGCCCATTCCGAAGGGGTGGGTACAAGAACACCACACTGCTCAATTCCTGATTTGTAATCGCCTCCTGTCTCCTCCCTTTTAAATGCCACTTTATGATAAATCATTCTGTCTAAAACCCCTTTAAATTGTTTTTTCCGTTTTAGCTGCCTCGGAGTAAACACTACGTGATTTGAAGCAAAACGGAAAACAGCCGAACTAATTTAAACTTTTTTGATGAACACTTTATTTAAACGTACTTAGCTAGTTGTTTATTGTTTGTGGATGGAGGAAAAACGTACTTGTGTACCATATGCATCTCAATCTTGTCACCCTTTTTAAAAGAATTATTCATCTTCCACAACGCACAAGATGAATCTCTCGTTTGGCTTTCCCTGCCTTAACTTTGGACGGAAAATAGATTTATACCTTGGGGTTGTATATAATTATAGAGAGAGCTTTTAAGTATTTATTTGTTAAATAAGGCAGTTTTAATCTATATACGCTAAAAAGCAGCAGGATTTCACTAACATCTCACCAGAGGCTACGTTTTACGTTAATTCCGAAAGAGCAAGTGGAGGTTAAAAAAAACACTTTAACTCTCATCGCGGAATATCCTTTTATAGTTGCGACAACAAGTCTGTCATTGTTAAAAGGAGTGCCACAAAGCTTTGTTTGCGTGGTCAAGTATCTTGTCATCGTAACTAAGTGATTAAAAAGTGTACATTCAACTTCTGTTATCAGTTACATCCGCTAATATCACCTGCTCGACTTTTGGAACTAAATTTGAAAGCTTTGATCAGATCGGGAAGCTTTGATCAGGTTCCTCAACAACACGAGTTGTTTTGCAGCCTTAAAGCGCATTTCGAGAATTTTGACGACACACCCATGAAAATCGGTAAGTTTTCAGCCGAATATCACGTTCCTTTTCTCTTCAACCAGTTATTTTGCAGGAGCAACCGCTAATGACAAGACCACATCAAATCCTTGAGAATCAATGCCGGAGCCGTTTGCTCTAACAATTCAACTTGTTATAGATTTTCCAAATACGTGTGCAATTCTACTTGAAAGATATTATTAGTCAGGTACGCAACGTATTTTTTGGTCTTGTTTCTCCAAAAGTCATTGTTTCCTCGTGGCTCCCAATTTGAACTGTTTTTCGCTAAGTTCATGATTTTTTAATATTTTAAAAAAATCCAGAAAAGTATCAAGATGCCTCTGGGCTGCGATTATCGCCATGGATTTGTGTCGGCTTAGCATGAAAAGTTCACATGAAATGTCAAAATAACTACTGAAATATAATAGCAGAGCTGATATTTTGAGTCTTGGGGACGAATTTTAGCCGTTGAACTTGATGGAGGAAGAGACAGTTGACTTTACATATGTGCCTAATGCAGAGGTTAGATGCCTGTCAGTTCTTGTTGACTTAAATTTAAGTCGCAAATGAGCGAGGCAAAAACAGTTTCAGAAGGATGTCAAAGGTTTTTTGTCCCTTTGTTTTAATGAACGTTTTCGCCGGAACTCGGAGTAGCTTTTCTGCTAGTTTCTGTCAATCTAACTTGACAGAAAATATTGGGAAAAATAAAAATGAGTGTGTCTCCACATACACCTCCTAAACAGTCCTCATGCAGAAAACTTTTTTCCCCTAAGAAAGTTGAGTTTTCGGTCGGAAAGCTTAATCTCACTCGTTTTTCAATTTATCGCTATTTTTGCCTTTTAATTCCATAGCTTGGACTGATAACAGAGCTTTTCGTTCAGATAATCCCACAAACACCAGACAATCTTGGTCAAACTTTCCCAATAACTGTTGTAGCTACATTTTGCATTTATAGGCTGAAATAAACAGCCTTTTACGATTTCCACTTGACAGGACGTTTTAAACAACTAACAAAAATGCATGTTATTTTCTAATTTCCATCAGATGAAAAATATTTCTTAAGGTATTTAGTTAGACTGAGTCTTCGTGGTTGGTTTGTCTATCTCAATACAAAACGAAAAGGTCTAACGGAAACAATAGCGGTTTAGAGACGTACTTTCGGATGTCTTCGGAGACGTTTCCGAGTTGTCATCGGATATCAATATTACTATTACTACTATTCTAGAAACACACAGTCAGTTGATTTTCGTAGCTGGTAACTAAAACACTAATTCCTAAAAGTTTAACCAGTCGCTGGTATCACCTTTAGTCTTATAGCCCGTCAGTTTTCTAACCTCTCTGGCAAAATCATATGGTATTTTTTCCACTTTCAGTTCTTCGTTTTCTTTCTCATTTCATATTCTGATAACACTACATCACTAATACGAAACTTTTATCCTTTTATTGTTAATATTAATACTTGTTTATATTTTTATTATTCAAGTCACTATTTTAATAAATCTTATTGTTTTACAACAATATTAGCGATGATAATAAACCTTTGAATTGTTTTAACTGAGGATTTAGTGGTCATGTGGTTGGTGACTAAAACTGATTTTTTTACTTCCTTATGACTTGCCTTGTGTATCATGCAACAAAAGTGAGACCGAGATGTCTCTTTTAACGCTAAAAGGGGAAACTGCTTACTGAAGATATTGTTTTTGATATTTTCGTACTGTTTAAAGTAGTTTAGAGGAAAATCTGCAAGTGAAAAAAAAAAACATTTATTTAACGAAAATTTGCCAATAAGCATGAATGGACTTTGCCCCCGTCCACACTCATCCGGACATTTTTGAAGACGGAGAGTTTTTCAGCCTTCAACGCACACGTAAACGGCGTTTTCGGACACCAAAAACGCAAGCTTTCAAAAACGTTCCCCAGAGTGGAGGTTTTCGAAAACGCCGACTTATCCGTTGTGTAAGGACGAAAACGGAGGTTTTCGAGCACAATGACACATGTAATGATGTCACACATACAACGCTACCGTTACGTTTGCTCTGTAACCGGCACTATCGTATTTTCATCGTTTTAGTGTTTCCATGTAAGCGGGCAAAAATGATTCAAATACGCTACGTGTAGCCTCCCACATAGACGTTCTCTGGGGTTCGTCACGCGTTCCTAAGAACGTCTGCGTGGGAGGGTACGCTAAGTGCGGACGCGTATTTTTTTGAAAACGAAGAAAAAAAATCTCCGTTTTCCAAAAAAATATGGATACGTGTGGGCCGGGCCTTATTCAGTTTTGACACCATGGGCGTGGCCTTTGAATAAGCAAAAAGCTTGTGAAATAGCCCTCCCAATGTTGTTTCACTGTGTCTAATTGAATGATTATAAATATAAAAAAAACTTTCAGCAATTTAAGACTACGCGCAGTATTTTTTGCTAATGAGTAGTTTCACAAAATAACAATGACATGCTCAAACTTTAATATCTAAGTTATGCCGAATGCCATTTTTCTGCTTCGATGAACAAAATTTTTATGTTGGAAACATGAGCTGGTTGTACTCAACCGATCATTAACTTCATTTATCAATCATAACCTATAAGTAGTCGTTATTACAAATGAACAGGTCCGTAGAATAATACACGTGCAATGACTTAACCCTTTCACTGCCAAATGAAGCCAAGGGCAAATTTCGAGCAAGTTTGCAAATTTTATTTTGTAAAGTTTTGAAAAACAAATAGCACTATGTGGAAGTGTAGGCAGGGAGCTTTCATTTGAATGGTCACATCGTAGGATTTCATCCACAGACTCAAAAGTTAGAGTCACCTTACAAACCTCCATCAAGCACTCTGGCAGTGAAACAGTTAATTCAGTTATGTAACATTTATAGCAATATCATCGTAATGATTTAAAAAATTCAGGAAATGGCCTATTTATTTCCGTGTATTTGAACGTTTGCAGCAAACGGCAAAACGTCAGGTTCATCTTGATTATTTTCAAATTAGGAAATTCGCGTATGATTACTGTGTTGAATATTTCTTATAGATGATACTGTTTTAAAAACCATGCATCTTCTTGAAGTAAAAAGAAAACTTGGTCACGTGTGTACAAAGTCGTTTGCTGTAAACGTGGGTCTGTCTGTTATATAATCTTGTTAAATCGATTTGTTAATCACGCCAATGAGATTTTAGATGTTACGTAATAAATCATGTTGCTACGTTCACTGTTTAGGAACAACAAACAAATCAAATAAAAGGAAAAGAAAAATCGCAAGATAGTGCACAAATCTTTGCTTGCTTATGCAACGAGAAAGGGACACGCCTCGTGTCAGAGACAGTGGTTTTGGTATATAGGTCAGTTTAAAATCATTTTCGTTTCACTTACGTTGTTTCAGATTCAGTTACGCTCAGTGGAAGATGACCGGGATGCTGTAAAAGATAGTGCAAGACTTTCGATGTAATTAGGAAACTGAGTAGAAACATAATCATAAAGGTAAGTTGTTCTTCCAGACTCTTAGAATAATCGTGGAAAAATATTTGTAGCCTTGTATTTAGTGGAGTTTGGGCAATTCCAACACACTCAGCTTCAAACTGGTTTATTATCTATACATATAGACCGGACGATTCCGATATCAGTTTTTATCGTTCCTTCTGACCTATTTAAGACTTCAAACTAAAACCATGATGAAATATCGAATTCTAAATTGGTACAGGGGTATTTTTTTTTATCGAACTCTGAGGCCCTCTTGAGGGGTGTGTGTGTGTGTGTGTGTGTGTGTGTGTGGGGGGGGGGGGGGGGGTGGGGGAGGGGCGACGTATGTCCCTTGTCTAAATTTTAAACATGGTTGTTTCACATTTTGAGGAGTAGGCCATGTCCTTGTCGGTATTTAACCCATCTTCATGTCATTTTCCCCCGTTTAATCTACTCTTGTATCGTTGTTTCCAGGCCATGTCGCTTGTCAGAACTCTATCCTAACAGAGCCTTAACTCTGTGTCAGTGTTATTATAAGGGAGTAGAGTTATTGAGGTCGAGTCTCGAAGCATGCATTGCACATTTGATTGTCTTGCAATCTGTATTTGTTTACTCCTTATTTCTTTCGCCATCATGTTGTGAAATGCTAACGTAGGCAAAAAGAAAAGGTATAGCGCTCCTTTCTCCGAAAATTCTCCCTTCAGAAGTTTTAGATGAAGGACATGTTTAGAAAGATATTTTTGTTCAATATGACCTTCCAAAATTAAAACAGGTGGCAAGATATGCGTTTAAAAAGATAAAGATGTCGTTTAATTATAAATGTGCATCGCAGGGCTCTTCTTGATTGACGTGATTAGGTGAATGAAATTTAGCGTCCTAATAAACCAATGCTTCAGCACTAACACTCTTTACTGTATTTCCTTGTAAATTGCTTATGGTGTTAATGAGACGAGTTTGTTTAAAAGCCAGCTGGCATTTCTATCTGTGATGTCCACTTCCTTTTCCGGTTTTCCTTTGTGTTTGATTAAAGCAAAAGCATTGCTATAATCAAGTGGTCACTGTTATAGTACCTACATTGTAAACTTCTTATGTTTGACTGGACAGTCTTTTTCTCCAGACTTGGCTTTTAATTCAAAGCCTTTGCTCAAGGAAGTGGAGACTTATACCGACACCCTTCCTTTATCTTCCGATTGAGGCATTTGGAGAGACATGTTCTAACTCTGAAACGCATCCTATTTATTTAGCAGAGAATATGGCATGTGAAGTACTTAGTACATTTCAAGTGAACCTAACTTTCGTAAGCTTTAAGCATGAATATTATGTTAATCATATTGTAATATTCCTACGACACGTCGCGTGTTGAAATATTATACCACAGCAAAGAGAATAACTTGTGTAAGGACTTGCTAGTTTAGTTCGATTCTGATTAAGGCCATGTGATTCAAAACCGTGGGAAGGACTAATAGTGAAGCGCACATGGCAACATGGCAACATGTTCTAAACATTATTACACTAGGGGGGCACCCAGTGACTTAAGTTCCTGTGAAATAATTGTTCGAAGGAGCAATCATTGCTCGGAGCCGTGAGTTTATGTCCTAACTTACTCTCAATTTTTGGTGCCAAGTTTTGGTTTTTCATATTTATTATCAAAATATTGCGATTATTCAGTTAAAAAAAGGTCGCCTTAAATCGGTAAAAAGACAAAACGCCCCTTAGAATCGTTAATGAATTCGAAGGTACGGCTACTCTATGACATCGAACTTTCGACCAGGCCTGTCAGGATAGTCAGTAAAAGTTTCGGACGAGAGGAAAAAGCCACCCAAAACTTTTGAGACGACCAAAGTTCCCCTTACACATCCGAACAACTGAGTAACTTTTAGGGCAGCTCCAAATTAACTTAAGAGGCTTCTTAAAAGTCTAGAGAAACTATTTGAGACACTCTGAGACGTATTTGGAAACATTCGGTCGTTGGGTACTCCTGATTGAAGCATCTAAGCCCTTACACCTGCCAATGTGATCAAATAATCAGTCATCACCACATCGTTTTATTCTTTTTCGAAACGTTTGCCCGTGTTGCAAATCGCTGATGCATTGCATTAGCTTTTTATATTTACGGAACTGTGAAAATGTTTTAATAGGATGAAAAACGGATTTCTATAATAGTGAAAAGGAATTGCAAAATAGGAAAGACGAAAAAGAGCTTGTAATTGAAAACAAATTCGATGAAAAAAATAATAAACAACTTTGTAAACGTCTCAAACAAATTATTCAGCAACAAACAAACATGTACTTTGTCGACACACATGTATCTTTTAATTGCGAACTACATGGAACGTATTAACATTTTTAAAAGTCTTGCAGTTTGCATCTCATTAAGGCTACGAAAAGCAACGATTTAAATTTTATTTCCTTGTTTTAAAGTTTTATCTGTATTTATCCCGTGGGAAGCCTCAAAACAGTGCTCAGTGCCTCTTAAGCCAAATATTCACACAAAGAGTTTTCTCACAACAGTCTAGTCTTTATGGTCTTTTAGGGAGGTTATTTTTCGTTTTAGAGTGACAACTTATTCGCTTCATTAAAGATTCGAGATCAGTTTTATCACAAAAGAAAACACATCGGTTGTCGTTTTCTAACAGCCTGACTTCCATACTGTTTTTTGTCTCACTGAATAAGTAGCTTCCTCTGTGCTTATTCTCGCTTTTAATTTCCGTAAAGATTATTAAAAACTCTTCACCAAGTGACAACTTTTTCATTATCCTCTTAACCACACATTTTTCATTTTCTCTGGGTTCACACGGGTCTCCTCAAGGGGTTTCACAGCTTAGGGTTGCAGTGATGAGGTTGCCGCGAAAGATCGTCAGAGGGGCAAAATCGTATATTAAGCCTGTTAAAGATGTTTGAAAACATACAATTTCTTTTAGTTTTGTTCGCAGTCTTTTAAAGTAAACAAGCCCCAGGGGGAAGCCATTTGAATTGTTCTCGATTGGTGAGCTTGAATAGCAAATGAACGATCCAATGCGAGCGTTTAGCGTTCTCTTATTCGATAATCACGGCGCCTTTAATTTCCGGCAACAAGGTATGTTTTGATTTTTCATCTGCAAAGTTTGAAAACAATTGGCTTTGCTTGTATAATTACACGGAAAAAATGCAAGTAAACACAGTTCCTATTGTGGTGTTTCTTTAAAGTGCCAGTTGTGAACGGCCATATGTCCATGCTGTTCCTTTTCTTAACGCTTACTAGGGGAAATCTTTTTCCAGCAGCAAGAAAGAGATAAGAGAAACTGGGAAAACTCCAATCTTTCCTCTTCGTGAGGTAAGTCTTCTGATTTGTTGGACTGATAGTAGTTTGTGGTTTATTAGTTCTTTGAACAAAGATTCATGGTTTTTTCTTTGGACAGTAAAATAGACAGTAGGCAAAATTCTGAGTAGGGAAAACTTACTGAATTACTGATTCATCGAAGGTAAATTAAGCATAGCACGAAATGTATAATTTAAAGGCAAAAATTAGAATCATAAAATACTTTTTTTTTCTGTTTATATTCTTTCGATGAAGACTTGAAGACAAATTTAAAATGTCAATTGCTTTTTCAAAAAATGTAAGAAGAAAACTCGAAGCATCTCTTGCCCCTCTACCGGCTTCGCTGCGCATCGCATTAATCTCTACAAACAAAGATAACTAAACATATTATAAAAGCCGAAATTTGAACATATGGCTTTCCCTCGGGGAAAACTTCGACTGCGTTCTGTACTATTTTAATACCCGGATGCTGAAGCTTACTTACCCAAACTTTGAAAATTAAATGCAGTGTGTAATTAAGAGCATCCCTGAACTTAAAGTATGGTGGAGTAACGAATGTAAAAAAGAAATGATTGATATTAGCATACTTCATATCGTCAGTCAGCACGATACCATCCATGTCGCATGGATAACTGATATCTTTTTCTGCTGTACTCGCCTTTATATTTTCTTATCTACACACGTGGACCATAAATATTTTAGTAGTTTGGATGAATGTATGATGACAACGAGGGTCTCAAATTTGACTTATTTTAATGAAATAATATGAAGGTGTTTCAAGTATTGCAATACGGGCTGTAATGGCGGGAGATATAGTGGTGCGCGGTGAACGCTGAATGCTTCCAAAAGAAATACACTTGCGATTTTATTTAAAAATATTATATATAAGAAACTAATATGTAAGAATGAAATGTTTATTCAAGGAATGGCTTCTTGATCTTCCGCTTCTTCCGAACTCGAAAAGCACATGCTTCCTTATTGGAGGATGAAAAAAGATCGCTCGCTTTAAAGGGGCATGTAGATGAAAAGGTTTTTAGAATCTGATGGTAACAGCATGTAAATCTTCCAATAAGTGACTATAGACTCATTTTTCAACCAACTGTCTTAGTTCATAAATTTCATAAATAAATTGCTGTGGTATCATGACCAGAGTATTATAATTGAAAAATAAAACATTTCTATTTTTCACACAGAATTTTTTTTTACAAATGATCTAAGCCAGTTTGAATGCCTAATGCCGAATGTCCTCATTTTCGTGTACGTACGGGCTATAAACCGACTCAAACACTAATAAAAAAACAAACAAAAAAAAACAAACAAAAAACTAGAAAAAAGGAAAAAAAGATAGAACAAGAAAAACAAATCACGGGTTACCCGGTGTTCACTTGCGACAGCGATTTACACGGGACAGAGGTGAAATAAAACTCGTATAGCCCGACTACCATGCTGGTATAGCCCCGGTCCCTAATGGGGTCTAAGCTGGTAACAGTAGAAAAATATTTTATGGTTCTATTCATTTGCTAGATATAAGTGTTTTATTAACTTCCTTGATTCATAATTGTGAGAATTGAGGACCACCCATGCAGGATGTTCAGCAAAACACTTATAATAGAGTTCAATCCACTGTTTTTTAAATCTCTACATACTACTTGATATACTATGCACGACGACTATGTGACAGCTATATTTAAGCTTTATCCTTGAAGCAGATCATCTTAGCCTCAGAAAATTAAGGGAGAATTCTCACATCCTAAATTTGTTAAGTGCGACACCGGACGGATTCCGCCAGTTCAAACCGAAAACAAGAGGCTATCAATCTCTTCCGACTTGTGAATGTTTTTAGGTGAAATTAATCTCACTTTACTTTAGAAAAATTAATTACGAATTTATTATGAAAGTTACGGTTACCAGGCAAAATATGAATTTAATACGAAATCAGTCTCATATGGATGTGCTACACGACGCACGTTTATTGTAACTGGGGAAGTGAGATAACCTTTGGTACAGCCATTTAGAGAAAACGTCTTCAGCAGCACTTTCATTTGGTATGAATTTTTTGTCTTAGCCTGCGTGGCAGGCGTTTGAAAGGGAAGGGAAAGGGGGTTTTGGGCGAGAGGGAAACTCAGGCTATTTTTGTCTCAAAGAATATTGCAAATGAAATTTTGGCTTTTTTAATTCCGTTCTACCGCAAAGAACGGCAAAGTGTTATTCTTGAACAAAAGAAAATGCCATCTTCTTCAAATTGTTACTTCTATTCCAAATAGTTGCTGGTTTATTATTGCAAAAGTTTGTAATTTCCACACCAAAAAAGCACGTTTTGATAGCCCAAGGAGAAATTCCCTTAGAAATAAATGACTGGGAGAATTGCCAGAAAAATTTCTAAAACGCTCTTCAAAAGATACCGTTTTGTGGACGTGGCTTAAATTCCTTGTTACCCCTAACAAGTTAAAAACCAATTGTAGAACAGCAAATCAACTCTGACTGATGTTAGATTTTTTAGCACCTAAACTGGTGCCAAGGCTAAAAGCGAAGTTCTTGAATTACATACTTACAATTTATTTAAAGAAAAAATAGACTTGACAGAAGTCTTGAAACACTGCGAAGAAATCTTTTAAATCTATGCTTAATATTAGTTCGATCACAAACGTGCTCGTAAACTGAGCCACTCTAGCATAAATATGTCAAGTGTTTAAACTTTATCGCGTTTAATCAAGGGAACGTGCACTATTTATCAAAAATCATATTATTAATGCCAAACGGCGACGGCACCAGGAAGGGAAAAAAATCACTAGGTCTAATTGGTAAAACACAACTTTGCACGTGCATCGCGCTTTTTTTTATAAATTTTTTTTGTCGTCGTCTTTCACGACTGCAAACTTCCTTGTTACATGTTTTATGGATGAAATGTCGTATGTGTTCACAAAAGATTTTGTTGCCAGTTTGTGCTCCTGTTCGCTTTGTTCTTCACTGCCGCTTATTTTCACCCTGCTGGTTGCTAGCATTGCACAATTTCTTACCGCAGTTACAAAAAAATTCTTGTTGTTCTCGCAACGAAATACGTCTCTTTTTGTTTATCTCTCGCTTTAGCTCTTTCTCTGTTATCCACGTCAGTATAGACACAATGAAAACTAAGTCGAATAAAGACTCGGCTTTCTTGTCTTTTTGTCTCTAGGTCCGCCAAAACGTACTGGTGGTTGAAAGAGAAATTTCATAGTAGCTTACATGTAGGGGCGGACTTACGGACGGCCGACGGACGGACGGGTAGTCACGTAAGAGCCAAAATTTCTCACTGCTATAGGTTACCATTGTCTCTTACCCACTGTGCACCGCTACCAATCCACAATTTTTACTCGCTACGACGACCACGCGGCCCCATTCATATTACCTAGGGTAACACCCCCGGGGTTGACCTCATAATGTTCGTTGGATTGAGAGTGGTAACGTCTGTAGTCTGAGTGCAAAATGTATGTTGTGTGTAGCCTGTTTATAGACTGCAGATTCTTTACAAGTTTAAGCCGGATACAGGCCGACTGACTTGACTAACCTATCGTTTTTCGGATCTTATCGGCTGAACGTTTGAATTATTTACCGTATTTAATTCCTCCTAATAATAGCCGTCCCTTAATTAATCGCCTCCCCCGAATAATCGCCCCCTGCTATTATTCGAGGAAATACGGTATATGAAAGAAAAATTAATGACTATCCCGATTTTCCATCCAGTTAGAGAACCCAGCCATTTAACTTGGATAGATAAATAAAATAAATTTCATATTTGTAAAATTAAAAGTTGATTTACTGGTTTTATATCAATGTGGGTGAAATTCATTTAAGATAAGGAAGTGTAGCGTGTGGAATGACATGCCTGACCTTGCCCGCTTTAAGTGTTTGGAATGTTCAAGGCTGATTAAGATTTACTAATGGCAAAGAAGATTTTGTTCGGCAAAGAAGTCTTTCAGGCAGCCCAGACACTCACAAAATAGACAAAACGAAACTCACACAGTTACGTTTTCACTCTAAGATCGGATCGGAGAAGTCCTGTCTTCACCACGGTACGTACAAATCAACATTAGAAGTGCAGCTCTCTGTCGTTCCTTAGTACCCAGAGAGACCGTTTCACACTGATTTTTTATCTTACCGTGAGAGATGGGATATGTGTGCGTGTGTAGGGAAGGGAGGGCGTAGTGTATGGAGAGGGCATGATGTGGGATTGGTGGGTTGAAAGTGCTAAAATCGACCATGTCTCCCGCGCTTTTGCCGATGCCAATGGAAATGGTAGATAATATTGCTTAAAAGGAGAGACAAAGGGAAAAAATATTTAAAACAATTACTTCAATTATTCAAGTGACTAGAAAAATGAGAATTTAAACAGCTAATTGGAAACTTATGGAGGTATTAAATTGTACTTTTAGCGTCAAAACAATTAACCTACAGAAAATAGAAATCAAAGAAGGAGACCATTAGTTATCTACCACCGCATTAACTCACGTTGAATGTGTATGCAATTTCCCTGTTGACAGTTCAGTTAAGTCTTCACAGGCTAAGGTTAATGTTTTTGTTGTTTTGATTCGCTGTTGAATTTATGTTCGTGACCAGAAGAGATAATTACTAGATTGGCTTCAGTGCTGTAACGGTGGGGTGGTAGAAAATACGGATGTTCGGTGGAAAGAGTGTTAAGTCTGAAAACTCTGAAAAGGAATGCGAATTTGAAAATTCAGCACTTGAAGGGGGCTCTTGAAGGTTCGCAATTCTATCCAGGTCTCAGCAAATTAGCTGATCAAAAGATGCTCCTAGACATGTGGTGTGCAAATTTTTGTGGTACCAATGAGCACCAACTCTTGGTGGTACACATGATCACTAAAAGGGCCGTTTAAAAATCGTATTGTGGTTCCCCCCTAATTCACGCTCTGATGTCATGTTATTTAGTAATCTTCGCTTGCACGACCCTCTTCAGCAGCTGTTTTCTCTCCCCACGAAACATGCATCAGCTCCCGGGGGGGGGGGGGGGGTACTCGATATATCCTTGGGTGGGGAGGTGCGGCTCGGCCCCTCATACCCTGACCCTGTTTAAGACAGAATTCCGATTTTTGATACCCAGTTTAAGACATTCGTAGAACATAAGCGCAGGCTGTTTATCGTCTAAGAACATGGTTATAGGCTCCTGTCTTAGAAAAGATACCCTGTTTAAGACAAAAATTGATAAAATCGATACCCTGTTTAAGACAAAAATCCCGAAAAACAATTCCGATTTTTGATACCCAGTTTAAGACATTCGTAGAACATAAGCGCAGGCTGTTTATCGTCTAAGAACATGGTTATAGGCTCCTGTCTTAGAAAAGATACCCTGTTTAAGACAAAAATTGATAAAATCGATACCCTGTTTAAGACAAAAATCCCGAAAAACATACCCTGGCTGGCCGCACGTACCCATTAAGCCCTTTTAAAGGAGTACCCCCCCGGGCATCAGCTGCACTTTAGGGATGAACATTTCAATGACTAGTGTTTTGAATCACACTACAAAGGTTTCATACACAACTGCTACGTAGTTTTAGCGAATATAAAGTGAGATGTGTTTAAAAATAACAACAAGAAATAGAAATGCGAATTCAAATGCATTTCAAGAAATTTTTTGTTTGCGCTCTAATCTAAGTAATTAAGACATAATGGCTAAAGGCCAGGTTTGATTAATTCCTATTTAAATGGCAATGCATTTACAACAGTTAAAAGGGATGCAAAGTTCTAAACGAGGTATATGAAAGGGGTACCATTTGTCAATAGAAGGTATACGAAAGGAGTACCTTTTTCGTGAAAAATAGTATATGAAAGGGTAACGGGTAGGACCTCGGGGCGGTGCCTCGCCGTATAAAAATTTATTGAGTAACCCCCCCCCCCCCCCCGGTCTGTTGCTTTGTCAGTATTAGGGAAGTTTGACTGCATATAGAATCCCGATTTCTCGAATACTCGGGTTTTTTTGGAATTTTCCGATAATCCGAACCTGAAACCTAACTGTTCACTTCACCGGTCAAACACTGTAGTGTCTGTAATTTTTCCCCACGATTTTTCAAACCTCCGGCACTGAATAATTGGAATCAACCTGCTTCGAAAAATCGGGATTTCATTCTAATGTCAAATATTTTGATCGCAAGAACGATTATGGCTAAAAAAAGAAAAAGAAAGAAAGAAATTGGATTTCCGTGACAAAACGGATCAAGACTGAAGGTCATAATAAAAAGCTCTACCAAACGAAATTTGAGTTCTGGAGATGACAACCTTGTCACAAGAGCTTAATTTTGAGAGAACCCAGGACTGAGAGTTTACAACAAAAAGCTATTAATTATAAGTTCTAAGAATCTTGACTCTGTTGGATTATGGTGATAGCCTTTTGATAGAGCCAGTCTATCTTTATGACCCTGACAGATGCCGTGGATCACAACGATGAACCCTTCTAGGATGATCTGCGCCCTTCACGCGCAGACGCTCAGTCGGTTATGATATAGTATGGCCCTTTCCTTCGCTGGGTGATACATATCCGTTCCACCGTAAGATGAAGCATCAAGTTGCTTCAGTACTTATCGAACTCTTTAGCACTTTATTAGATCAATAATCTGATTTAATAAACTTTGGCAAACCAAAACAATACAGTAACAGTGTCATTTTGAAACGTCAAGGTTACATCGATATAAAAATCACCTCTGGATCATATTAAACAGATCAAAATGATTACCGTCAATATCGCGAATTTTAATTCGCGTAATCATGTTGATGGTAAACAGACTTAGAGCGGCGTAGATTTGCAAAGTAATTGTCTTAAATAGAGCTAGTTTAGAGTGACGTCATCAATGCCAAGGGCATCTTTCATGAAGCGTTTTCCCGTTTCGAGTGACACATCTTTCGCATGACTCGCTTTGCGATTCATAACCGTCAACATGATATCTCTGTACATACATCCCGACTCTCGACATGATGGTGAATTCACTGGATTTTATGGACACCCCGAGATAATGCTTCGCTGAATACACAGGTATTCGACTTTACATTGTTGTAAAATCGGTGCTAGGAAAGATCATTACCATTACTATAAATCAACAGAACGAGACAAATAGTTTACCGGCGCGGATCCAAATATTTCTCCTCCTTATTATAAGTGTTGTTTACGCTTTCTTTCTTGCCATATAAGACACAATTTGAGTTCAAGTAGGGTTCATATTTTGTGTAAACCGCGGCCAGGACACGCTAATAACTTACAATCACAAGCATGTTGCAAAGTGTCAGATCTCGGCTTGTTTCATTTCAAATGCGAACATTTGTCTTACGTAGTTAAACTGTTTGTGCGAACCGTTTTTAAAGTGAAAAATGAAACGAAGAAGTTTGTTGCTATTTTCATAATCTACTAGAGGCGAGACTAAAGGGATTTAGAGGTCCTTCTGATGTCAATGTTTCCCTTCAGTTACGTTAGCTCGGGATTTAAATATATCATTAATCAATTTAATGATCCGGCAAACGAGACAAGCCGAGACAAACATAGTAGTAGATTATACGCTAAAACAGCAGCTTATATCGAAGACTTTAGCAAATTTTCAACACTCTAGCTTATTAACTAAATGTTTATTCAAACAATTGTGAGTTTGAACTATTGACAATAACAATAGTGTGTCAAATGCTTTAATTTATTTCGCAACAAGGGAATAGTTGTCGCCTTCGAAATTTATTTTTGTTCACATAAGAAATGCATATCAACCCTTTTTATCTCAAAATATCATTGTTTGTAGTTTAAAGCTTTGCTGTATTTATTATTTAGTATGCCAGGAGTATAGCTGTGAGAATTTCTTAATAATCGGGCTCGATCACTTTTCGCTTGCGGAGATACATACTAGACGGTATTTTGTTATTTCCTTGGTACCCTATCTATACCACCAGGGAAGGTTTTGTGTCCAGCGGTTTAAGTGAAAACAAGGTTTTGTGGGGGTTACTCAGTCTCGCGAAACCTCCTTTAGCCAATCTTATTTTGCATTTGCCATACCATGTATCCGGATCTAGGTCTGTAAAAGGTTTTTTATTGCATCGGAAATAAAACCTTCTAAATCCCGTTATTTCAAGTGGTGTCGTCGGCGAACCTGACACTTTCTTTTTTAAGCATAATTCAAAATGGTGTTTCTAAATATGGTTTGAAAAGGATAAAACTCAACAGCGCAGCGGAAACCTTGCGCCAAGGACCGCTGAAATACTTCTTGGAGCTTTCTTTTAAATAGTTCAGTAAACTGAAGAATATTATCGGGTCACAAATTCTAAAGTAAGAGCCACACAATAATTAGCAAAACAGACGTTGTGGGTAGAGTTTCGCTTTTAGACTGATATGCTATTTCATGTGGGACTCAAACTGAGCTCATGTCATACATTTAATGCTCTTTTGAAGGTCAAGCTCATGTTTCTTCTTCTTTTGAATGAAATGGAAAATTGTGATGATTTCTTCCATTGTTTATGGTAGGCCGTAGTAAAGATGGACCTCTTTAAATCAAATTAGGATGGGCTTCTGAAATTAACTAATGGCGTTTAAGTCGGTCCTGTGTTTGAAATGACTAACTATACCTTCGTATAAAGAACCTTTGCTTCGGTACAAGTCTCACTCTCACAGACGTCCCCCTCTCCTCAGAAAAAATCGGTGAGAGAGAGTCTGTCTCCTGCCACTCGGGCTACAATCAGGGGCATCCAACGACTGTTTCACCCTAAATATATTGAAAACACTATTTAGGCTAACCTGGGGAGTAAAATGTGGAAAATTCAGATAAAATTGTACTCGAATGGAACGGTCAACTAGAAATTTTTAGAAAATTCTAGGCAATAGTTGCCTCTCCGAACAGATATTTTACAGAAAACAGTCGTTGGGGGTGCCCCTGTGTTGAAATTTCAATTTCCGGTGCAGTGGTACCACATCAGACCTAACATTTTAGCTTGAATTGATATGAGCGCGCTGCGAATACCGACACATGAACACAATATACTTTCAGCTTGATGGTACTTCTGATCGTCAACTTTTGCCCAGGAGGAATTTGAAACGTTTATGTAACGTGTAAGTGTTCGTTGAACTATTTTTACACACTTGGCGTGACTTTTCTAATTGGGCGGACTAATCATATCAATCGTTGAATTGTCACTTTGCCGGCACATTTGCAATAAAATAGATCATCGTCAATTAGTGTTAACCGAAAAACAATAACAAAACAATCTTCAGTTTTTGTTCGTTCGGGTCTGTGTGGTTTTGGTATTGGTTACAAAATTATCCCCAAGACCATTTATAGCGAAATATACGAAATCTCCTGCGCTCAAGGTCCGTGCAAATCCGATGGCGCTCCATTTTGTTTGTTGATGAAGGAGTTGAAAGTTTCGTACGTGCTGCTATGCAAATGATGTTTTAACCTTTTTGTTTTTGATCTTTTATTGAGGAGCTGTCAGCCCTGGCTCGATCTCACGCTAAGTTTCAATCACATTTAAATGTATCTATTTTCTATGCTTTTATTTTCGTTTTAAGCACTTTCATTGTTTTGCTTTTTAACGTAAATGGACTCCCACTAATGGTTTTTTTTTCCATCAAAAGATACTTAGACTTGAAAGTCACGAACTTTCGTGTAAACTTATTTGACAGACTTAACATTTCAGTATTGTTTAACTTATAGCAGCGTGAGTATTTGAATGAGGTTAAGTTTTATGTAAATGCCAGCCCTAAATATCAATGTCATAAAAACTCTTTTCATTGCCGACCCTAAGTGTCCTAAGTGAGACTTTGATTTATGGAAAAATCGTGTCATACAAGGCTGTGAGAAATCCCTATTGAAGGCCAATTGAGTCGTAAGTTAGTACTTTGTGAATAGACTAGGCTAAATAATTTAAGTTCAAGACACATTTGAAGGACTCTGTTTCTCTGTATAAATAAATGCTTATTCTGGTGTATAAAGTCAATCAGAGGTTACAGATTACATTAAAAAGAACGCTTGACCTTTTTATTACTTTTTTGTGTGGTTTGCCTTAGCATTCCTTTTTGTATACACGTCTTCAAAATGCTAGCTAATAACTAAATAAAGGCTTCATAGATACTTGATGTGTGGTTTTTCTGTTAACTGCCACAAAAACCACAAACTAACTTTTGCTTTACCGCCTTTTAGCCGATCATTTAAAGCCTACTGATGAACATTACGCGGAGTACAGTGCAGGGAGTCACGTTTATTCTAGGAATGTTATTTTTTCCTTAAAATTACACCTTTTTATTACGTGCAATATAGGAAATGACGAATCGGTATTAAGGGAGTTGTGTCACAATTTTTCTTTGGTATTGCTTTTAGACCCTCAAACACATTTGGATCAAAGCCTGAAAATCTAAAAGACAGTTTGTTTAAGTTTGTTTAGACTTACTCCTCTACTCTAGTAGATTGCAAAACAGCCTTTTTTTGCCTGAAGCGATGGTGAATGGCCCTGAAAAACCGATTGTTTTGCAGTCTACTACTAAACCAAGACAAGTTCATTTTTTTGACCGTCACCACGTAAGTGGGCTGCAACTTAAAAAAAAAAGTCTAAAATGGGTCAACGTTTGCCAAGTGGACAAATTCCAAGAAAGATCATGTTATGTTTCTCGTTTGGGAAAATCGTTTCATATTTTTTTCCTTTAGAGTTCCATTTATAAGCTTAAATGTTAGCTAAGTTTTGACCTAAAAATGCATCGTAAATGTAGCATGACTGCTTCTCTGGAATCACCTTCCCTTGGCTGGTACAGATGACGCTACATACCAGTTAATGAATGTGCTACCTTAAATGATTATTTATTTATTTATTTTTTTATTTTATAGTTGGTATCGAATGGATCGATGTGGCCGATCTTTTGTCTGACTGTACCCCACTTTGCTTTTCACAAAATTTCATTCTCATGAGAAACGTAACTCTCTCTGGTCACAGAAAGACACAAAGCGGGACCAAACTTAAACGTGATGTTTGGTCGACCTTCAACATCAAAAGAAATCTTTTTCAACCTAGCTTTTATGCAAAGGTCTTGGCGGGCTAATCATAAAACAACATGCCAGGAAAGGTGTGCGAAAATACTATGAAGCCTGAAGGGGTGATAAGGAAGGGAAAAGCATGTGAGTTTGATATCTCATTGAAAGATGAGAAACACGAGTGAGCTTTACAAATGTATAAAATAACAAACTACAAGGTCAAAGAAGGAACTATGGTAGACCTGGGCATTTTGTCTCTTTACACATCATTTTAAATTTCACTATTCATTATCATTGTCAAGAAGAGAAGCCGGCACATCACTTATCTTTGACACTCGACAAACGTTTTCCTGCTCTGATGTCAGGACAGCATGCTCCTTTAAAAGATTAACAAAATTTTGAAGTACAAAGAATCACCATCCTCACCTCAGTTTAAAGAAATGCAAACCTCTTTTTTGCCAAAAAAAGAAAACAAAACAGAAACCAAACAAATCAAACAAACAAACAATAGCACCACTGACTGCCTTCAGGCCCGAGTCCTCGCCAAATAGTTT
The DNA here is from genome assembly GCF_958299795.1 of Porites lutea. Taxonomy (NCBI): domain Eukaryota; kingdom Metazoa; phylum Cnidaria; class Anthozoa; order Scleractinia; family Poritidae; genus Porites; species Porites lutea. Next base: position 15,679,367 of record NC_133206.1, read on the forward strand.
ACTAGGTGAATTTATTTATGAATTTATTGATCTATTTATTATTTCACCGCCTTTAAGGGAAATGGCTTTGGCAAAACAATTTTCTTTTTCGTATATGGCTTCTAAAACTTAAGTTGCAGGAAAGGTTTTTTATTTTATTTGAGATTTTTTTTATCGTAGTAATTTAACATGACCAGGCCAAATCGGACGTAACGATCGACTGGGTACCGCGTGTTTTGTTTGTCGGTAAGTTAATTTGAGAACTATAGAATGATGCAGTTTCTCTATTTTTGAGTGTTAGTAGATTTGGAATGTTATTGTTAATGCAGTTTCAGTAATTTGAATCTCGAGATTTTTCTTCTTCTTTCTTTGTTTTATTTTATTTAGCGAATTTCATCTACTCTTGTTAAATTACAGGCAGAAAAATTAAAAATGAATTAAGTCTGCTATGCAGCTATTGAGTAAAATTAGGGGCTTGAAGTCTCGATCTTGAAGTATCGATCCTTATGTTCCGTTTCGTGAGAAAATTACAACCATTATAAATTACCAATAGAAAGACCGATGGAGATGATACTAAACAAGTACGTATACATCTCAGTGAACGTCTCCATCATCCCATCGCTTTTCATATGCAGGAGTTCAGCCTCTTTGAATACATGTATTGAGGACGATGTGAATAAAATTTGCAACGGAAGCTCATTAACCATACTGTCAAAGACCCGAAAAATAGAAAGTCTGCTTTTTGTAATTCGTCGTTAAAGAGTTTGCACGAAACAGTTCTTCATTCACTACTTTAACTTTTGCAAAAATATTACAGGTAGACGAATCTCATACAACGGTTAACAGCTTCTTCTTCTTTTTCTAAACCTTGTGTGACGACAACATTTTAATATTTCAGTCGTTCAACATATCGTGCAATGGAATATAAAACCGGCAGACAAGTGCAAAATTTGTCCATTTGTAATTATAACTATTGTTCCGGTTATCTAAAAATATAAATACTAGTCTGTTTATCTCCATTACCTAAATTATTTTACTTGTTTCTCTCATTTTTGTTAAGACCGCTTAGCCATTTTTCAATTAAACGTTTTAAAAAACTCATTTGGAAGTTTATCTAGAACGTGGGAGCCTCTAATTTCCACCCTTGCCAAATATTCTTTAAGAAAAAGAAAGTGTGTGTTGTTTTTTCACAACATAGGTGACGCACTCTCTGAAATATAACTGCGAAAAGGAAAATGTCCCCCCGGGTAAGTCCCCTGATCTTCGACTGCGTTCCTGCTGCGTTTGCTGATCCATGCAGTACATTTTGTACTGTAGGTAAATTTGCTTTCCGTCATGAAGGAGGTCTCTCTTTGTGAACTTTTTACTCTGAAAATAAATAGAACCGTTTGGCTTATCCTTTGTTTGTTTGTATGCTTTTCCTCTTACCATCTGCTTGTAGAAAATACTAATTCAAAAGTTATCAACTAGTCGATACGGCATCAGCAATATTCAGTCACCTCGGGTTATTTTTTTATCTCATCATCTCAATGGAAATATGTTTTATGGTACTTTCAAAGGTATAGTTCTTCAGTAGGAAGTTTATTTAATGGTGCTTTATCCGGTATGATTTTTTAGTCATTGCTCTGACTTAATATCTATTTACATGCATGATGGCTGCAGCAATAAAGAACCTTGAAGTCGGCAGGCGAGCGCGTTGAACATAATTAACATAATTAACATACTTCTTACCGGGAGCGGAATGTTTAATGTGCCCAATATTTTTCTTCAATTGTACGGCTCTAATTTGCCCTTTCATCTTTTTTATTTCATTGAATTTTAACTATTTTTCACTTTTTTCAGGCAAAGATCAGAAGCGGTTGCTTTAAAAGAAAGCGAATTTAAGAAAATTCAAACCAGGATAGTAAATTCCTAATTTTGGAGAGGAGGAAAAAAAATCACAATCATTTCGTCGACATAATCCCTGCGTTGAAAGTTTTTTGCTAGTAATTTACCGCGATACTACAATAACAGTTAATTTCCAGAAACTTGAAATTTAACTGATTTATATTCTAGGCCAATCCGTGAGGTTATCAGTTCCGCCAGCTCGGGGATATTTCAAGGTTGATATCATGTTCACTTGCGATTAACGAAAGACGTTCAAATGGCTGTACGAACTGTAGGATTGTTTATATTTTACGCGTTCCTTCTCCATATTCCTTCGCCGAGCTCGGAGGAAGTCAAACTTGGCCTTCTGATCCCATTTAAACGCACCAATCGTCTTGGCAACTCTTTTCATCGCGGAGAATACTACGCATCTGCCATGAGCATTGCTGTCGATGATATAAACCGAAGATCCGACTTGTTGCCTGGTCAGAACGTCACGTTTATCTGGAATGACACAGACTGCGAGGAGGAAAAGACTCTACAAGCGATTGTGTATCAACTGACGCAGGGAGTATCAGCTTTCATAGGTCCGGGATGTAGCTGTAACACTTCTGCGAGGATGGCCGCCTCGTTTAACAAGACCATGATTTCGTATGTAAGTAGCTCCGTCACTTTATTTATACCATAATTATAACCGGAGTGTGATCAGTACCGTATCTGAGTCCCTTTAGGCTTTTCATTCTCAGAAGCAATTTTGCAGAAATGTTTGTTAATTTTAATTTTTACATATTTGGACGAAATCCTATCGGGAGACCAATCGAGTAAAATCCCAAGCGCAGATTTTTCGCATGCAACTTTTTGTTTTTCTTTTGATTAGATCCGCCTTTCATTAAACTGTAATTTACGACACTTTCGGTATGAAAATTGATATTGGAGGACATTACCATAATCGCTTTGCGATCGATTATGGTCACTCGTAGAAAAGGATCCCCGAAAATATAGACCACCGTGGTTTTATTATATGAAATTTAGACAGTAAAACTGTACCCTCAATATGTCAACTGAGCAGATAAGCAAGAAAAACAAAGGAAAAAAAAAGAAATATAAAATTTAGTGCTATTTTTTTTTTCAGGTTGGACCATCGTGTCTTCAAAATAGGCAAAAATGGCCCTTCTGCAATTTTATTTTTATTATTATTTTTTTTGTCTCAATGAAAACCGGTTGTTCAAAATTTAAACTACTTACCCGGCTTTTCATTTAACCAATGGTCGGGCAGAACACTGCAAAAGACATATTTTAAATTGACCATGTTGACAGTCGTAACAATCGGAGCCTTGACTTAATGCACAAGTTTTACCTTGAATTTCTTGCTTTTGTTTTATTCTTCAATATATTACGAGCGTATCATGACATAGTACATGAAGTGTTCATTATTTATTATCTTGGACAGAATTGAAGCTTAACACCAGATGTAGCCAGAAAAGATGTGTAATCCTGGATGATTTGAGGCTTTACTAGCGGGGCATGCCTCTTTTAAAACCCTTGACGCTACTCTAGAACAAAATTATATCTTGGATCCCAGTTGTTAATCATAAAAAGTCTGCTTCCTTTAGAGTTGCCAAGGATTTTTGTATGAAGGAAATATTTGTAAATTCTCTCCGGCAAATCGGGGAAACTGTCACAAAAAACCGATATTTGTTTTACAGATCTTTTAACTTTCATCTCAAACCATTGAGAAGTCGATTTCAAATTAATCAAATAGTTCAAACCCGTATTATAGAACATCAGCGTCTTCTGTTAAAGGCGTTGTGACTTAACAGACGACGCTAACGTCTCAGACCAAATGCGTCAAGTAAAAAAAACAAAAAAAACGGGGCTTTCGACTGAGATGAATCTGTGTTTAGTCTTTTTTATCATTTTACAAAAGTCTGTGGGTTTTTTTCTATGAGGTTGTCCTTTTTTTACACCACACGACTTTCAAGTCTCATGAAACCGCGTTAAATGCGTTTAACGTCTTTAACATAAACACGGCCAAATTTGCTCAATCATTGGATAAATCGGTAACATCATATCGGTAAAGAACTAATGAATTTTTTGTTTTATTTTATCCTTCACTTTCAAATCAATAGATGTGCAGTAATCCAGAGCTGTCGTACAAAAAGCTGTATCCAACCTTCACTCGTACGTTTGCCGTGGATACTAAACTTACTCCAAGTCTTCTGTCGCTGCTAAATTATTTTGACTGGAAAAGAGTTGCAATTATTTACGAAAACGTAACAAAGTGGATAGAAATGAAGAATAACATGGTGAAACGTTTGAGGACGAGTGGAATAACCGTGGCTCTGGAACTACTGGCTCATGCGACATCGCAATATAACCCGGGAAATCACACTGATTATTACAGAGATATCATGAAAAAAATTAAACAGGAAGCTCGGAGTATGTCTTTATGATACTTTTAGTTTATAAACAAGCAGGAGTGTTTATGACGTTTTAAAACACGATCTGCGAATACTGTATGTGAACTCAAACCTTTCTTACCATTTTAAATGAATGATATTCTTTTTCTTTAAGTGAACCTTATTCGATCTTGTTATTGCTGTTGTTTTTTTTACTTTTCGTCGCGAAAGTTGTATTTTATCACATTTAAAGACTTATTTCTTTTAAATGACAAAAATGTGGTTTTATTAATTGTATTACGTTAATTTCTTGTCGATTTTTCATTTCTTTTTTTTATTGCCACTGTATTTTCTTTATAATTTATTAATGAGTTTTTGACGGCAGTAAATTTTACACATGAAATTTCCACACGCACTTTACATCTATGAATCAACGTATGCGTATTTGACGTAATAGGGAATGTTTTTAATTTGTATAGGCGAATATGGCGTAATCTTTTGGTTTAAACAAGAGAAGATTACGTGACTGTAGAAAATTTAATACGATTTTCAAAATCTAAATCGAACGCGAAATCCGAAAACGGATTTCATCACCTCCGAGAAATCCGTCCTCCAAATCCGGATTTTTTGGATTTTCCTTTTTGTCGTTCGATTGGGAAATCCGAGAAAGGATTTGCTAAACTGTTCTCGTGAACAGCGGACTATCTTGTGCTAATTATGCGTGCGCATACAAGACCGCTGTTCCTAAGGACAGTTTTTCAAATCCTTCTCGGATTTCCCAATCGAACGACTAAAAGGGAAATCCAAAAAATCCGAATTTGGATTTCTTAATTGAAATCCACCCTGAGGACGGATTTCTCGGAGGTGAAATCCGTTTTCGGATTTCGGGTTCGATTGGGAAATCCGGATTTAGATTTTGAAAATCTAAATCCGGATTTCCCAATCGAACGCACCCATTGTTGAGCTCTTCGAGGACAATGTTAATACATGTCTTTAGAAAAATACAAAAACGACAAAAACAAAAGCAAATCGATTCTAATATGCCTTGCGTTTTAAAAAAGCGTTTTACCGACCATAGAAGACGTTGCTTCTTGGAGTGTTTGTGTTTAAATCATCACATGACCTGATTTAAGTCATTTTTTAATCTTTTTTTCTTTTCAGTTGTAGTATTTGTAACCGATCTCCATATAGCTCGGGAAGGAATGCTGCACGCATACGACGAAAAGATGATCAATGGCGATTACGTTTTCATAATTTTCGAACTGGATCAAGCACAAGTAGGGGTTTACTCTAATCGGCCCTTTAAGTGGTTTTTCAGCAGTTATAAAGACACTCTTAATCGTTATCATCACGTAAATGATGCATTCCAAGCCGCTTTTGTCTTGGCTATCAAAAGTCCTTCATCGAAAAGCTACGTGAATTTTACTGAGGAGTTAAAAATTCGTTCTCGGGATGAGCCCTTCAACAGCTTAGTGTACACTGGATATCTGTGGACGGATAATAAAAAGTTTCCCGCTAATAAAACCAAGGTAAGATATTGATTTTACAAGTTATGACCAGGGCCTTCTTTAGTTAGAATGTGCTTAATGCATTTCCTCACAGTTTGTACTACCGAAACAGGTAGAGAAAGATACCATGACAGTTGATTTTTGTGCCAGACGTTAACGACTTAGCTCACGTGGCTTGGTTTGTGAAGCCAAAAAGGTGAACTTGCGAGGTCACATACCTTTTATATTGCTTACTTTGTTGTTCGTGCTTCTGAGTTATAAAGCCATAAAGAGCTGCAACCAAAGGGAGTTTCATCGATTGACATTTCCGCGAACGAAAATTCGTTGTTTTTGGTTGACAGAGAACGCCATTTTTGGTCTTAGCCTACGAAACGCTCAGGAATGTAACCACGTGAGTTTAGCGTTTTGCTTTGACAAACAAGCGACGTGACCTAAGTCGTCAAAGTTGGCGACAAGGTCAACGGTAGCGAGTGTCTTTGACTTTGCTCTAAAAAAATAAATTAGGAAGACCAGAGTCTCTCTACGTATGAGATCCGTGTTCCCTGAAAAATCTAATTCACAACGTAACAACAGAAATGACAATCGTGGACAAAAGAAAGTCACCAAGTCCCAGCCACTGCCATTGCACACCTGAGCCGCCTCAGAGACTTCAGCTAGCCTGGGTACTCAAGTTCAACTCCATAATTAAAGGGCTGATTGTTTGGGTAAGAGGCATTAACATATGATAGATCGATAGCAAAGACTCCTCACTGACTGTATCGGTAACTCAATGAATACCAGAAACTCATTGTCGAATCTGACCCTTACATTACATAAGAATTCATTTTGATGGTTTAGCATTAAAGCGCTGTTACGTCAAGCAAGTTTTCTTGCAACTTGTTTCCCAGTTTTGTCTCAAGGCAAGTTGCAAGAAAGAATTGACCATGAAGAGCACAATGTTACATTCCTTATCACGAACAACGTGAACATTAGCAAGCGTTACACTAAGGCCCAGTTCAGACGTGGTGCTTCTGCCGTGCCGAACTAAATTCAGGAATTAAGTTCGACAAAAGCACGGTAGAAGCACGGCGTCTGAATCAAACTTTTGAATTAAGTTCGGCAAGCAATTAAGTTCGACAAGCGCTGCCGTGCTACACGGCTCTGGCACGGCAGCGGTTCAAACGTCGTGCTTCTGCCGCGCTAAGCAAAACATTTCCCCGATTCTGATTGGCTAAAAGCACACGTTTAATTCACCATAACCAGTTACTGATGACCAAATTTAGAAGAATTTTGAATTTAACGGGAAAATGACGTCAAAAATGCAGCGTTTTCGCAGGTTAAGGCACCGTTAACCGAGAAGACCTGGTTACGAGGTTGAGTTGTTTTAGTGTGAACTTGAAAAAATGGCGGACATTTCACTCGTTTCAAGAGTAAGAACTAGGCAAAAAAATAGCTAAAAACATGGCAAGAACAACAAGAAGATAACTCAAAGGGCGACATCTGCTATTTGGAGAATATTTGCGGAGCTGGACAAACCTAAACGTACACTATCGAAGATGAACTAAAATCAATGGATCGATGGAGGTAAGCATGTTTTAGCTATGTTTTTAAACTAGGAACTATTTTGAATGAATAATAAAACAGTTATTGACTTCGGCTTTCGTATCATATGAAGAATTATGGAGATCTCGGAGGGTGTTATCCACCTCGGCCTGCGGCCTCAACGGATAACACCCTCCTCGATCTCCATAATTCTTCATAAGATACTCAGCCTCATTCATTAACTGTTAATTAATGTATTTTGGCGAGATTGCGTTCCCACGGGGAGTTAGGAGGAGAATTGTTACGAGGTATCAGTAAATCCTGAATTTGGTTCGACTCTGGCACGACGCCTGAATCAAAGTTGTTTTCCTGCCGTGCTACCGTCGAACCGAATTACAATTAAGTTCGGCACGGCAAAAGCACGACTTCTGAACTGGGCCTAAGTTACACTTTTTGCTAATGATTACCGCAACATAAACGTTGCTGAGCTCATATTCATCTCGGGGTTGCGTTTCACTTAGCACAAAGTCTCCTGCAACTTGTCTCGTAACCGCGAAACTAAATTGGAGACTAGTAAAATGAATCAATAGGGACCTTATGAAACTACGATGGTAACAGGAACATCAAAAAACACAATGGGTGTAGTGAGCAAAACAACAACTCTTCAAAGGCATCACGATTTTTTGTCAATTTCTTTGCCTGCTACTACTGTGGCGTGAAATGATACCATTTCAAGTCCTTTTGGAACGTTCGTGAACGACAAGGCAATAAATATTAATGTATCTTTCTGAGCTCGGACGTGATCCTCTCTCTTCAGCTCCAGCATAATTTATCAACTTAAAAAAAAGACCCAGCGAGTTGGCTGAATCGAGAAAATAGGGACTTTAAGATCCAACGACGCGACGGCAATGAGAACGTCACTTAAAAAGTGAATTTGCGTTCTTTCAGTCTATATGGCAATTATTCCTACCCACTTACTTTCTGTCAAATGTAGGCAAACCCTCCTGGAGTTGAATAGACCTTTTTACCAATACGGCGGCCATATTGAATTAATTCGATTTAAGGAGTATTACAGGATGCCCAGGGGGCATGAGCACATTTCGTTTGTATTTTCGAGCGCTTTTCGGGACATTTTTTCTTAACGTTTTCTTAGAATATAATTGTAATGGGGAAAAAGATCCTTGTGCCGTGTTTGGATGTAATAGTGATCGCCTTTTTCTAGTTTAGTATTAGAAATATGGTCTTTCACTGTATATTTCTCGGGAAAAAGGCGATTAGCAGAGAGAGCAGAGAAATGTACAAAAAAAGCATGGTGCACGTGCAAAGTTGTTTTTTGCTAATTAAACCTATTGGTTTTTTTGACGTTCTCGTTGCCGTCGCGTCGTTGGATCTTAAAGTCCCTAATGTTCGAAACGACGCGAAGTAAGATTTTTAGTAACGTTTTTCGTCAAATCTTAAGGTACCTTAAATAAGAGTAGTCGAGACTAACTAACGCTTTTCCCCTTCCTACAGCCGCCTGTGTTTGGAGCATATCTATATGATGCTGTATACCAGTACGCGATTGCTCTGAACAAAACAATGCTGATGAATCAGACTGTAACGGGTGAAATCATTGCAAAAAAGATGCAAGATATTCAGTATGACAGTAAGTGAGATTTAGGACTAAAAGCAAACAGAAGCTTTTAAGTGAATTATTGTACATTGTAACCTTCTTCCCGTTATCAGATAGCTTGAAACTCCTGTTGGTCCATACGGCAACTGAGTATCACGAACAGCTGTTGATAAACAAATGAACGATTAGACAGAACCATGATTCAGAACGCCAGGCAAACAGGTAGAAATATTGAAAAAGAGAAACTGGTATGATGAAGTCTCATTCTATCAAAGGCTGAAAAATAAAAAGTTCCGTATGAAAATGCAGCTGAAGAGGATCACGGTATTTGAATGTTATCAGTATAGCATTTCGTCCCAATACCTGAAAAGTTAGAGCCACCTATTTTAAAAGACGCCTATCATTCACCCTGAGATTGAGAAGCTTAATATATGTAAAACTATAATTAAAATAAAGGTATCGTTGAATTTCATGTTTTAACGGACAAAAAAGTGGGAGAAGCCAAAATAGTTTATACTTGGAATTACTGCCCTTTGTGCATACTCTTTATTCGTAGATTTAAAGAGTACTGTTTAAAAAACGAGCAGGAATGTTTTATCAGGTTTAAATACACGACTGGGAATTGTTTGAACGACTTTAAAATCTTTGATATATAACAACTCATTCTTAGATTTAAGGTTATTTTGGTCTAAAAAACTGGACGTAAAGTTTAGCCGTGTCTTTATCAGATATATAAAGACACTCATTAAACATTTATTTCTCTTGTTTTTTCTTTATGAATTATTAGTGAGTTTTTGAGGAATATATAATATTTTGACGGTCCTTTGTTTTTTGAGAGGGACCTGTTTCAGTTTAATCATTTGATCATTGGTAAAAAGCCAGTACATTTCTTTAACCCTTTCACTGCCAGAGTGAATGTTGAAGTCCCTGAGGTAGTTCTAACTTTTGAGTCTGTGGACAAAATCCTGTGATGTGACCATTCAAATGAAACCTCTCTGCCTGTGCTTTCAAATGGTGCTATTTGTTTCCAAAATTTTACAAAACGAAATTTGTGGATTTTTGTTGAATTTTGCCCTTGTCCACACTTGGCACTGAAAGGGTTAATGGTTTGAACGCTCATTCAGTTGTTTGTTTTTTAGGCATACTTGGTTACAAAATTCACTTTGACAGCAATGGTGATGCTGAGTTTAACCTGACCTTGCTTGACATGCAGCTAGTAGGTATGCAAGTGTTCTTTCAGTTCTTTGTGCCACGTAAGGCTTAACCAAGGACGTGTATCGATTTGAAATAAATATTAATTCTCTAGAAATGTTTGCTGAAAACGCATCTCTGCTTTGATCTGGCTGGGTAGTCCTGATTATTAGTGGAATTCACGATCTTTACGACTGGACTGTTTTGTCCTGCGGCCAGTTCTGACATGTGGTAAGCGCCCTTAAGTCAGCCGGAGACCCAGAGCAGTTTTTCGTTCATTGTACAGCTTGCGCGTACCAATTTTAGTGTCGATAGCCCTTACCCAATAGGTGTTGCATATTATGGACGGTTTATCAACCGTTTACGAGAGAACACTGAAAATCTTCATTCAGTTCAATGAAATTGCCTGTTGTTTGTTTTTGTTGTTTGTTAGGAAACAGCTCAAGCCATGAGATGATTCCAGTAGGTGATTTTCAAATCAAGTTTGACAATGCAACTAAGGAAGGTGAACAAGTCTATGTTCCAAGGCCAGGCGTTACTATCAAATGGCCCGGGGGTCGAACCGGACCCCCACGGGACTCCCCTGAATGTGGTTTTCATGGGGAGCTTTGTATAGAACCAATAGGAGAAGGTAATATTTGTTAGCTATGTGGCGAGAGCGTATATAGAGTAATCAAAAGTACGTCGCGTCTGTTTCATTTTCGAATTAACTTGATCTACGTCGTGGGTAAATTTTATTCCTGGTTTAAATTATGTTTTTCCTTGTTTCAAACTCATCTGGTACCAGAAACGAAAAAAAATGAAATGTATCAGATAAAATTGAAACATAAGAACTGGATAGAGTTGGTGGCATTCAGTCACAGAACAAGCAAATAAGACCTATAAATTCCCATAACAAAGTCTGGGCATTCACGATTTTTATTAGGAGAAATGTAATTTAAAACGTAAATGAACAAGTTTGTTTTACAGTTGAAGCTCTCCACAACGGCCATCAGAAAAAAGTGTTCGTTATAGAGAGGTTAAAGCCCAGTTCACACGTATCCGGATATTAGGCTGATTTAGCAACAGAAAGGGAACGTCAGTTGACGACGGCGCGCGCAAATCAAACAACTGTCTTGACCAATGGCATAGCGGCAAATTGAGCACCAGAAGTCGAGTTTAGTCCTTTCTGCGCGCTTTCCCGTCGTCAAATGACGTTCCCGTCCTGTTGCTAAATCAGCCTATTTTTGAACCGGCAACTTTTTCTTTCCGGATACGGCTTCCGTCGACACGTATCCGGTGCATCCGGTATACGAATCCCCTCTCCAGAACGGGAAATGTTTGAATTCATTATGAATCCGGAATCGAGTAGACGCTAAATCAGTATTTTTTTTTATCCGATGACGTAACAAGGTCGAGTCCAGTTCTTTACCGTGAATAATGTATTCAAGATGGAAACATCGTTCCCAGGTTCTCTCAAGGCAGAGCAAGATGCAAATTTCGCGCTCTTTACGACGTATGCTCTCTTGCCAATATTCCCAGAGGTGTCCTGGGTACAAGAGTGAACCCGGATACGTGTGGACGGGAAAATTCGATTTGAGTGTGCGCGTGTGGACGTGGAAATTTTTGAATCCTGACAGAAAAAGTTGCGGATTCAATATTCCGGATACGTGTGGACGGGGCCTTAAACAAGAGTCAATGTATGGACTGTGAGCCAAAAAAGGAGGCCGTTTTAGAAAGGTGGCTGTTAGTGGAGGTTTGACTGTATTACCGCTGAACTGAACGCCTTCAGAAAATTTAAAAAGGAAAATTTCCTTCTAGTTCTTGCCGAGGAAAGGCAAGCACAGTGTTCCAGTAAAACCTTCGGGAAGTTAACTGAAATTTGTGTGTGTTTCCTTTTCGCTGCAGATGTAAAAACTAAAATCATAGCTGGTGTATCTGGTGCACTGGGCCTGTTGGCCCTTCTACTGCTATTGAATATTTACAGGTGAGTCCCCACATGAGAAGCAGTATTCTAGGATGCAGGTCAAATGCCTTTAATGTCCAAGATCAGGGATTTTTTATTATATTTTGGAATTATAGATAATTCCTTGCCATTTTAAGTCACGCCTTGAGCAGGCATCATGTGACCGTTTCTCGAGGATCATTGGCCGTTTTTATACTATAGGACGCATTATCCGTCTGGACGAGCTTGTGCAAACATTTGTAGTTCGTTTGGTTATGCGTATCAAGTATAAAGACGGGCACAAGACGCATTATGCGTCTGGACAAACTTTCTTTCAAAATAAGTCTAGAAAGTCTTGAATGACGCACTACGAAATGTAGTTCGTCTGGACGGATAATGCGTCTTGTGCCCGTCTTTATACTAGAGACGCATAACCCGGACGAACTACAAAATGTTTGCCCAAGTTCGTCAGGACGGATAATGCGTTGTTAGTATAAAAACGGCCATTTTCTGACTTCATCTTCCCGCACATGCTATCTTATTGTAAGGAACGACGTTCTGTTGCAGCTCTACAGTGAACCGATCCTTAATCAGACGCTGCGACTTGTCTTATCTTCAAGAAGGAAAATCGAGACCTTGGATACTACATGTAAAGTTCTTTCAAGTTGAACTGGCGAACAACAAAGCAAAATTACTAATTATACTATAAAAAACCCAGATAATAGGTTGAACATTAAAGAAAAAGATTTTGAGATTTCTGTGCTCCATTTTGTAGGCAGTACAGATTGGAGCGGGAACTTAAACGTCTGCTGTGGAAGATCGACTACAACGCGCTCAGTTTTGAGAGGAAGAGAAACTCCGTTACTTCCTTTGGAAGCAACCTGGTAAGAAATTGAGAAAAAATTGATAGCGAGCGTTCGACTGATTGATTACTGATTTATTATGTCTGCTAATACAGGTTCAAAATCAATCTAAGGGAGTATTATCCTGTTTTTATAGCACCTTTCCATTATTTTGAAAAGGTTATTTTTAATTTTCAACCAGTGGAAAAACAGGTTATTGTTTGCGCAGGAGACCAGAGGTGGTTTTGTTGCTCCTGTTCCACCTCAGTGACCACAATAATATCGACCTCACATCTAAAGCAATGAAAAAGCCAAGTTTAATCAGATAATGTCTAGGTTCCTTGGTCATGTAAGAAATAATGACCCCTTGCTACGTGCTCGCTCATTCCTTTTTAAGAAAGCCTCGGAACTCAGGCGTTATTGTATGTTGGGTAAATTAATTTTAAGTTCAGAAGTGTTGTCAGTAGTGTTTGTGGTCATGTAACAGCTTGGTTTGTGTAAAAACTGCCGTAATAAACAGAATTGAAATTTGCGCAAGGGAAGACCACAAATGCGACCGGATCACAGGTACTATGACGTAAAGAAATCTCCCAGTTAAATCTTCCTCGGATAGAAGCTATCTGCAACACGGTGGTCTCATTATAATCAGTCTGTGTCTCTCATCCACACCGTGAAAAAGATCTTGTTTCATTTCCTTAACCTTTCTCTATTACTTAATATAATTATAGTCTATCTTAAAATTTCAGGCTAAAAATTTGTGTTTATCAGACTCACGGGGTGGCAGGAGGGGTGTTGTTTTGTGTAGCGCCCCCACCCTTCCCCAACCAACCCTGAGTCAGTAGATAGATTCTCGCGGTGCACGCTTCCTTAGCATAAGGAGACGGACAAAAGTTTCGCTAGTGAATTCATAAATAAAATACCACACTGAATTTTTTATTATAATAACAACAACAACAACAACAATAATAATAATAATAATAATAATAATAATAATAATAATAATAATAATAAATAATTTATATATATATGTTCTGCAAATCAACTCGTTTATCTGTTTAATTATATCATGTTATAACATTATTTTCTTTTCATGAAGCAAAAAGATCCTGATCCCGATATGTTAGCACCTCTTCTTGATGACGATGGGGAGCTTTACAACAACTACACGGCTATTGCAGTTTACAAGGTAATTGTATAAGTTTTTATCTTGATTCCTTTCTTGTTTATAATCTCTGTTAAACGTGCACCAAAATGAAATCGTACCAGCTCTAATAATTGTCAAAATTAGTACGTTATTCAATTCGTACGTAAACGTATCAGTATAAGGTTTATTGTCCACCATCGGTTAACAAGTAGCCTCCCACGCAGGTGTGTATAGGGGAGCTTGTTTGTCATCCCTCCCCACAAACGCCTGCTCAACCGAAGACAACATTCCTTTCCCAAGCTTGGTCAATCACATTGTACTTTCCAAATTCTGGAAAGTTGACCTTGAACTCAAGGTAATCTGATAATTACTCGATCTGCATGAGACACTGGGAAAGCTTTTTGACCTCTAATAAATGTTAGATTCATGGCGGCAAAAATAAGATTTAGTCAAATTTTATAATACTCCACGCACTGCATAACCTTAGCGAAGGAAAGAAAAGAAGAAATACGGTAACTCTAGGGTCACGTTTTAGTCGTGTTTAGCCTGTCAACACTTTATTGTACCACTGCTGATTGGTCACTTGCCACGCAAATAAAACAATGGGAAAGGAATGTTGTTTTCGGTTGAACTGGCGTTTGTGGGAAGGGATGAAAAACGAGCTCCCCTAAAAACGCCTGCATGGAAGTAGTATAACCCCTAAACCTGGCAAGTGAAGAGGTTGTTTTAGAACCATATATAATTGGCTTTTACTAGTTATTCTTTATTATTGAATTGCATTTCATTGACCATGACGAATCTGAAATCTTAACTCACATTGATTTTAAAAGAAAGCTTTCCTCAGAGGTCAAGGATCAGGTGGGTCTCTAACATAACCAATTTATTTAACCCATAGAAATCATGCAGTAATACTGTAATTTTCTAGAAGTAAGTTTTCCTTGTCTTGTTTGGCGCAGGGAAATTTGGTGGCGGTTAAACGCTTGGCCAAGAAAAGTGTTGACCTGACAAGAACTGTGTTGATGGAACTCAAACAGGTAATCAATCATAAAAACTATGTTAGATACCCCATGCAGAGTAAAACATATATGACTCTTTTTATTCATTCTGGGCATCTCAAATGAAGTAATCGCAAATGCTTTGAAATTTACCACCTTGTTAACGCAAATTTTCAAAAGATTTAAGTACTTTGAGAGCACGATTTAGTCGGCTTAAATCTCAATATCTCTCTTAGTGGTTCTACCAATCGTACTCAACCTTTATTTCCATTTTCTGTGATGAGGGGATGCCGGAGGATACCTGGGGCGAAGGCGATTTCACGAGCGTTAAACACTTTTCACTACCATCTTAGTTTTAAGGAAGAAAAAGATTAGGGAGATTAGAAAATGCTACAGTTGGATGCTCTTCAGAAAATAATTGGATCGATTTTTTTGTCCTCGTCTGCCAACTATACCCCTAAGTAAGAGTTAATATTGGCTTAGGGGAGGGGTGGGTGGGCAGTTTCCCAGAAACGTACGATGATTCCTCCTATGTTGGAATGCAGCTTACCCTTGTTGTCTAAGCTAAATGGTTCAAGCCAAACCCTGCAATTAAAACATTTGGTGTTCTCTTAAAGGGGCTGTGTCACGGCAGTCCAGTTCATTTGGTTTAATTTTGCCAACTACTCGCCCTCAATCGGTATGGAACTTAAAGTAAGCAAAGAAATTACAGGTAAATGACAAAATCAGAGATCCGAGACAAACAAATATGTCTCCTGAGCATTATTTTTGAAGTTGCAAGCAGCAGGGAATCAACTTTGAAAACCTGTTAAGCTGAACAGTTTTCAAAAACCCTAATATCAATCCGTTTCAATCTTCTTCAGTTTTGCCCATCCCTGGCATCTGTTGTTTCTGTTATGTTATTTAACCTTCCTTTAAAGTTTTAAGCGGTTATTTTTAAGTTTTCTCTTAATTTAACGGGTATTTTATAATTTCCGTAATTTGGCTGAATTTCGTGACACAGCTCCTTTAAGGCAGTAAACTTTTTGATTCTCATATATTGTCCTTATGCTTTTCAGACCAATAAATGCTTTTCTGTGTGTGTGTTTCCCTTTTTAGATGCGGGACATAAGGCATGATAATCTGAATCCATTTATTGGCGCCTGTGTTGACTCTCCTAACATTTGCATTGTTTCACAATACTGCTCCAAAGGAAGAAGTCTTCAGGTGAGGAACTGAGTGATGAGTGTGATGATACCTTCTACCACTTAATATAATATAAAGGTCTAAAGCGTGTTTTAGGTAACTGCTGATTTTATGATTTGCAGGATATTTTAGAAAACGATGATGTTAAGTTGGATCACATGTTTATTGCGTCTCTTGTGTCGGATATAGTAAAGGTAGGTTGTAAACTTTTTAACTATAACAAGGTAAATATGCGTATGACTACAATATCTCTCATTTATATTTCTTATCCGTCTGCAACCGTTAACGGGTTCGAAATCTACGTTCTAGGGCTCATTTCGGAATGACTTTGACTCATGAGAATATAACAGTTTGAGCGGTCCTACCTGAAAAGTAAACTAATTAAGTGTAAAACGATATTTTTGGGTATAAGTTAATACCAAAATGAAAATACCTTTATCGAATAAGGAACGTTAATGAATCATCAAGCATTGCTATTTTAAAATATTTTAATTATTATTATCACTAAGTAGAGTGTTTTGAATTGTTATATAAATACGTTCTACTAGAATGTACTGGGCTTACAAAAGCTATTTGTTTTTCGTTACTAAGGTTTGGCCTTTCTCTGTAAAGATGCTCTTTTGGACCTCGGTTTTTCTTTGCACACGTGCCACTATTCAATTAAGAAATGATGCTTTTTATTTAAACTGAGCCCACACAGAGGTTCTTAATCTAATTAGTTCTGGTAAATTTAACGACATTTGTTTGTTATCTTACATTAATTGGCTTAATTGGTTTTTCCTAAATCTTTAGAAGCTTGACCTTACCAAGTTGTCTTTTCCTGGACATTCCTATTTTTACTATCTTTCGCGTATTTAGTGGTTTGATCGAAACTTCAGTGCAATTCCAAAAGAAAACCTTTGTCCAACAGACTATCTTAGTTAACCCATTGTGGTAAACAAGCTTTTGTTACTGCCTTGTTCAATTTACTTGCTAAAAGTTGTAACGAGTGATATCTTTGTTTAAAGGCTTTCGCAATGTAAATGTCTTGCTAATTGATTTTTGATTAGGGATTTGTAAACAATCTTTTAGTTAATATATGGAAAAAGGCGGGACTAATTACCATTGTACGATATTCCAACAAGAAGCTTTTAAACGACAACTTAAGCACTGTACGCGGATTGACAAATTGTACATTTTAGAGTAATGATATTGTATATATGTGATTTTCATTCATGTAAACATTCCTTGTAATTTTTGTGTCTCTCTGGCTGTTTTGTTTTGACTGGACAATTATTGGACAAAAGTGAATTTTGGAGTTTTAACTGATTTTCCTATTACGACACAACCTCGAAGGAAAATATGTTCATAATTCTTATAGCCAATCAAATTTTTACTGATGTAAGATTATTTTAAGTTGAGTAAGATTGGCAGCCTTAAGATTCAGTCAGGATAAAAGGAGCTGTAACTAGGTCTTGTCAGAGAGATACTGCTAGCCTTGATTGTGAAAAGTTGAGCAACAAGTAATCTAAATTAAAACAGTTTAAAGAGACAAAAAGTTTGAGTTCATTGTAGAGGATTACTGTTCCCCCAAGTTTCCTACTACATAAGTATAGACTCTGTAAGTGATGTGATATTTTGTCGTATCGAGAAACCCTTTAATTTCGCACAACAGGCGAGCCCAATACATTCACAACTTTGGAAGGCTGGAAGCCTAATTTTTTTCTTGCGGTTACATCAGCCGAGAGAAGCTATTTTTTTTCTCTGAGAAAACGTCCCTATTTGTTTCTGTCAAACTCAGAAAATCGTCAACTCCTAAATATTTCAGGATTGTTTATTGTGTTATGACCAATCAAAAGATCGAAGATCATATTTCTGCTGTTCATGCTTTTCTGAGTTTCAAGTGAAATAACAAAAGTTAAAGAGTTTTCTCACTCGGCCTTTTTTGTTTGCAGGGTATGTCTTATCTCCAGAGCACTGACATCAAGTCACATGGAGACCTCAAATCTTCCAACTGCATGGTGGATAACCGCTGGGTACTTAAGATTGCTGATTACGGACTCCCAACTTTAAGGGACAAACAAGCGAAAATTTACCCATCTGAGCATGCGTATTACAGAGGTAAATGTGAAGTATTAGATCGCAATCACGAATGCCATTGAGTAGTGCATGAAAGACCCGAAAGTTCGAGATCAAATCTACCTCAGCACATCCGTCTGAGTTCCTGTTAACTTTGCAAATGCTTCGCAAATCAATAGGCCATGCAATTTCTAAAAAGTAATTTTTATTGTAATGTTACGATCATCATCATCGTCATCATCAATCTCATCATTACTCCCGATTTCAATCATGGTCAGCGATGTCATATTATCGCCTTCATTTAAATGCTCCTCCGCCAAAGTCAACGAACCTTGGTCAACTTCTCCAAACGTTTTTAAATTCCATTTCCGTAGCAGGCTTTCACAACTTAGTTTGCTGAATATCTCTATCTATCCTCGACTATATTAATTTTCTCACATTTATTTTTCATCCTGTTTTAGATCTTCTATGGGTAGCGCCAGAGATTCTTCGACTCCCAAATCGACCCATCAGAGGGACCCAAAAGGGTGACGTTTACAGCTTTGCTATTATCCTACAAGAATTTCACACCCGCGAAGGACCCTACAGCTCAAGTTATATGGACCCGAAAGGTATCAGTAAATTTCCTTATAGATTAGTTGTTGTGGTTCTTATCTTGTAAATTATGTTTATTTTGTGTTAACCATAAACGAAAACTCGGTTATTTATGTAGTGGTTAAAAGTTTAATTTGCTTTCAGTCGTTGAGTTTTAAAGCACCCAGGGAAATGGGTTCTGAGGTATTAAGTACTCCAGAGTTTTCCCCATTCTCAGCAAGTCCATCAAAGACGTTGAGTTGCGTGGCTTTGAGCTCTGCGGCATTAACGAGAAAATGAAAAGTTAGGAGTTGGGCCTCATTTATGAAGTTGGGACCGTGACTTTCATTTCCTTTAAGAGTCGTGAGCACGGGCGTGTTCCCTTTTTTTTTAAATTCGCAACACGACGTCGCAGCTACAACAAAAGGGCCGAAGCGTCTAGACATTGAAAACAACAATTTGGCATTCACATTTTAAACAATTTCTGTGTTTTTACAAAGTGCTACGCCGATCTTGAACTTTAAAGTTCTAATTACAAGAATCTAATCCACGATTACCGATTGATGTATCTGGATGGCGAGAAGGTGAACAACGTTGCTTGTGAAATGAAAGAACACTAGAGTCTACATTACCCCGCCTGCATCCCTGTAATTGCAATAACAATACAAAATAACAAAGATGGGTTGGGAAGTTTATTTGGTATATGAGAACTGAAACGAGACATGTTTTCCCAGGGAAAATTATCGTTTAATAGAAGAAACTGGGTACCACAGTTGGGATTCTGAGCCAAGCCTTCGCCTCAGAGAAAACTCGACCTCCTGTTAGGTCCGTCTGGGAGCCACCTTCGAGATCCTTGTTCTGGGCCTCAGGCTGTGTACCAGGATTTGATTACGCACTATGCAGGCGCGGATCCACACCGGTTTCCATCGTTTTACGGAAATCAGTCAGAGTTCTCATGATAAATATATTTTTAATATGAAAAATCTCTCCAAGTTGAAATCGAGAGATGAAATGATCCGCCGATTTGCGGGGCGTTATCCGAGGAGAATGGAATTGGCCAATATCCTATCTGAATGAGTCAGAAACCCAGGAAATATCCTTGGGGAGCATGCCCCTGTATCCCACTAGAACCTTGAGCCTTCGGTGCTCGTTCTCAGGAAATCGATCAATATTTATCCTGAATCCGCGCCTGCTATGATTGGGCTTGTATAAAAAGCCGTTGCTCGATTGGTCAAATTCGAGTCCTCTGGGAGCTCAGAACAAGGATCTCGGCGCCGTTGCTTTGCAAGCCTCTTCCAGGCTCCAAGATACCAATGTGCAGAGGTCGTGTGCGTCTTATTTTTCCCTTCAGGCTGAACCTTGTTTTCGGGAGCTTCCTACTACTATCTGAGAGCCTTGCACAGGCCACGGTTTCACACACGTGACTAGTCGGAGTTAGATTACGTCTCCGACGCAGGCTACAGAGCGCCTTGATTTGGGTAAACAAAGGCTAATCAATTCCTACTGCTATTAAACCTTATAGAAATCGTGGACAAGGTACAGAATGGAGAATTTCCGCCTTTCCGTCCAACGGTATCAGAGCTGATAACTGGAGTTGAAGAGCTGCGTGAACTAATGAAACAGTGTTGGGAGGAGAGCCCAGATTTACGGCCGGACTTCCACGAGATCAAGAAGATCATGAACAAGATCTTAACCAACAACGGAATGTAAGTTACCGTCATCAAAAAGTGTAGATGGATTGATGTTACTAAAACGAGGAACAGGGAACAGGGATCGAAGAACGAACACGGGGACCAAGGACAGTGAACGCGGGGATGAAAACACGGGGACAACAGATAGAATGTGAAACGAAGTTACTGATAGGGTTAGGGTTTCAGCTATTATTTCCCATTTTCCACTTTCCCGTTTTTCCCCATTTTCCACTTTCCACTTTCCACGTTCCCGTGCACATCAATTCAGTTCCCCGTTCTTCGTTTTAGTAATATAGTTTGTTACAAATATTATAAATATCATTAAGCATTGTTTTTTTCTAATAGAGAACATTTACTTTGAACGACATTCACATTTACATAACAATCAAAAGGAAGATAATCTTAGTAATCAAAAGGAAAATGCGCTTCAGCATTTACGGGATAAAAACACTACCGGGGCTACTGTTACTCTTACTGCTTCCGGTAATTTAAAGAACGCTTCTGAAACCAGCCTTGTTAGCTTCCTGTTAATTACATCACAGACATTTCTTTCGTTTCTGTTATTTCTTTTTGCAATCAATAAACAATTATCATCAAACGAGACTAAACACCCAACTGAGAAGGAAAAGTCAAAGAGACTTAGTGCATCCGACTTGTAAGAAAGAGTGATTCATTCGCGCACAAGAGGCGATTACCTTCTTCGTTTCGGTTTTTCCTTAAAGGAAGACAAACATTTTTGACAATGTGGTGTACATGATGGAGAAGTATGCGGATAACTTGGAGGAGCTCGTGATCGAAAGAACTGGACAGTTAATTGAGGAGAAGAAAAAGACAGACGCTCTTTTGGAAAGGATGCTTCCAAGGTGCGTTCATCTAGCCTGCGTTGGAGACGATTTTTTGGTGTGTTTTTTGTCCGTGGTTCGTAAAGTGAGATGCAAAGCCGCACGAAAGCCAAACAGAGCTCAAACGAGAAAGCGATGGGGGAGGGGTGAGAGAAAGAAGGCAGAGTGAACTAATCTGTCTTCTTTTTTTCTCTTTTGACCTCTTATTTTACGAAAAAAAAAAAAAACACACCAAAAAACCGCCTGCTAAGCAGGCTAGCGTTCGTCTTACTTAATTTTAAAACGTGAAAGGTTTGAAACTGGAGTCATTTCATAAGTAGGTGGAGAATGAACGTCCTGGTGATCACCGTAGTCCTGAATAGGGCTGTTGTTGACAGACGCTTCTATAACCTGTGCGGTAGTCATCTTTAGAGTTAAAGGGACTTGTATCACGTCAGTCGATGGCCTTAAAATCGGGTTATTGACCTGATTGGTCAAGTAATTGTAAGCATTAAAAGCCGAAGAGCCATTCCAATAACACCAGAGGCGCTTTGAAAGGTTAATGTTTGATACGAATTAGTACATTTTTGTTAACATTGTTGATCATCGTTATTCTAAACTTTTCTACCAGACCGGTGGCAGAACAGCTCAAAAGAGGCAAAGCAGTTGAAGCGGAGAGTTTCCATGAAGTTTCAATTTATTTCAGTGATATTGTGGGTTTTACCGAACTCTCGGCAGAGAGCACTCCCCTTCAAGTGAGTATATTACGCCTGTATCGAGCCATTTAACTTATGAAGTCTACCCACGTTGTTAAGTTTCCAAGTAGTAGGCAATGAAAATCTTGGTCATGTAGTCTTTGTTACCATTATCCTCCTCCCTTTACACTTTCTCTCCATCCCGCTTCTATATTATCCTCGTCATCATCCTCATCCTCATCCTCATCCTCATCATCATCCTCCTCATCATCCTCATCATCATTATCATCATCATCATCATCATCATTTTTTTCTCATCGTCATCATCATCATCCTCCTCCTCATCATCACCATCATCATCATCATCTATATCACCATTTTCGTCGCTTTTCGTTCTCCTGCACTAATCCTTATCCTCCCAATCGCCTTAGTTCTCATTGTCGGCCATCATCATTATCACTTCCGTCGTGTTTATCTTACTTATTGCCATTTTTAATATTTCTACTAGATATTTCTTTGTCGTTCTCGCTGATCATTTGTTTTATTTTGGTGGCCACGGTACGTTTCGAGGAAGCCATTAGCACATGCAAAACAAGTATTTTTAATACATCAACGAAACATTTCATTTTCTCAACAATGTCTGCAGGTTGTGACTCTACTAAATGACTTATACACCTTATTTGACGATATAATAAGTGAATACGATGTATACAAGGTAAGATTTGTGAATTATTGTCTTATTGATAAAATAATGGTAAACAGTTTTTCCTTTTCCTCTCTGAACATTTTATTGGTTGCAAGGAACCACTACTACCGCTTTAACACAGAATAAAGTGGAGAATTGGAAAGGAGGTCAGCTTGAGATAAGAAGGACCTTACATGCAGAGATAAACGATATTGTACGCAAGACTCTTATTTTTTTTCATTATCTTTGACGGAGTTTATGTCAAGATGAAATGATCAATCAACCAGTCTTTCAACTGGTAATATAAAGTAAGGTTCATAAAGTTTTCATAGAGTACCCGCCGCAACCATATCTGGGTTCGGTCTTCATTTATTTTTGCGCGTTTTCGACGCCCTCTCCTGGTTAAACTGAAACTTCACACAACAAAACTTGACAGGTAGGTTCATGCGTCCAAATGAAAGGTAGCATGGTCATTTCTGGACCAAACGAATTGTTTTCCCAGTATCACGTTTTATTTATTGATTTATGTTAAGGAGGTTGGACAGAACTAAAGCTTAAAGCATGATGCTTGATAACGCAAGCTGCATGGTTTAATAACTGTAATAATTTGGGCAGAAATTAATGCTGAGTTTTGGCTGCTATAGGCAAATTAATTACTTAACATCTTATTCCATTAAAACTGAAAAATACAATTGTTTTTAGTTAGCGTATTATGTAGCTCTGATTAAAAAATACAATTGTTCATTTTAAATTGTAAATAGCTGTGAGAAATTTTATGCCTTTTAGTACTTATAAAATGTTGTTCAACCCTGCAAATCGTTTTTATATAAGTAATACTGTTTATTAGTATTATAAAATGTGTCGGTTAAATTTTCGACTTGTAATTAATGAAAATGTTAGGCATTAATTTGAAATGTTAAACACAAATTAAAACTCAGGGGTAAGGACACATCATATCGACTTTAAATTGTAATTTTGTTTTAAATGACAACGTAAACATCTAATCCACAAAGCGACTGCTACGATCAATTTCAAACTCAGCTTGTTTGTTTTTTTTTTTCGCTGCTTAACGGGATAATGCTACTTATTTTTGCAATGTCACAATAAAATGGGCTGGTTTTTTGTGATGGAGGGAGGGCTTCTGGATGTAGAAACCGATGAGCAAAGCCTGCTAGTCTAAATTACCAAAATTATAGCCCGAATCTAATAGCAAAATTTCTTTAAAATTATAAAACACCTATCCAATGCTAGTCCTTGTAACAAAATTGTCTTCAGTGTCAATATTTTTTTATATTTTAATTTTATTATATTAAAATATCGCAAAAAAGCATAAACTTCGCGATAAACGTTAAACGTAGGGCTCGTTCAACCTCCAATTTCGTGCCGTTGTTTGCTTGTACTCTAGTGCGCTCCTTCTGCCCGGCAGGTGGAGACAATTGGTGACGCATACATGGTGGTATCAGGTTTACCAATCAGAAATGGGCACGATCACGCAGGAGAGATAGCGCGCATGGCGTTACATCTGGTCGACGCTGTGAAGAAAGACTTTACAGTTCGACACAAAAGTGACTACAAACTCAAGCTACGCGTTGGAATACACAGTGGTAATTCTTCGTTGTCTATAGTGATGTAAATCATAACTGAGTCAGTTTATTACATTTTCATATACCACCGTCTAATAATTTTAATATGAGGCTACCCTGTAATATCCTTAAAAATTAGAATTTTTGGTCTTTTATTAATCAGGTAATATTAAGCATCGTTTCACCTAAGATATAACCAAAACTTTTGGCAATAAAAATAAAGGAACAAAAAAAGTGTCAAAGCACTACTGAAGAACGGTGTCTTTTGCTGAAAAATGTTATGAATTCATTGCTTTTTTTCCAGCTGACGAATCACTGATGATAATAATAAAAATAATAATGATAATGATAATAATATATAATATCGATAATAAACGGACAAATGTGGCAATAAAACACGGAAGGGACGGAAGACAATTGCAGTTTTACATGCAACTTTGGCAGTTGTAAATGAAAGTATGAAAAAAAAAAATCACCAAAAAGGAAGCGAGTTTTTAAAAGTGATCCAGAAAACCTTATTCGTTCTTTTTTGTTAATTTCCCGTGAACAATCAATTCCCATGACTATTCTACCCTTGTCATTGTTGAAATAACAAATGTAAGCAGACGAGCATATAAGCAGGTTTGAAACGATACATGGCGTCACTTGGTTTTGGAAATGGAGCAACATATCAACAAAGCGAACGATCGAGGTCTACTGATTACCACTTTAATGATTTTTTTCCTCTTAGGTCCCGTTGTAGCCGGTGTGGTTGGTATAACGATGCCCCGGTACTGCCTTTTTGGTGATACTGTCAACACTGCGTCAAGAATGGAATCGAATGGGGAAGGTTGGAGTTCAATTAGACTTTCTTCTTCTAACTTTCTTTCATCTTGTACTACTTTTCAAAACATCATCAGCAGCTATAAGATAGCAATAATGACGATGATGATGATGATGATGATGATGATTTCTTCTGGTATTGCTGTTCTTCTTATTAATCACGATAACAAAAATAAAAATGTATAATAATAACAATCATTACTACTGACAGTAAAAAAAAGGGAATTTGCCAGCGATTTGCCCGTTTCTCGTAAGAAATAGTCACTGAATTTGTGTCTTTGTCTGTCAGAATAGCAAACCCACAATTGCAATGAAGGGGACTGAGGCAGAGTAATGTCGTGCGTCAGGTCGGCTCCTGCGTGCGTTATCTGTTTGCAAGCCAATAGAGCCTTTTTTTTATACAGCACGGAATTTAACTTATTTCTAGTTGGTTATTACCTTTTTCTTTGCCAATTAACTTTTAGCTTTAAGAATCCACATAAGCGAAGTTACGAAGAGAATACTGGAAGCCATAGGAGGCTTTGTTGTCGAGAGCAGAGGCGAGGTTTATCTTAAGGTAAGTTTAGTAACTGCACGTTACTAGTCTAGTCTAGTCCAGGTAATTTTTACAATAACGGCGTGATTTCTTGCCCGCTGATTGGTCAAGAGCTTTGGTGGATGATAGTAAAGACCCGTTAGAAATGACTTGATGGGGGCACAATTTTTTCCTTTTCTACCGCGCGCGATTTTCCAAGAAACTTCAACAAAAATGGACGTCAAAAACTGTAAGTGTTTTTGTAAAGAACAAATCGACAACGATTTTCCATGGTCTGTTCCTTAATCGACCATAGAAAAGACGTCAGAATGTTGGAAACTTTGATGTGAAAAGACTCGCTTGCGGCTCGCGGTTCCACTTTAAGTGGATAACGCAGAATAGAGATTAGAAGATAGACCTATCATTTTTGTGGGGATTTCACTTAATTTGAATGTTGCCTACCATATAGAAAGCTTTGCTATAATTTGTTTTTTGAATCCTTGTTTTTGTTTACTAGGGAAAAGGAAACGTAACGACTTATTGGCTTTTGGATGCTTCAAAGAAGCCTGTCTACAAGCCTCGTCGCTTGCCAAAAGTTCCAAATGGCATCCCTACAGATTCCCCTCTCTTATCTCTTCCGGGATTCAAAAGTAGCAGCACAG
The DNA here is from genome assembly GCF_958299795.1 of Porites lutea. NCBI lineage: Eukaryota > Metazoa > Cnidaria > Anthozoa > Scleractinia > Poritidae > Porites > Porites lutea. The sequence goes on from NC_133206.1 coordinate 15,705,637, forward strand.
GGTCTGCCTCCTCCCTAGTTGCTTCATTGAGACGATCCCCGTCACTTCGCCGTAGTCAGTTCCGCACATCCCAGGGATCGCCAGTTCTTAAAAGGTGGCAAAAGCTCGAAGATCCCCCAAGGCAATCTTCAAGAGACAGCTTCCACATGAAGATAGATCCAGATCTATAACAGGCTGATGATCAGAATTATCTTTGTCTTTTTGCCTCAGAAACTTGATTTCATCCAGGGGAATCACCTATGCCTCGATGCCAATTCAAACAGGCTGTCATTCAAGACTTGAGCCAAGCCGAGGGCTACACCTGCGGTATGAGGTGAACTAGAATTACAAGGTTGTAAATTTCTATTTTGACAATCGCTTAGATGTGACTGCCCATATGGAGAACTAAAAGGAGTTACGTAAATTAAAATAGTTTCCTATATGCGGATTAAATCAAACTGGAACGGTTTGTGCTTGGAAACAATCTGTGCAAAGCCAAAACCAAGTTTACGACTTGATCTTAATCCCTGTTTATGGGCCTCCTGATTGTACCTTTGGGTTTTCGTTGAGACGACGAAAGCTAAAGGATACTTTATACTACGCTTGGAAAAAGCCGATACACTGCAAGGTTTCAGTACCATTTGTCTCTTTATGGCCGTAAAATGGCACAAGGTATCAAGAAACAAAGATGAAAAAACACTTGGTTAGGCTTCAAAGTGTACATTTTTTTTATTGCTATTAGATTGTATAAACATTGTAACCACAATTAGGAGCACCAGTCTCCTAAAAAAATTCAAATTGTGTAAAATATGACAATCTATCTTGCTATGTTACTCTATGACAAAACTGGTATGTTATCATAATAACATATCGCACTATTTATTTAGTCTTTTTTTTTTTGAACATATAGTTACGAGTCTTGGCTACTTAAGTGTTGAGTTATAATTTTCCATTTCCAATACATTTTTCTATTTCGCGAATCAAAGAGGCTATTTTACACTCTAATTTTGGCAATGAGTAAAAACTAAAAATAATGAAATGAAATTCAGTATTATTGCTAACAGGGTCTCTTCATATGTGCCCTGTCAACCGAGCTACAACGGGTCCAGTCTGTATTTCTTTAGCCAGTCAAACTACGAAGTTCTTAAGCTGGACAGCGGATGTGTCTTGCAGCTAGAAAGAGTATGTTGGCTAGCCCGCCTTCTATTATGGAATTTTTTTAACAAAGGAAACAGGTCAAGGCACGATCTCGGAAAATCGGGCTTCAATGTATGAAGAGGCCCCAAGTAATCGAATGATGATTGGTTGGTACTGATTGCACGGTTTGATACCAGTCAGTTCTTAGGCTTAAAATTGATTTCCAGTTTTTATTTCAACCAACTGGAAAAGGAGTTAAAGGAAATGACAAACATGATTGTTAAATAGCTCAATAGTAAAGTGGGTAAAGGATCATATTTATAAAGAAATGCATTCAGAAATGCATTGGCTGTTTTATAGTGTAATTATCTAAAATATATATAACAAGTCAGGAGCTCCCAACGACCGAATGTTTCCGAATACACCAGGAGTGTCTCAAATGGTTTTTTCTGTGCTTTAGAAGCATTTTTGGGTAATTTAGAGTTGCCCTAAAAACTTTTCATCTGGTCGGATGTCTTAGGCGAACTTTGGTCGTCACGAAAGTTTTAGGTGGCTTTTTCGTCTCATCCGAAAGTGTAAGCTACCCTTATGGGTCCGGTCTAAAGTACGTGGACGCGAAGTAGCTTTGCTTTCATTAGAAAATTTTAGGGGACGTTTTGTCTTTAGGGACGGACCATTAGAAAAGTTATTGGGGGGGGGGGGGGGGGGGAGGGGAATTTTCGAGCCGCAGGAATTTTTTTTCGTTATCAAATTCCTTGTATGAATTTATTTTAGGCCATAGCATGAATATTTTTTAGGATGAATTGGCGTGCAAGAATTTTTTTTACATTTAATTTTCCCTTGCGCGAATACTTTTTTTGTACTTCGTCCGCCCCCCCCCCCCATTAGTTTTCTAATGGTCCGTCCCTTACACCGAACGTTTTAGGAGACCTTTTTTAACAACAATCGCAATATCTTGGCATTAAAATGTGACTAAAACAACCTCCGAAAATCGTAGTTAAGCTATCAGAAAATGTCCGAATATCTTAGACGAATGGAACGGTTATCCAGAAAGAAAAAATTCTAGGCAATATTTGCTCCTTCGAACAGTTATTTTACAGAAAAAAGTCGCTTGGTGCCCCTGACGAGTTAAAATGTTTACATGAAAGTAAGAATATCTTGTGTATATATTGTATATATGGAACTTTAAAATTAAAATCCAATCGTTGTCTCGTCAGAAGCAGACGAACAGAATGTGGTTTATATTCCTCCTAATTTCCCTTTTCTTACATCGAAAATTAAATAAAATGCAAGGTTGAAAAGGTTAAATGAACGTGGCTCGATGGGATTTTTCAGGGTTAATACCTCCCAAGTTTGAGCATAAACTGCGTCGCCGTTAATAAACATGTGGAAAAATTACGACCACAGCGAAAGAAAAAGATTTGTTATGATAAGGATTGCAACGACAACGGAGTTGTCATAGCAACGAAATGACGCCATTACCTATTTTACTTGCAGCCGTATTTCTCGGCACTGGGAACTGTTCTTCCAAGATCGCTCACGGGAACGTTTTTCTCCAATAGCCGATTTATCTGAATGGCGACGTAGTTAATGCTCAAACTTGGAAGGCATTGATCCTCAAAAACCCTATCGAGCCACCCTAAGGGCCTGTTGCAAGCGGGGGCACAACGCTAGAGAATAAATTACCTGTAAATAATAAAACCACAGCTTCGTGACAAATAAAGATGCATTCTGAACGTTATATTTATATCCACAGACTGACAACAAACTTTAACACCGGTAAAGCAAATTCTTCGAGAACTATTAACCCGGCGATGGACTAGGAGTAACAGTACTATTAGGCAGGGCTTCATAAGGAAACCGTGATAAGCTCCGGCCGTTTTTGGCCTCTGGCTCGTGTGCGTTTTTTCCCACGAGGACTAGAGCTTGTTCCCTTAAAATAAAGCTACCATATGTATTGCAGTTTACATTACTCTATGCTAGTGGGATCTTTATAATTTTACTAAGTGGGAACCTGAGTGTTTCCACGTTTACCTTTAATTTCGTGACCGTCCGTAGAGCGGTCGCTGAACTTTCCTAAGCGGTACGTGCAACGTATTATTTGTTTCATTTTATTTCTGAATCGTTGACTCATCAATGCATACAAAACTGGGTTGATCGCCGAGTTGAACAAGACCATAAGGGAAGCTGAGGCGTAAGTCAGAAAAGAATATTTGAGAAAATGGTGGAGGAGGTAATTAGAAGAGTTGGTGAGCCAGGTTACTCCAAAAATGGCACTCACAATTATGACCATCAATGTGACTCGCTTGCGCACCCTCAGCACACCCTGAAAATAAAAGTAATGATAAGGTGGACGACTTGTAATTTTCTTTAATTTTGTCAGTGAAAGACGCCAAAAGACTGGAAGTTGACCCAGTGATGCGGCGAGAAAGGAACCAATATTTGTCGTCGGCTCTTAACTTCTTCTTCAATTAATTTAAAATTTTGGAATTTACAGCTCGCCAATGCTCGCCTGCTCAATTTTCCGGTTAGGGACTATCAACATTTTTTGGGGTGTGATGATTATAACTTTTACGGATAAGTGGCGAAACACACTAAAAATGTTTCAAACTTTAAAAAGAATGTGCAAAAGCTCTGTTGTCAAAAGTGTTGGTTTTGATTGTTTTTCTCGCCGTAGACCCCGTGGTTGATTCCCTAATGACGTCATAGTAAATAACACTATTATCCCCAACAGCCGCCATTGGATTTTCATTATGACCACAAAGGGCCTGTTTACATGGAGATGGGGGACCCCTGATAGGTGAGGTAACATACGGTGGGTCACCCCACCTATCATGTAAACGTGATCAAATTAAAATGAAAGATTACATACACAGGAGGGCTACCCCACCTAAGCGGGTTACCTCACGTACTTGGATTCCCCCACCTCCATGTAAACAGGCCCTAAGTTACTATGAAAACTTGTTTTGATCCTAACTTACTATGTTTGTTCATTAAGTTAGTTATTGTATTTTAATTTTCTGTGTGTACAGTTAAGTAACGTTTTCTCACGTCCAATTTTATCTTATACCAATCATTGCCATTTCCAAGGTATTAGGGAACTTAAGATGGAGAAGTTTTCGGGGCGACGGCAACTTCAACCGGACGTGACGTCATGATTGTGCAATATTGCGCATGCTCTTACTCAACGCATTGCTGTCGTACTCCCGTCGGCGACGTGAAACTGGTCTGTTTGGCGTTGTGGCGAGAACATAAGTCTTTAACTTTCATTTCAATCATGTTTGTTGCGTTTAGCAACCAGAATTTTGCAGATTATCGTTCTTAAATGGTCCTTGTTTTCTTTGAGTCACATTTCAAGCTCGATCTCCAAGCTCTGTTATCTAAACTTACATCTTTATAATGTTTCTATGTTTCATGTCACAGAGCCAAGATCCAATCTGATCCAATATGGCAAACAGCAAACCGTAAGTGAGCTTTACATGGACAAAATTGACCTACGAGCCAAATGAAAGAATCCAGACAAAAAGTATGAACTCCGATATTTCAATTGTGTGTTTTTAGCTTAGGGTATCGTATAAATGAAACGTATGTATTGAAAATTGTTTAGAATAGAACGTAATACCACGTACTAACGTGGGAATAATGAAATAAAGTTGTTGTTGTTGCTTTTTGTTGCTTGATAGTGTATTGTAGCACACATGAACAGTCAAGTAGACAAGTCAAAGAATTCAGAGAAAGTGCAACCCTCCCAAGTTCTTCTACAAGTGTGAAGAAAATAACTCAAAACTCTGAAACTAAAACGCCCGGTGGTAAGAAAGGTTCCCAAATGAACAAAACCTCACATAAAGGGCAAGAAAAGTTAAAATTCAACTGCAAATTTTGTGGATACAAACATGAGAAACAAAGAGGCAAATGTCCGGCTTGGGGCAAGACATGTGACATCTGCAAAGGTCCTAACCACTTCAAGTCTAAATGCAAGAATATTCATGCATTTAACCAATCCAATGATAATGAGGAAGATCCTGATGATCAATGGCTCATGGCTGTAAGCAATGGGACAGACAGTGTTACTGCAACACTTACTTTAAATGATATTGATGTCAAATTCCAACTTGACACTGCAGCTGATGTGAATACCATCTGTCAGAGGCACGTAACACAACACCAAGTGTCTCCTACAACTTTTCGCCTTAACATGTGGAATAAAACTAACCTGAAACCTCTGGGAGAAACGCGCCTGAAAGTTAAAAATCCTCGCACTAGTTCTGAATCAGAAATAAAGTTTATCGTGGTCCCAAATGGTTTTACAAACCTGTTAGGTCTGAACACTATTCAGGAACTTGGTTTTATAACCATAAATAAAGAATGTTTCATCTCACAAGTATCAACTCCACAACTTGGTGATCTGGGTGAAGCCACCCTCAGAACTGATGAAAGTGTTCCTCCCAAAGTACTGCCTTGTAGGAAAGTTCCTATTGCCATTCAAGACGCAGTAAAGGAAGAACCAGATCGACTCGTAAACAAAGGCGTACTGGTTCTAGTGACCGTGTACATAAACCCAATGGTAAATTACCCATTTGTATTGATCCTCAACCCCTAAATGCTGCACTCAAGCGTGAACATTACCGATTACTTGTGCCTGATGATGTGCTTCCAAAGCTTAAAGATGCGAAGATCTTTAGCAAACTAGATGTAAAAGAAGCGTATTGGCATGTTCGACTTGATGAAGCATCCAGCAAACTCACCACAATGATTACACCTTTTGGTCGCTACATGTGGAAGAGGCTACCCTTTGGCCTCAAAGCCTCAAGTGAAATTTTCCAGCGCAAAATTGGTGAAGCGCTAGGTGATCTCGATGGTGTATTCAATATAGTGGATGATGTAGTCATTGTAGGGTGTGGCAACTCAGATGCTGAAGCTCAGAGTGACAACCAGCAAAAACTAGCAGTGACATTGAAAAGGTGTGCTGAGAAGAACATTATCCTAAATGAGGATAAGCAGGAAACTGGTCTGGATGAGATCATATTTCATGGACACAGAATCACGAAAGACGGTGTGAAAGTTGATGAAGCTAAAGTGCAAGCTATCCGAGACATGCCAGCACCCACTGATGTGGAAGGTGTGAAGCGCCTCTGTGGCATGGCTCACTACATTGCAAAGTTCTTACCCAACCTTGCAGCAACACTTGAACCAATCCGTGCTCTAACTAGAAAGGACACACCATTTGTATGGTCGAAAGAATGTGACGAGGCTTTCAACACACTCAAGAAAAATCTGTCTGAGTCTCCATGCTTAGCTTACTTTGACTCCTCGAAAGAAGTAGTAATTCAAGCAGACAGTAGCAAACATGGAATTGGTGTTCTGCTACTCCAGGAAGGGCGTCCTATTGAGTATGCATCTAGAGCATTGACCCCTTCAGAACGGAATTGGGCACAGATAGAGAAAGAAGCCTTGGCTGTCCTGTATGGCCTTGAACGATTTGATCAGTATGGTTATGGTCGTTCAGTAACAGTACAGAATGACCACAAACCTCTTGCTGCTATACTACGCAAGCCGCTGAGTATGGCTCCAAAGCGTCTTCAAGACATCATGATACGTTATAACCGGTATGATGTCAACTTCGTGTTTGTGAAAGGCACTAGTCTACACATTGCCGACACCTTAAGTAGAGCACACTTAGACTCTGTTGAAGGTAACCAGGACGACCCTGCACGAATCATGAACATATATGCCTTTGCTGAAATCCCAGATAAGCGTTTGGACGAGATAAGAGCAGCAACATTGCGCGACACTAGCCTACAAACCGTTATCAAGTTAGTCTTGGATGGATGGCCTCAAGCACAATATTCCCTCTCAAGCCTTACCTTATTTTGACATGCGTGACTCTCTCAGTAAAGTAGATGGCATCTTAGTAAAAGGAGAAGCAATAGTAATTCCATCTGAACTGAGAGCATCTATCAATCTGTTGTTTTCTACTGTTGTCGTGTTCCTCGTTCTCCACTCTAACAAATCAACACTGTTATTGTTGTTGCATGCAAGCAAATAAGCATTAATTAATTTTTTATGCGTAGCCATAGTTTCCTCTTCGGTAGTCTTCCATCGCGCCGTCCTCTTGAGTTCACTGCGATCTTAATGTTCGAATTTTGGAGGGAAGCGACGGCAACCTCTTTTCCAGGCTTGCTCTTCCAGTCCTGTGGCCGTCGCCCCGAAAACGTCTCTATCTTAATTTCCCTTTTAAAATTACCACATACAAACACTGAGTGGGGTCTTCTGGTTTCATGGTCAGAGTACGTGAAGCAAGAGACCCAAACCAATCAAACAACAAGGGCTCTTTTTGGAACTGTAGTGTTTACACGCAGAATCGAGCATATATGCAAACCACTGAATGAAAATGACTGCCTCAACTGGTATTTATGCGTTTAAGATTGGCCCCGTCCCCGGGCCCTGTCCACATGTATCAGTTTTTATTTGAAAACAAATAATCAGTTTTGCACTGGTTTGGCATACCATCCACATGTGTATCCGGTGAAAACGGCCACCGAAAACGCATCTTTTCAAAAACGCTCTCCAAAGTGGAGATTTTTGAACTGACGCCGGCTTTTCGTTTACGTGTGGACGGACGAAAACGTAGGTTTTCGAATCGGCAATCATATCTTACATCATATACTTCTAGCATGACGCATGCTCAATAAGGGATGCTATTGTATTTCATTCGTTTGAGCATTTTCGTCTACAGTGGGCGAAAATAGGGACTTTAAGATCCAACGACGCGACGGCGACAAGAACGTCGCTTAAAAAGTGAATTTGCGTTCTTTCAGTCTTTATTGCGATTATTCCTACCCACTTACTTTGTCAATTATAGGCGAGCCCTTCTGAAGCTGAATTTCAAGGGATGAAATTCAAGCTCAGGAAGAGAAATAAAATTTCGTCGTTGCTTGTTTACGTCCTACATAAAACGCGAAATTAGGCATTTTCACGTCGTAGTCGTGCAAAAACGGGAAAGAAATGTATAAAAAGTGTGATGCACGTGCGAAGTTGTTGTTTTGCTCATTAAACCAATTGTTTTTTTGACGTTCTCGTTGTCGTCCGCGTCGTTGGATCTTAAAGTCCCTAATGATTCGAATACGCTGCGTGTGGATGTGGAGAGAAAAATCTCCCTTTTCAAAATATCCGGATACGTGTGGACGGGGTCTTTATGAAGGCATGACATGTTCGAACCTGTTGGGGCCTCTTTTGCGATTTACCATTGACCCATAACGTGCAAACGACTCGGGAGTATAGAACAATCATCCAAGTGACTGGAAGAAATGAAGTGAACAAAAGCCAAGCTGTAGTATACGCATTACCCATCCATTCTTCAGACCAAGTATAAACGCACCAGTTGAGTTTCTTGTCAAATTTCTTAACGATGAATTGTGGAAGACTGAGGATGATGCCAAATAACCAAGAACCGGAAATGATCGCCTTCAAAATAAAAGAAAACAGTTTAATTTTTGTAAGGGGATAAAGACAGGCAAACAACGTTGTTTTTCCTCAAAAAAACAAATACGATGACCATTCATTCTAGTTGCTGCATGCGCATGTCTTTTACAGCAAGAAGGAGCCCAAAAGTGTGACTTCCTTTAATTAATATAACTCACATTCTTTCATGCAGACATTAATCAATCAGTAGTCGAGGACAGTTTCCAGCTGGCTTCTGATTGGATTAAATCTGTACGAAAGAACGTGAATAAATCAAAAGCGGTCACATTTTTAGGCTCCTTGCTGTAAGTGATGTTTAAAACAGAACGGCAGTGTTGTCAAGTTTAAAACTTCGACCTTGAACCTTGACCATAGTTCTTAAAGTTGAATGATTAATATGAAACTCGTTAGACTCCTTTTAGCTCACGGACCTGGCCGTTTGCCGGTTTTCATAACCAGTCTCTTCTACGGACCTGACCGTGCACAACGTTCAATAACATTCCCATCCTTTATGAACTTACTGACCAAAGTACAATTTATTTCTATATCCAGGCCTATATTTTTACGTTTTAACAACTATATTGAACTTCTCATACAAAGTTTTTAATAGTTGGTAATATGCAAAATAGTATCGAAACTCGCGGTAATTTACGCACCGAGCTTGGGCCGCCGGTGCTGGTTGATGTTTTATTATATTGCTGTTTGGAAGTTTTCCTTTTATCCAGAACGTAGGACAGAAACGACCAAAGCAACGGAGGTTGGTGAACTACAAATATCGAAATGCATTGTGAAAACAATATACAATTGCCTTAGGATGCCTCCAGGATGCCGCTATTACTCAAAAGGAAATTTCCACAGTCATAATTATAAATTCGGAGGACAATGTCAATAAATCAGTCTGTAACGCGACATATAATGAGATCTAGAAATTTTTAAGGAACTACGAATTGGTAAGTCCCGTATGTGACTGGTCTCAATGTCTCAATGGAAAGTCATTGTCTCTTGGTGCAAAAAAAAAAAATTTCCTTGCATTCATTTTAAACAGGTTTTTACTGGCCGCCGACGGCTTTTTTGTTCGTTTTAGACTGAAACCCTTTCTATGGCTTCTGTAGATTATAACAAATACTTTTGATCGTTTTCGTTGAATGGCAAATTAATTAGGATGAACATTTATTAGAATTAAAGTTCATGTTCATAATTATTCAATATAAAAAATGGGGGGCTTATTTATTTCAAACCAAGAGACTATAAAGGGGACAGAGAGGGCATCCCCCATATACACCCTATTCCATAGGTAACTCGTCTCGAGTTATTTTTAGAATCGGGATAAAGTTACCTCGCGCGAGGCGTGGATGTTTCGTGGAGGTTTCGCATGACCAAACGCCGTGCAAAACATGTCGGGCGAGAGGCAATGAAAGCGTAAAAAGATCGAGAGCATTCCTGAATATTGAAGCGAAATGAGTCGGCGCTCACCGGGGAAAAAGGAATCGCTGGACTCTTTGACAACCCGTGAAATCAGTTGAACTCGAAGTTGTCGTAACCTCAGTGCTTTAATAAAATGAGAAATTTCGCCGGTCTATTGAAACGGTCGTTTGTACAATTTAGGGAGTTTAAGATCCAACGACGCGGACGACAACTAGAACGTCAAACAAACAATAGGTTTAATTAGCAAAACAACAACTTCGCACGTGCAACACACTTTTTTGTTCATTTCTTTCCCGTTTTTGCACGACTACGACGTGAAAATGCCTAATTTCGCGTTTTATGGAGGACGTAAATAAGCAACGACGAAATTTTATTTCTCTTTCTGAGCTTGAATATGGTCCCTTGAATTCAGCTTTAGGAGGGTTCGCCTACAATTGACAGAGTAAGTGGGTAGGAATAATCGCTATAAAGACTGAAAAAAATAAACATCAAACCAGAAATTGCTCTCTTCAAACTGTAAATTATAAATGATCCTGAGAGAATATTCAGTGTGTTAAGGATTTCCCTGCTCTACTGTTAGCTCTATACAAGAGAGGAAGGGCGATTCTTTTTTAATTTCGGTTTCCCTGACACAGCTTTCGCAGAAATCTCGCTGTAGTCGTTTTCGTCGACAAAAGGAATAGCAAAATCGCTCTCCGCGTCTTCCCCCATTTTGTTCTGCGTCATTTCGTGAAGGACGCGTGGCTCTCAGCGTGGGTCATCCACGCGGAACACATTCGCGCTATGTGATTGGCTGTTGTCTAATGCCCCTTGAGATCTGTGGTGTTAAAAATAACTCGAGACGAATTACCTATGGAATAGGGTGTATATGGGGGATGCCCTGTAACCAAATGTTGTATATATAATCAGTTCTCTGTAGCTTTTATTCTTCACTCCATTAAAGCTTATTTCTTCACATGTTCATATTTAAGAATTCTGTAGTCTGTTCTACACTTAAAGGATTCATCGACATCAATTCGCGTAAAAATTCGATGATCTACACTCAATCCACACACTCGATCAGCTGCACTGCTCCGAACGACTACACAGTTCTAAGACTCTTGCAAAAAGCTCAGTTTTCAGATCACGTGACGAGTTTTCCCGCCACAATGACGCAATAATTTCTAACACACTCCCCGCCTTGATTGACACAGGTCAATCAACAACGAAACGAATAAAATAACAAATGAAAGAAAAAGAGTTTGCTGTTCTTTGACTTAATGTTAATGTTCACTAACATGTTCCTGTTCAGCATTTCCCACGAAGGTAATAGGGAAATCAGTGTTTCTGTTCTCCATTGTGCATAACTTGTTAATGACACTTGAGGATCACCAATCTCGTAAAGCAATGTTCTCTAGGCAGGCACAGGAAATTAGGTATCATAGGGTAACGACGACAGACCTATTCTTCCTTCACATCTGACTACACCTTCACTGTCCTGATAAAGTCCCAGAGTCGACTTCATTTGCTGGTACTTGTCACTGTCCAGGATACCCTTTTGAACGTGTTTAATCCACTTCTTCTCAGCTTGCTTGTACACTTGCAAGGATTCTTCTTGATCACTTGATCCCTCCCTTCTTCTTTTCAAATTCTTGACAAATAGCAACACAAGTGAAGTAACCCTTATGAGCTTCGTAAGGGAACTGTAGGATTCAGGATTGATGATACTCTCCAGATTTGCTTCTTGTTTTTCGGTACACGTGTTCAATAAGCTGGAGACTGTAGGTTTGGCTGATTTCAGTTCGCAGAACTCTTCCTTGGCTTGCACCTTTCCAGGCTGGACTGGCCAGTAGGCACTTTCCTTAGACAGGAATTCTGGACCATGTAACCACAAACTACTTTCTTTGAGTGCAGTGGCCTTAATTCCTCTTGATGCAATGTCAGCCGGGTTTTCTGACGTAGGACAGTACCTCCATTGCTCAGGCGGTGCATTTCGTCTGATTTCGCTCACGCGATTCTCCACAAATTGCCTGTATTCCTTATCAGTGTTCCTAATCCACCACAAACAAATCATAGAATCCGTCCAATTGACTACGTCATCAACTCTCACAACGTTTTCTAAAGCTTGACTCACACTCTTTACCAATCTTGACGCAGTAAGGTTAGACAACAGTTCTAGACGCGGTATGGTTTGCTTATCCAACGGAGCTACTCGGGTTTTTGACGCCACAACCTCACATTCTACTCTCATGTAAACAACGGTTCCGTACGCCTTTTCCGACGCATCTGCAAAACAATGAAGTTGGAGCGATTTAACTTCATTCCCACCGAGACCTTCTGCATAACACCTTTTAAAACTCACTCTTCCAGCTAGTCTTAGGTCTGACAAAGTTGACAACCACTCTTGGTTGAGTTCGGTATCCACTAACTCGTCCCAGTCCCTTTGTGCCTTGCACAGTTTTTGAAACATAATCTTGAAGGGTAGAATAACTGGGGATATTAACCCCAAGGGATCAAAGAATCTCGTAGCAGTACTGAGAATCAGTCTCCTTGTAGCTGGCTGAACGTCCACACCCTCCAATATCTTATTCAAGTCATAGATCAGTTCATCTTGTTTAGGGTTCCAAAGCATTCCCAAGACCTTCTGCTCTTTCTCAGTACCTTGCTTAAAAACTGACTTTGAGAAGCTCTCATCTTCCTCTTGAACGCATTCTTTACTGTTTATAGCAAAGTCTCCACTGAAGGCTGAATCTTGTTTCAGTGATTGCAAAAGACTTGCTGAGTTGCTGTTCCACTTCCTCATATTGAACCCTCCTGATTTGAGACAGAGTTTTATCTCCTTTGACAAAGAAAAGGCATTGTTCACATCATTGGCCCCAGAAACGAAGTCATCTACATACAAAGACTTCAAAAGCTCCAGTGCAAATGCATTGTTATTCAGCATACATGTATTAACATGTTGTCTGATAGTAGCATTGAGAATGAAGGGGCTAGCATTCACTCCAAATACAACTCTTGTAAAGCGAAGTAACTTTATCTCAGGTGATTCCTTATCGACATCATCTACCCATAGAAAGCGTAAAAACTCTCTGTGTTCTGGATCAATCTCAATGTTCAAAAATGCTTTCTCAATATCAGCAGCCACAGCGACTTCATGAACTCTAAATCTCAGCAAAATGTCCAGTAGAAGAGGATTTAATGAAGGTCCGACATGCAGACAGTCATTTAAGCTTGATCCAAAAACCTTGGATGAGGCATCATATACAACTCTAACCTTTGTTGTATCTCTGTCAAGTCTCACAACTCCCCTGTGTGGGAGATAGTGCACATTTCCAGGTTCTAGGACTTGATCTTGTCGCACTTCTTCAACTACTCCACTTTCTAATTGCTCCTTAATCACTTGATCGTATTGTTCCAGTATTTCTGGTTGGGTCTTAAGCTTCTTAATCACAGTTGCCAACCTTCGTGATGCATTTGTATAATTATCTGACAGCATAGGGTGATTATCCTTGAATGGTAGCTTGACTTGGTATCTTTCACCAGTGAATTTTATCTCATTTGAAAACTTGTCATGAACTGAAGTTTCAATGTCCCTTATGCCTAAAGTTTCCAAGTCCCAAAATTTCTGCAAATCATCTTGCACATGGCTGATGTCAGCTGACTCAATTTTCAAAACATGTGTAGCACTTAGGTTAACTGTGCATGACTCTGTCAATGCTGGAACTGCAGCTGGTCCTGACAGTACCCATCCCAACTTGGTCTCAAGAGCTACAGGTCCAGAAGGATCTCCCTTGATTATTCCTCCAGTAAAGAAAGACCAGTAGTGATCTGCTCCTATTAGTAAGTCAACACTAACTGTTCCATTAACAGCTCCACATGCAAGCTGTAGCCCTTGAAGGTATGGATAGCATTCTACTGCACTTTGAATTTCTTGGTTCGATACTGGACTGCATATTACTGGTACAACGTAAGCAGTGACGTACACACTCATTGCATCTATTGTTCTGATGCACAATTGCACAATGTCACATTCCTTTACAGATGCTGAATTGTCACCAAATGTTTTGATTAGCAAGGTTTCCTTACCAACAGTAGGTAATTTAAACTGCTCACGTGTCTTACTGGTTATATAAGATCTCTGGCTACAAGAGTCAAAAATGACTTGAGTATACATTCCAGTTTCTTGATTATCTGGTCTAGAAACAAAGGCTTGGGCAGTCTGCAACAGTATAGAGTTATTATTGCTGCCAACATGCATTGTTGATGTTCCAACATCTCTGGATCTCTCCTGGGAAGTTTCAGATCTACTAAGTGATGCTAATTCAGCTCCTGAACTACTAGGTTGGACAGGCTTCTTAGGGTTTTCACAGATAGTCACATGATGTCTAGCTCCACAATTAAAACATTTAGCCTTTGACTGACAACCTGGTGTAATATGCCCTGCTTTCAAGCAAACAAAACACCTGCCACTTCGTCTCAGTATAGTTCTTCTAGCCTTTGGTTCAGTAATGGTACTACAGGTGATGGACTTGTGATTTTTCTTGCAAAAGACACATTGCAGAGTACACTCTTCACTGCCTGCATAAAGTGCAGATGAGGAAAGGGGCTGTTTGAATCTTCCCTTATGCTGGTCAAATCGAGGGCTAGAATTGGTTGGACTACTTGTTTTCACTACATTACACCTTTCTCTTGCCTCTAACTCAGATTTCAGTGCATTTAACAGGACATCAAGGTCCCAAGTTTCTTTACTGCCAAACTTGCGACTGATGATTAATCTCAACTCAGAAGGAATTTTCCCCATTACAACTGGAACTAATAAATTTCCAAAGGACTCTGATTCGACGCCTAGTGCCTTCAAACTTCGAATGTTTATCTCAATCTTGTCATACAAATCACGGAGTTTCTTCGTTTCATGCACTGAACTGACAATTGGCAATTTCAACAAAGCGTCCATGTGGTTAAAAATCAACAGCTGTGGTTTACCAAATCTATCTCTAAGAATATCAATGGCAGTTTCGTAATTATCTTCAGTGAGAGGCAACCCAGTAATTGCAGATTCGGCTGCGCCTGTCACACAACTCTTCAAATAGGTGAATTTTTGGATTCTTGAAATGTCAGTGTTTCTGTTAATCGCAGATTCGAAAGTGTCCCAGAAACTCTGCCATTCCTCGTAGTTGCCTGAAAATGACTTTAGTTCTAGTTTAGGTAGCTTAACTTTCGCTTTTGACATTGTTATTAATTTGACTGAAGCTTGGTGAAGTTCCCACGTGTGCGCTACTTTTAGCATCCTCTAAACTCAAGTCAATTCTAACCAAAATACGGTAAACTTTTGCACAAAACTCACCACAATCCTCGACTTCTTTCTCAATGTCTCTCCCCTTACTGTTTTCCAGAATTGTTTCGTCCAGCTTTTGGATAGTTTCTAGCCTTTCATTGAGGGTGAATTTCAGTCCCATAAGTTTTTCCCTTGATGAATCTTCCACGTGATCGGCAGTTTGTTCGACTAAAATTCTCGTCGCACCTTCTATCGTTTTCTCCACAAAAGCTCTGTGGGCATTTCTAATTCTCTTTGCTTTTCCGTTGTCCATACTTTTCTTCTTGTACTGTAATCCTGTTCTTGACGATTAATTGATAAAACTTGTTTCGCCGATCCGGCTCGAAGGACCATGTAACCAAATGTTGTATATATAATCAGTTCTCTGTAGCTTTTATTCTTCACTCCATTAAAGCTTATTTCTTCACATGTTCATATTTAAGAATTCTGTACTCTGTTCTACACTTAAAGGATTCATCGACATCAATTCGCGTAAAAATTCGATGATCTACACTCAATCCACACACTCGATCAGCTGCACTACTCCGAACGACTACACAGTTCTAAGACTCTTGCAAAAAGCTCAGTTTTCAGATCACGTGACGAGTTTTCCCGCCACAATGACGCCATAATTTCTAACGTGCCCTCTCTGTCCCCTTTATAGTCTCTTGTTTCAAACACATTGGGGCATTAGTTTTTGAAGAAAAATACCCTCTATGATACAATAGTTTTCATTTATAAATGTTCCTCAATTGCTATTTAGCTTCAGGATGCGGGGAATAAATTGTTCAGTCTATTTATTCGATAATTTTGACTACTCAGCTGTCTTTCTTGAAAAGACTTGAATTGATATTTTTGTAAGAGTGTAAAAATTAAATTGAAATAGAATCACTCTCCTTTAATCACATTGTATTTCCTCACCTTAAGTTTACGACTGCCAAGCTTTCCTTTGTTTTCAAAAGGATACATCACAGCAAAATAGCGTTCAGTTGCTATGGTGACAAGGGTAAATACTGATGCGCCAGCTCCGACCCAGGCGAAGTTTCCTCCTGTTAGTAGCTGGCAGAGAATATTCCCAGCAACCCCATCCGGGTGAATGAAGGTGTGGATAAAAATATATCGAGGCGCTAAAAATGTGGCCACAGTCATGTCTGCGATGGCGAGGTTCATAAGAAGATAGTTTATTGATGTCCTTGGGGAAACCAGAAAATTGTCTTAGTCAGTTCCCCTCGGAAAAGGGTTTTTAAAGAAACATGATGATAGTGAGTTTAGGCAAGAGGACGGCAGAAGAAAGAGGACCACGGTGTCCTGATCATATATAGACTGCGAACAGCCCCTCTTGAGCTCGATAATCTGTGAGCGAGCGCGATATGCGAGTGGGCATTCTGTTATAGGAGTTCTAATATGAACTTTCCGAATTCGGAATATTTGATTTGGATTAGACTAAATATTTCTAAAAACAGTCGACTCCCGATAAGGTCGAAGCAGAAAGGCCGACACAAGCACATAAGCAAGAGATACGGCATGATTTATATTTTGAAAAAGGAATTAAGCAACAAAGCGTGATTAAGATACTGGGATAGACACTGAATTTGAATTAATCTGTGGAGTGACAAAAATGTAAAGACAAAGAATTGATACGATTGTTTTGAAATAAATTCAATGTTTCGGACTTCAGTACACTGCTTTTATTTTCCGACTTGTCACGGGCTTAAAACGTGGTTAAAGTTATCGAGGGTAAAATTGTGTAGAGGTGACTTGAAGGAAAACAAAAATTACTTCGAGTTAGCGGGAGGTTCGAGTTATCGAGGGTTCGAGTAACTGAGGGTGAAATTACAGTGGAAGTATGAATCCAGAAATCGAGAGGAAATCGACTATGGTTCGAGTTTGCGCGAGGTTCGCACAAGTTAGCGAGGGTTTGAGTTATCGGGAGTCAACTGTATAAAGATTAAAAAAGGAGGGGGGACATAAGCTGTGCGTGACTTGCGGATCGTACGTCAAAAAAACTTCTTGAGGGGAGGAGATTATGGAATTTCAACCTGGAAGCCCATTAGTTCGACCCCCCTATTCAAGGTTAATTAGGAAATGCACCCTAAAACGTCGAAAACATCATTTACTTTGTCTTTTCACTTTTTACTTTTGTTGCTCTTATAATGCTCTCGAGTGAGAAGTTTACAGGCTATTTTTCTTATAAAAAACGTGTAAATTTTGCGGACAGTATAGGTATACCGGCACTTACCTCATGTCTTTGTTCTTTACTATGATGAGACAAACAAAAGAGTTTCCAATGATGTTTACAATAACGAGTAACGATTGCAATGTTGTTACGGCGAACTCGACTGGGCCTTGCTCCCTGTAGATAAAGTCCATTGCTTCCTACAATTTTAAAAAAAGAGGATTATCAGACATTTTTTACCCATAAAGATCTTATATAGGATCAGGTTATCGATAATTACGCTTCTCGAGTCTTTTCGTTATAAATAGAGGATATTACACGGTGGCGCGAAGTTATGGATTTTATTTTCGAGTGGCAAAACAATATTTTACGAACGAACGCAGCGAGTGAGTAAAATATTGTTTTTGCCACGAGAAAATAAAATTCATATCTTCAAGCCTCCGTGTAATGTTCTTTTTATTGCCCCCGCAGGGATTTTGCCCAGAAGGCGTAATCCTGAGGAGGCACTCTAGTAACTCTCGCGCATATTAAGGAAAGTACTTACAGTTGAAATATACAGTCATACAGTCAATATAGAAAAAATCTCGATTTGCTTGAACAGGGGCCGCGAGGAATCGGTAGGTTATGATGACGTTTCTATTGTTTGTGCCCGCAAGTACGAAATGGGTAGGATGACGTAAAACACAAAAAATCCCGAAGGGACCGCTTACAATAGGTAGATTTTTTGACATTAATTGTGCAATTATACTTCGATACTCTTCTGCGTTACGTGTTATCAGTGACATTTGTGGAGCAGTTGTTATGAAAGTTATGGACCAAAAAACACTCGTTAAGCGCAGATGAAGTTATAAGGTGCGTATAACAGTGTATATTTTAACACCAAGTGAGTTTTGCCAGACACGAGTTCACAAATCTTTGATTGGAAACCTTGCCAGACACTTTCTCTTTCTTTGACCGGAATAAGACTCGGCCCCAAACAAGCAAGACGAGTGAATGATTCAACGGCTAGCTTATCACTAGCAGAACGATGGACGATTGCAGAAATTCACCGATCATCAATTCTGTGCTGACTTATTCCCTGCCTTCTGATGTCCTTCCGCTCTAAAGTTTAAAATAAGACTAGAATGCGCGAGCGTAATTTGTTCAAATGTCCTTTTAATTTCTAAGGCTTACTTTCCGGCAAATAAAATGAACTAAATGTGAAAAGTGAAATAGAAATAGCGAAAAATTAAAATTCTAATTAAATCTTTTCTTATGGTTTAGAATAAACTATTCTCGAAACTGAGAATGTTTTGATCATAGCTGTGTAAATCGAACCGAAACTGTGCATGGAACCTTGCGTTTCCTGAATTTATCTCACCCATTGTATGGAATGTGTGAGCATCTTCATTATGAAATCGGTATATTTCAAAGAGCTACACAACGAGCAAGAATACTATTGCCCGACAATATACAGAGCGGGGGCAGCTGCGGTGTCAACTATCACCACAGTTAACCCAGGCTCTGTGATAGTACCACAGTACGGTTCCAGTAAAATTACAGTGTTTGTATGGGGTAAAAATACCATCCTAAAATTTCTAGGAAATACTAAATAAAGATCAATGAAACTTACTCTGCAGTTAATTGTTGTTGTCCTTATTGCTCCAACGAAGTTTCGTGATAATTTGCAGTAATTTGTTCAAATTCACTCTATATACAATAATAATGTACAAGGTAGGAAACACGAGATGCCATTTTCGCCGACATGCTCTCATTCAACACAACTTTTTCCACGAAATTCGAACTCCAACGGAAAATAAACATGCCAGGATCGTAGAAATAGGATAGCAGCAGATATAGAAACCAATGAAGCTTTCCCAGATAGAGAAACGAATCCCACAGACTTGGACAAACTCGAAGGATATAATCCAAACAGACCGAGAATATGCTCACCGAAGCAGCCGGGCCAGATTTTTTCATAGAAATTTTAGGATGGTATTTTTACCCCATACAAACACTGTAATTTTACTGTACTATCACAGAGCCTGGGTTACCTGTGCTATTATATATTATTACACATAGCATTAAGTCGACCGACCAAAAAAGCTGGGCCAATGAGATCGCACTTCTGCGTGGAAGAAATAAATAAGCCTCTATAAAGTTATTTACGATTGCTAATGCCTTGCCGCAACGGTGAGGGTAAAAGGCGGAATGAGTTTGCGGAATGGCATGTGGCATGGCTTGCGGAATGACATAGTTATGCGGAACGTAATATAGGCAGAATGACTTAAAGAAATAACTAAAACTGAATATTGCGCCCTTTGTTGGCGCCAATAAATTGATAGGCAGCCGCTTCTTTAATGTTGCGTGCTCGATTACGATGACAATCAAAAAGCCAGGAAAGACTCCTTGATGTCTCACGGTCGTTTAGCTTTATGTTCAGCCACAAAGATTCTACTTGCCTTTATTAGTCGGGCTGCTCTAGCAGTACCGATTCTACATCACGAAAGTCGGCAATTGAAGAAGAGATGATTTGGAAGGTCACACTCTCTTCTGCTTTAATTTTTTTCTGCAAAAGATATTTGCACGATTAACGTCTCCACTCACTTTTTTTAAAAATCTTATTATCATTTGAAACCGTGTGAGAAGTGTTTCTTTTTCAGACGGTGGGTCGCGTGATTGTTCCTGACATATTTAAATATTCAGAGATCGAACGTGTCTTGTATTTTGTTTTTTTGGCTGCGTGGTGAAGTTTTAGGCACGCGAAACTGTTAAACAGCTGGCCGAGAAGCGCGAGCTCGAATCCTGGCAATCGAGTTTGTGTGCTTTTTGTCTTTCTTTCTTTCTTTCCTTTTTCTTTTCCTTCCTACTTTTAGCATTTTTTCTCCTTTACCTTTCCTTTATTAAGTTAGTAAAGCCGGTTCGGCATAACACTAACTGTTTAAAAAAAAATACATAACTATTAAAAAAAATACATATTTTAATGACTTCGCTAGTTCAAACAAACAAGGGAAGTGCGAAGAGACGCGGAAAA
Organism: Porites lutea; assembly: GCF_958299795.1. NCBI lineage: Eukaryota > Metazoa > Cnidaria > Anthozoa > Scleractinia > Poritidae > Porites > Porites lutea. The sequence goes on from NC_133206.1 coordinate 15,726,121, forward strand.
GCCTATAGGAGACAGAGAGAAGTTCGCCGCTTGACTCTATTTGTGGATTACAGATTAATGTTTGACTCGAGCTCGAGGCGTTCATTTAGAATCGAATTTGGTCTGATTCGTTCACCGGCGTATTTAAAATCCCTTCTAGAATTGTTGCTAGCCCGACTTTACGTTCAGCGAGCGTTTTATACCCTCTAGCGTTGCCATAAAGAGTGACCCTTGATTTGGGTAGCACAGGTTATATACCCCTCAAAACCCAAACAGATTTGTGAAACAGTACGTCTGCACGTATTTGACGAGGCTTAATTCTTTATTTCATTTGGGACTACGGACCAGGGTCCTCTCTCTTCCTTTCTATTTTACTTCGTCCGCCATTACGACGTTTTTCTATGTAATAAGGGGAGTAAAAACCCAATAGAAGATTGTTTAAACTTGACATGTTTTCATACTTTCAATGCGCTTCACTGGAAAAGAGACTTGAGTAAAGAACCGTTTCAGTTTATTTTGGAAACGAGTTACGGATGATTTATCAAGTATTCGTGCATCAGCTGTGTTTCAATTTTAGCCTTGCTTTAACAGCAGTAATAAATGGACCAGGAAAATAATTATGTCATTCCGCAAGCCATGCCACAAATTCATTCCGCCTTTTACCCTCACCGCTGCTGCAAAAGGTAATCCGTGTTCAGTATCTATTGCAGTATGAACGAATAAAATGTTAATAGATGAGAAGCTCGAAAAGAAAATGTTCACTCCGAATCACGTGTACCAATGTTTTCCTAAAGGCGCACATGTGTTTATAAAGTGCCACGTTATATCTCTTTGACATAGAACTTGAAGTTCCTCTACATTGCTTGGTTAATTGTTTTGGTCTTTGACTCAATAGCTCCTTAAAATGAACGTTTTTATGTTACATAGCTTTTGTCGAGATGGAATATTATATTTAGCTTTTTCCTCATGGATGACTCCGTTTTACACATCGATCCCTTCCCTAACCTTCCTCTTCATGCATTCAACTTTATTATCATAATTGTCTTTTTTTTCGCACGACTTAGGTATTCAAATAAAAAGAAACAGTTTTTACCGATTTTACAAGTACCTGGAAAGTGGCTTTGTGAATTCTAATCCTGCGTTTTTCCTCTGCTTGCTCTATCGAAGCTGGTAGAAGAACTGTCAAACATATGCTTAAAAAACGGGAAGTCTTAAGTCTATCATCATGATATAAACATTTTACTCAGCAGCCGCACATGTTCAGTTAAAAGGGTTGACCGTTATGTCATGAACAGCGGTAGAATTTCAATGTAATTTTTGCTTTCGTTTCTAAAAACCAATTGCCTGCACAAGCCTGTTCATTTATTGGTAAGTTAGCTTAGTTACATATGCTAAGTGGTTCCATCGTTTCTTATTAGGACTGGAAAAGCTTATTTATCCTTGTATTTAGTAATCACCCGCTACGCTATGACTACTGAACGACACCTGTTCTTAAAAACATTTAGGACGAGGCTGAGAATGATCTGAAGTGTTCTGCAGATCGAGAAGGGTCTTAAATTTGGCCAACCCTGTTTGTTTTTAAATGTTTATCCCTTTTGCAAACCCTATTTAACAATTATTCCTCGAGCCCGAATGGACTCTGAGTCATTGGTTGTCTTTACACTAGGCTGTTAAGTAAGACTTAAAAGCTGCTAAGTTTTACTTAACCAAAAAATACTTGTGAAGGCCTAAGAAAAATCTCAAGTAACTTTACTTTGCATCTCATTAAAGTCGGAAAGTTGAAACGATTCAAGAAAGTTTCAAGTGACTTGAAAACCATCCTTAAAACCGACTTAGCAAACTTGCGGTTTCTAAGCTTTGAGAAAGGCGAAGCATGTAAATCAATCTTAATTATGTTGCGTGGGAAAATAGGCTTAAGTAAACCTGGAGTAAAAAAGATAGGTTGTGTATGAAATTACTTGTCTTGAAATATTTCTTTGCTTATTTAGGCTCTAGTGTAAAGACTACCAATAGCCCATGAAGCCGAAAGTCGAATGGGCTATTGACTCAGATGCTATGAGGGCGAGAGGAATAATTCTTTTTATTTTTAGTAAAAACCAACAAGTTGGTCAATAATATCGAGACAAAACAACCTTAGCTGGTTAAAACTAGACTTTAATCCTTTTTTGCCGTCAAAAAGCCGGCGCTTTTAGCTATGAGTGGGCTATAAATTATGGCGTAGTAGTAGCTCAACCAATCAGAACGCAGCATTGATAATAGATCATCAGTTGTATTTTACTAAAGTGTGATAATTATTTCAACACTAACGTAACAAAGCTGGCTCAAAAATTAGCCTAAACTGGGTAGAAAATCTTAGTAGAAATACTCAAGTAGAGTGTGAAGGCGAAGTACAAAGGCTACCCAAATGTAGAGTATCGTTCCTTTAATTTCTGCCTCCATAGGATTTGGTATCTTCCAGCAAAATGATCAATAGTTGCTTTATGTTGTAGTTTTTAGCCTTAATGTAGTATATCGTGTAGAAAAAAACCTCTGCGTAAGAGCTAAAGTAGTGAAAAACCTTAGCATCCTTGACCCTGCGAGCAGAGCCTCCTTTTGTTTTGTTCATTGAGGAAAAAAAAGACGCTCTGCCTCAGCCTCGTACCCAGGCCAGTTCGCGCTATCCGAGTTACCAGAGGAGGCTTGGAACAGAGTGCGATAGCGCGAATTTTTCCGACAAGCTGGATAGGTGACGTCACATCCGAAATCACCGAGGACGACTGGAAACGAGGCTGGCTCTGCCTAGCCTTTGATGTCGCCGATGCCCAAACGTCCACACTAGTCAATCGTGTCCACTTTTTGATAAATTCCTGGTCACAACTGAGTCCTCTTTACCAAGCGTAGGACTTTTGGGCCTGGGTTCAAAAAGTGTATCCCAGGAGAAGAAAAAACATTCTCAATTAAGACCTTACTTAAGTCATGCAGAGTTCTTTTCTCGAAGACACCAAAATCGTGCAAGTCAGAAAGGCTGTGCTAGCAGGATGGTCTGGCACTAGTGCAACACATCGTAAAAGAAATACATAGCACCTTTTGTTCCATGGAGCACATGTATTGACATATCACACACACAGCAGTGGCGGATCCAGACCTGACGCTTGTTTGAGAACGAAATTCTTGCATCGGCAGGACTGTATATTACTTTTTAACTGGCTGTTTTTTTTTGGAACGCGCGTTGCTTTTAGTCACTAAACTAAATTACAGTGTAAAAAGAGGGCATGTGGGCAACATGCTACTTTTACCTGGTGCCAAAATGCTGTTTGTTGCAATGATTTTTTTCTCTGGCGGGTAGCAAAAAATGTTCTTTTTAGTGTGACGATAACTTCTTTTTGTATCCATAACTCGATTGCTGCACGCTGCACGTTTACCATTTTTTAAATTTATGGAGCGTTTTCACTCACGTGGCCATCATCTATGCAAATTTATTAGAACAAAAGAAAGTGTTTGCATAAGAAAAGAGTTCAACCCCACAGGAACGGTTTGAGATACCATCACTGCCACCGTTTCATTGTTTTGGGAAACAAATATGGCCGCCGTGACGTTATGTAAAAACACTCTATCTGATAAGTCTAAACCTAAACATATCAGTAGTAGTATAGTAGGAACTGAACTAACCTGTTTTTTGATTGAATTAACTTTTCGTGGAATGCATTAACACCAATAACGTCATTTGTAGGCACTTTAACGTTGAGCCAGGTTCTATCTTTATGTTACGACTGGTATAACCGAATTGAAGGGTTTTAGTTTTTTTAATTTTAGACACAGTATGGATACAGTATACATGGGTGCAAAAAAAGTACAATGACAACATAGACAACATACACTCAATAATTCACCCATAGACGCTTCAATTATCAGATATCTGGTGCAATATTCTTGTTATTGACTTGGTTGAATTGGAAGGGCGAGGATGGCTATTTTAACGTTTTCATAGTTCCTGTCAGGAAGCAGTACTCTCAATATCAGTTTCTTTCTTCGCAGTAACAAAATTAACGGGGAATTTTAGATTCTAAGACGAGTGCGAGTACGAGTACGAGATTTTCTCAATACTAAGTAGTGCGAGCGCGTGAACCAGCGTCATTTTGGCGGGAAACATAATAGTCGTCGTCATTTTACTACGAGTTTTAGCGAGAATGTCGCGTCAGCGGACACAAGTTATAAAGTGTTATAGGTGTTAATATTTTGCGGCTGGGAGATAGCTTAACCTCCTTCAATCAAGATAACAGTGCTAATTTTTTTAGTGAAAAAGATGTACAATAAAGCTTTCCGAGGTGTCTATTATTCAAGAATACGCGAAAAAACGTTAAGTGAAATCTCGTACTCGCAGTCGTTCTCGTCCTAGAATCTAAAGGTCTCTAATCTTACACAAAGCATGACATATTACTAAAAGTGTCAATCACTCAATTTGAAAGGACGCCAAAGCTTGTAATTCTAATAAGATTGTTATCGGATAACTCTTTCAAAGGATTATCCTCCCTGACAAGGCTGTTTTTTGTCCAAACCGATATCTAATTTACCTTTTAGATCATGAACAGATTTTTTTTAGCTCAATATTGCAAGTATTATTCCTACTTAGCTTTCTGCTTTGCAATGGTTCAAAAGTTCTCATGTTCAATTTAATACACGTGTATGGTATGCTGTAGAGTTGATAACCGTAAACAAAAGTCCCATCTTATTTCGTATGCCATATTCTTGATGACTTTTTGATTATTGACCCTCACAGCCTAGCCTGCCAGCAAACACGGCACTTCCCGCCAACACTGACTCAAGCCCCTCTCTCCATCTCAAAGGTAAAAGGTTGACCTCTAATTAACCAACCAGTTGCTGTTTTTACGGCCACGTTTTAAATACATATTAATTAAGGTAAACTCTATAAATAAAATAATTTATCAGAAATCACTCTCTCAGCTACGTTCGTCCGTTAATTGACTTTGGTGAAAGGAGATAACGGCTATTTCCACTTTTTCATGTTTTTTTTAACAGAAAACATCCCGTCTGGTTCTGGACGACACTTGCCACTTAATATTCCTTTCATTTTCTCTTTGAATCGCTGATTTATCAAAGCATACAAAATAGGATTGATAGCAGAATTGAACAGGATGAAAATGTTAGCTGCTGCGAATGTCAGCTTACTGAAGGAAGGCTTATAGAAGTGGAGGACGTAGTTAAACGAGTCTGCAAGCCAGGTTACTCCAAAAACGATACTGACTGTTATGACCATCAAGGTGACCCGCTTGCGTACTTTCAGTATTCCCTGAAAACAAAAATTAAAAATTTCAACTTGTTGTTTTGTGGAACAGAATAAACCCTGGTGCGGGTGAGTATACGGAACCAGCAGCTATGAATGTAGGTAACTCACTAATACCAAATGACGGTGGTGACGTAAACCTACACGCACGCGTTATTGACCAAGCGTGAGGTCAAGGTGGTTGGATATTGGCCAAGGTCTTTTTTGTGTGTTTATGCATCAGACAAATCCAGCTACGCCCAGCCCCCTCCGCCGGGCTACTGGGGAACATTTGCCTACCTTGTCAGTCCCAGGGATGGGGCATTATCAAATTTTGCGTGGCCCGGGGTCGGGCATTTGCCCATCCCGAGCTTGGATTTCGATTCTAATATAACTAAACGTGGAGGATTTTACCGGAAACACATTAACAAGCAGATTGGCTCATTTATAAAGGATGCGAAAAATGTGTAGAGGTTTTTAGAGGTATGATTTCTCGATTTATGCATGCATTTCTTCATTGCTTATCAAGACAGAACTTACACTGTGAAATCGGGAGCTATTTATAACAAGATAAATAACAATGATCAAATAAAGAATCATGAATGGTTTTGTCGCGGCTTGCGCTTAAGAATAGCGCTATTACAAAGGAGGACGTTAAATGAAACGAAAAATTTCACTTTAAACATGCGTTAAGTGGCACTTCGACTGGGCGATCAATGAAAACTGGTACAGTGTGGATTGAGGACGGGGCATTTGGCAGCTCAAGTGTACCAGCTCCAGGGAATATCCAGCTATCTTGACCGAACAAGATTGATCAACAAAGAAATTTCTGCATAGCCAAAAAGAGAACTTTTTCTCGCAGGAATAAATTGGTATAAGGCATGTTGTTTTTAATTTAGTTTCCAACCTGTTGCACACAATGCTGACGTCCTCTTGGCTTTGAACGTGTGAACCACAAAGTGTACACGACTTGGGAGTATAGAGCGATCATGAAAGTAACCGGGAAAAATGTTGTAAACAGAAACCAAACCATGCCATACGTTTTACCCATCCATTCTTCAGACCAAGTAGAAACGCACCAATCCTTTTCCTTGTCAAAGCTCCTTGAGAGGAACAGTGGAAAAGCGATAACGATCCCAAAGATCCAAGAGCAAGCAATGGTTATCTGAAATATGTATACAAAATTGTAATGTTTCATGACATGCTGTACCAGACCCACTAGCAAATCAGTGAAACAAAACCAAAACTTTACAAATGTTAAAAGGCATTTCAGCTTCCCCAAGGTAGGGTTTGCCCCAGCCACGCGTTCCTTTGCTTTGCAATGCCCGTTTATATTTATAAGTAATACCCGGTAACACCAACTTTCCAATTTCGCGTTTCATCTTACCAGTTTCCGTGTTTTCTACACCTCGTCTTCGCTGCTGCCGCACAATTTTTACCAGGGGCTTTCCATCTTGCCGGAAATGGGTTCGTACCTCGCGTAATCACGTGAATTATTATGCAGTGAAAGTACTTCAATCTTCATTCCACTTCCCTGTCAGAGTATATGTGCTAGTCACGATACCAAGAGAAACTTCTAATTGTTATGAAAATTAACTTTTTATCGTTGTGTAAATAGTGTTTTGGTTATCAAGGCCGTGTGCTATGATGACGCAAAAGGTAATATATAGATTTAGCCATGGCTAAAAGCGAAGCTCACGTTAATAAATTAATAATTTCAATAAAACAATTAAACATTAATCAGTTAACTTTAAGGTACATCCATGAGACTTTTGAGGGAGAGTGATTCTTTAGAGAAGAATAATTTGACACTTCAAGAGTGAAACAAATTTTACATCGAGTTAATAGTCTTATATGTACACCAAAAAAAACGATCTTCTTCGATTTGACGGTAGATTAGGCCTAGAAAACAAATTCTTCCCGAACAAAAGAAGCTAAACCCAGTCACCCATCTACACTGCCTTTATTTTTATAAGGTTCATTCATAGTCTCTCCAACCACTCCGCTGGAGAGGTCTCCGAAACATAATTTTATGCAACATACGATAGTCCTTAGTTGCAGCCAATTTACACGTTATTCACCTGTCTAAAAGGAAGGCCAAAATAAAAAAAAAAATTCAGGCCGGTCTTTTTGTGTTTCGAAAAAGATCTGTGTTCTACAGGTTTACTTTACAAGTAAATCTTGGCGACAAATCTGGTGGTGTGTAAAATAGTCTTTTAAGTATACTTTTTATGAGTGTTTTTATACATAATTAAGCCGAAGGTCTGAGGAGAACAGTGCTATGCCTGTGTGTCTGTTTTTTATCATACAGACCTCGAACAGGATTTGTTCTTCCTTGCCCTATTTAAACCTATAATCCTGCAGTTTTTGACAATTTTGCAAGACAAATTGCGTTCATTCAATATCCAGGACGATCGAAGCACGCGCTTCCTTTGAGCAAAAGATTATAGAATTGACCACATTATAAAACGTTTTCATGAAGAGAATTTTCCATAATACCGGGACTGTGTAGTCGGAAAAATCTGCTCCTATGTGAAATGCAGGGTAATAATTATGGGATTTTAGTGAAAACGATCAAAAATTCCCAAATTCACTTATATGGCCAGCCGGATGGGTTCTCACTTTTGTCAAGCACCAAATTTGCAGTCCGAGTTGTCAGAGCCGTTTGAATGAATATTAACAGAGTTAAGCTTCAACATCATAGAGATCTTATTATGTTTAGGTTTTATTTTTCTTTATTTATGGTTTTGTTATGTGATATTTACGCGCGGCATTTTGAGTAGTCCCGCGTGCAGTGTTTTGTTTTATGTTCGACTGAAAACAACCCGCTCAGCGATTAAATTGAGAAAGAGACTACTAACAATCAGTAAAATAAATATAACTCGGTGAAACATGTACAACAATTTTCATTCACGAAGATAAGTTTTGAGAGTAAGTGTCTCTGAAAATCATGAGTCAGGTAAGCATAAGCTCATAGACTTCAAAAACCTTGCAGATTTAAGCCGGCTTCCCGGTGTTTACTTCAAGATGAGCCGCGAGGCAAGAATATCGCTCACATCTTTCTTTTTACAGCCAAAATCATAACTAAATACATTGTATTCTTCGGAACGTTTTCTTTGTATAATTTTGTGGTCGAAATGTTAAGACTTTTTAAAGCTTATGTCTAACCTGATGCTACTGTAGGTCACGATCAGTGTGCGATTATCGGAGGCGAAACGAAGAGTGGAGAGGCCAAGTATATATTCAAGGTTATACAATTTAATGGTTAAAGGAGATTACATGAGCAAGGCCTAAGGTCAACTGCACTATTGTACAATCACACCAGGATATATAAGTCGAGCGTGGTTGCTAAGTAACTTTAATGATAGGAAGCGTGTCAATCAAGTATTTCGATCACGAAATGAATCACTTAATGCAAATGTTCTTTTTGTCCTAATCAAAACCTTATCTCTTGGGAGGGGGGGGGGGGGGGGGGGGGAAGGTTGACTTTTCTTCCGGAACGAGTAGTGGTTCCAGGAACAAGAACTGAAATGGAAGACTTTTCAGCAGACCGTAAAGCATCGTTCTTCTCTGCCGGAACAGGTGGCTAACCCTTAGAAGTTCTAGGACGATCGAGTAAAGGGCTTCCTGCTGCTTACTTTGCTTCTTTAGGATTTGGATTGAGCTGCCGTCTGTTTCTTCTAACAGTTGCGTTACTGTCAGCGTCGAGGTAATAGGAACGTGGCTCTGGTGTTTTGGCTACTACCACCGCGTTCACTTTACGATCAGGGATATAAACACGATTGCCTGGTGACAGATTACTTAGCTCTTTAAGTGCATGTTGTCAGTTTTACTCTTTTGTTTGCTCGGTCTTAATCTTGGCTTCCTTTTCACGCAATTTCGTTAACTCGGGCAATTGTGGTGTTATAGTTTGGATGGGGTAGTTGGAAGGGTGGTGCGTAGTCGCCTTCCCATGCATAATTCGGCTGGGCTGAATCCGTTTTCAAGTGGGGTATCTCTGTAAGCGAGTAGTGTTTCATATGGATCGTTGGATTTTGTAAGGAGGTTTTTATAGTTGTTTGCACCATATGTTCGGCTTCTCCGTTACTTTGGGGGTATTTTGGACTGCTGGTAATGTGTGTGAATCCCCAGTCTTCTGCAAATTTGGCGAATTCCGCTGAGGAATACTGTGGTCCGTTATCGGAGATCACGGTTTCTGGAATTCCGTGGCGTGCGAAAATTGCTTTTAGGTGATTGATCACTTCTTCAGAGGTGGATTTTCGAAGTACTCCAATTTCATCGCAAGGAGTAATCTACCACGAGGACGAATTCTTGTCCTTTCCATTCGAATAGATCGGTTCCTACTTTTTGGAATGGACGCTCGGGTAACTGTGAAAGAATCATGGGCTCTGCACGATTAGTTTTCGTCTTGATGCAAGTAGGGCATTCTCTGACAAGATCGTCTATCTGCTTGCTGAGATTCGGCCACCAGACACCACTTTTCGGCCTTTCGCGGCATTTCTGGATGCCTTGATGACCTGTGTGTATCTTGTCTAATACATCGAGCCTTAACGCTGAGGGAATTATCCTTCTTGTTCTTTTTTTTTGTTTTGTTTTGTTTTGTTTTTTTTTTTATCTTTAATAACATTTATTCAATCGACAATCAACAATCAAAAATACTTACAAACACTACGATACTTACACTACTTACAATACAATATTTAGAATACAATAGACTAAGGTACTTACTCTGTTTACAATGTAAAGACTTACAATACTCAGTACTTACAACACTACCTACTCACTACTCACACTACAATGCACTATTTACAAGCAGTTCTAATTAGTAATTGTATTTCAAAACCAACATTTACAAAACCAAACATTCACGGTAAACGCACTTATATCTTAAGTGTCTTAAAGAGGCAGCGATTGTGAAGCAAAAGATACACCAGGTTAATGCTGGAGAAAATGAGCAGAGGATCGAGATATACAAATGTATAAAAAAATCAAAGGCTTACTGAAATAAGGAGCTCACATTTTCCCATTTTTTTGGTAAAAAGGGACCTGCAGTGGTCTCTATGTGGTAGAATGATTTGAGGTATTGCCGGAGGAAGCCTGCTATCTTTGGCGAGGTTTCCCTTCTTTTGCTAATCCAGATGTAATTTCTGGCTAGAAGGAAAAGGAAATTAATTTGCTGGCAGTTTTTTGAAGAATCCGGCTTTAGACCAAGTGCAACAAATATATCTAATGTGCAATGTTCCGGTGTAATGTGGAGCAAAGTCAGCTTAAGAGATAAACTATGCCAGAAAAAGGCCACTTTAGGACAAGACCAAAAAAGATGAAGAAGTTTCTCCGGTTCATTATTACAAAAAGAACAATTTGGGTTGTCTTTTACGCCAATTTTTGTTAAGAAGTCGTTCGTTGATATTCGTCTATGTAAAAATTTATATTGGAATTCAATAATTCTTGTACTTTTAGTATATTTAGCGGCCAACTGGTAGGCTTCCCGCCAATTAATCGCCTCCACATCATTTTCGTTGCAGTCTTTTAGCCATTTCTGTTGATTATGGGATGGTAACTTGCATTTTGTAGAAAGCAACTTGGTGTATACAAGTTTGCTCGCACTTTGGCATTCTGTTAATCTTACTACAAAGGTTTCATAATTGTTGCAGTTTTTGATACAGTTTGTTTTACATGTAGTCCAAAGAGATTTTAGAGCAGACACTAGTCCGAAATACTTTAAAAGACAAACTTTGAGGCTGTATTTTTGCTGCAGCTCAGCTAGTGATAAAAATTTGTTATGTTCATCTTTCAAATGTTTCACTTTCGTAACGCCTCGATCAAACCATTCACGATAGAAGACGGGGCAGTTATCGATTCTAATGAGTGAGTTGTACCATAAAGTTTGTTCAAGAAATTGTTTCTCGGACGTTATGTTTTCATCAAAATTGACTTCCGCCCAGATTGAGAGTATCTCTTTTATAAAGTTATTATTAATCTTGAGATTCTCAATGGTATCTTTCTTGTTTAAATTACTAGTGAGGACTATTGTGCCTCCAAATCGCTCTAACTCTATATCAAAAAAATATTTCCATTTTCCCTGGTTCTCTTCATCCAGATATTTTTCAATCCATGTAGCTTTCAGGGACTTGTTAAAAGACTGTATGTCTATCATTTTAAGTCCGCCATTAGCATAATCGTTTGTTATAATGTCTCGTTTGATTTTATCTCCTTTTCCATTCCAGAGGAATGAAAAAAATAACTTGTTTACTTCTTTGATAATTTTCACATTTGTATGTAAAGGTGAGAGCACATAAACGAGCTGAGAGGCAACCAGACTTTTTAAGACCGTTATCTTTCCAACTAGGGTAAGTCTACGGTATTTCCAGCAGCTCAAAACATTCTGGACCTTATCTAGTTTTTCATTATAATTTAAAGTTGCAGTTGCTTCCGGATCATTTGAAAACCAGACACCTAAAGCTTTAACTTTACACTTCGGCCATTTAAAGTTTCTTCCGACAATTGATATTTCATCTTTGTTACAATTTGCCCCAATCCAAAAGGCTTCTGTTTTTTTGTCATTAAGTTTTAAGCCAGAGACTTCATAAAAATCGTCCAGTGTTTTGAGAGAGGCTATTAACGATTCCTTTGTTCCATCTAGTATAAGAGTTGTATCGTCTGCATACTGACTTAGTTTTATTTCTTTACCGTTTACAAAGATCCCTTTAATACTTTTATTTTCACGAATTGCCTTAGCTAAAACTTCTTCTGCCAGAACAAACAGATAAGGTGAGAGGGGACAGCCTTGCCTTACACCTTTTTGGATTTCAAAAAAATCACTCGCCCAACCATTATTCAAAACGCAGCTTTCTGGGCAGCAATATAAAAGGTTTAGCCATTTTAAGATGCTACTACCAAAACCAAACTGTTGAAAGGTTTTCCTAATGAAAGGCCATTCTATCGTGTCAAAAGCTTTTTCAAAATCTAAAAACAAAAGTAATCCTGGTATATTGTTTTCTTTAGCGTAGCAAATAACGCTATCGATAAGGCGGATGTTTTCTCCGATAAAACGACCTCTTATAAAGCCAGTCTGGTCGTAATTAATGAGATCAGGGAGGAGAGGTTTCAAGCGATTAGCAATTGATTTTGCCTCTATTTTATAGTCGCTGTTCAGGAGGGTTAGGGGTCTCCAATTCTTAATAAAGAACGGTTCTGCGTCTTTCTTAGGGATAAGTTTGATAATTCCTCTTCTCTGGGTTATTGAGAGTTTTCCAGTTTCATAAGCGTAGTTCAGTGCGCTAATTAGGGTGCTGGATACATCTTTCCAAAACACTTTGTAAAATTCGGCTGGTAGGCCGTCGGTCCCAGGGGTCTTTTCTGATTCCATATCTCTTAAAGCCTTAAGGCACTCTTTTTCAGTTAAAACTCCTTCGCACGAAGTTAATTCATGTTCGTCAATGGCTCTTTCATTACCACCCTCAAAGAAAACAGTTGTACCATCTTGGTTGTATGTGTTACCTTTGGATGAGTAGAGATTTTTATAGAACGCCACACATTCAGTTAATATTTTTTTATCCGAGGTGACATTCAGCAGACCATACGTGATTAGTATTTTCAGTGCAGTGGACTTCTTTCGCGGCATTTCTGGATGCCTTGATGACCTGTGTGTATCTTGTCTAATACATCGAGCCTTAACGCTGAGGGAATTATGACTCTGTCGTCTTTCATTAGGATTCCGTGCTGAACAGTGATTTCTGCTTTGCACTGCCAGTACGGCTGGAGTGAACAATTCAGGTGATGTTTCTCTGGCCAGCCTTCACTGCAGAACAGCTTAAGCTTTGAAAAAACTTCATCTTCATCCTGATGAAGGCGTATTTCTTGCAAGCGGCGCTCTGTAGTTGGCAGGCATTCTAATTTGTGTGAGACATAAAGGTTAAAATCTTCATTAAGTTGCTTCTCGTCTTTCGTGAGACTTCGGTGACGCGGCGCTCTTGATACGGTATCAGCTGTGGTGAGATCTTTTCCGAGAACGTGGACTATTTGGTACGAGTAGCGCATCAGTCGCATCCGGAACCTCTGAATACGTGGTGGCATGTCCTGGAGACATTTCGATCCTAGTAACGGCACCAACGGCTTGTGGTCCGTTTCGATAAGGAACTCTTTACCGAGGACAAAATCGGCAAACTTTTCGCACGCCCAAGTAGTTGCCAGTGCTTCTTTCTCTATCTGAGCGTATCTTTGTTCGGTAGACGTCATAGAGCGCGAAGCGTAGGCGATTGGATTCTTTGTGTCATCCTCTTGGACTTGTAAGAGGACTGCTCCTAATCCATACGACGATGCGTCTGCAGATATAATAGTTTCTTTCTCGGAGCAGTAATGAGCGAGAACTGGCGCTTGGGTCATTTCTTTCTTCAAGCGAGAGAAAGATTCTTCTTGAGCTTGGCCCCAGTGCCATTCGCTCTTGCTTGAAAGAAGATCGCGAAGAGGCGTAGTCTTTCCGGACAGGTTTTCGATGAACTTCTGTTGGTGGTTGATCATTCCCAGGAATCTTCGTAGTTCTGCAACATTTTGCGGTCTCTCCATCTTTTCGATAGCTGCAGTCTTGTCTGGATCGGGGCCTATTCCTTGAGCGCTGAGACTATGGCCCGTGAACTTCAATTGTTTCCTTGAAAATTCGCACTTCTCTGGGTTCAGGGTGATTTTTGCTCTGATCAATCTTGTTAAAACTGCTTCAAGTCCTTCATTGTGTTCTTTTTGCATCTTTCCATGCACAAGGATGTCATCCATAATGCATATCACTCCTTCCAAACCTTTCAGCTCGTTTAGCATTCCCTTTTGGAATCGTTCTGATCCTGATTTTAAACCAAAGGGGAGTCGCTGAAAACAATATCTGCGACAGGGAGTCAGAAACGTAGTCAGGAGTTGATAGTTTTCTGCTAGCTTCTCCTGCCAAAAACCGGAATTTGAGACAATTTTTGTGAACACTGTGGACTCTCCCATCTCTCTTAGCAAGACGTCAATCTTTGGAAGTGGATACGTTTCACTGCAAACGTTTTCATTTAGCTTTGTCAGATCCACACATATTCGGATTTTCCCGTTTGATTTAGGTACTGTGACCATTCCAGCGCACCAGTTTGTAGGCTTGTCAACCTTTCTGACTACTCCCAGCTTCTCCATTCTAACAAGTTCTTCCTTTACTTTGCTTTTCATTGGTAATGGAATACGTCTTGGGGTCATGATTGCAAACGGTTGAGCGTCTGCTTCAACTTGATTTCATACTCTCCCTCAAGTTCTCCCAGTCCTTGGAACAGTTGAGGGTATTTCGCTTTAATCCTTTCTTCGTAACTTTGAATTGGATTTCATTGATTCTAGCCAATAAATTTAGCTTTTCAATCGCTGGCTGTCCCATAAGAGGCTCTTTTAGACCTTTGACAACATAAATATCTTCCGTCACGCACGTTTCTCCCAGGGATAGGTGTCACGAACTGTTCCTATTACACGAAGACCATTGTGATCGGCTCCAAAGTGTCTTTTGGAGGTGGAGTGCAGATTTCCTAAGTTGCATTGGCGAAAGACTTCTTCAGTAATAACTGTGAAGTCCGCGCCCGTATCAATCTTGAAATTTATTTCGGAGCTTCCTATTAATAGATTGGTACGCCATTTCTCTGATGTTTCGATTGTGTTGACAATTTCCTTGATGGTCATTACAGAGGTGTCATCTTCGTCCGAATCTTCACCAACTCTATGGACTCGTTTTGAAGATTTGCAGACCTTTTTGTTGCATGCGTTGCAGGCAGCATCTTTGGCTGGGCAACGCTGAGGAGGGTGACCTGGCTGAGCTCCGCATCTGTAACACGATTTGTGCTTCGTTTTCGAAAAACATCCAAAATGCTTGGGTTTTGGACCTCGACGTTTGTGTTCTGGAACTTTCCTGTCATGTATTTCCGATATGTCGGTAGCAATTGAATTGTTTTGAAGAATTTGATCTTGATGTTTCGTGATTTCGGCAGATTTAACTTCTGTAATTACTTGATCCAGAGTTAAATTGTCATTTGCCATCAATCGTCGCCTGAGATGAGAATCACGCAAGCCAGCTATTATTTGAGTGTGCACCATTTGGTCACGAAGGTCCCCAAAAGAGCAGAGGTCGGCTCTTTTCTGAAGATCTTCTATAAAGGTGAGGACAGATTCTTTGTCTCGCTGAAAGCGTCTTACTAACTGTGTTCTCTCGAAGACTAAAGCGACTTTTCCTTGAAAATGATTTCTGAATTTTTGTTTGACATTTACGTACTGGATATCTTCACCTGACAGTTTGAAACTGTCATAAATGTCGGCGGCATTATTTCCCATTACGTAAATAAGCGTATTGCTGCGCACTTCATCTGACAGCCCATCACGTTCCGTAGCTGCTTCAAATAATTCGTAGCGCTTTATCCGGTGGTCCCAATCGTCTGTTTTGGGATCAAACTTAGCCGGAGGAGGAATATTAAAATTGGCTGCGGCCATTTTCACGCTTCCACTTTGTGGGTTATTCGTCTGTATTGAGCCCGTTGAAGAACTCGTTTCCACTGCGGCTGTGCGGCGGTGACGTGATTGGCGTGCTTGGCGTGCTTGATTCCTCGATTATTTCTTCGTTTGGATCTTGAGCGTTGGAAGTCACTCACGCGATGCGAAATAAAGTGACGAAACAAATTTCTTTTCCGTTACTTCTTGTTCCTGCTGTAGGATCCCGCTTCTGACACCATGTGCGATTATCGGAGGCGAAACGAAGAGTGGAGAGGCCAAGTATATATTCAAAGTTATACAATTAAATGGTTAAAGGAGATTACATGAGCAAGGCCTAAGGTCAACTGAACTATTGTACAATCAAATCAGGATATATAAGTCGAGCGCGGTTGCTAAGTAAGAGGATTAAGGGCTAATCCCACAGTCAGATCATTGTCTTGTGCCTAAACTTGTCGCAGAAACTACGCTCGACTTTAGGAAAAACACATCAAATACAATAATGACTCAGGCTTACCAGTCAAGATGCAGCTCCTGAAGGCCATCAGAATCGCTTGAGACTTTTTTGAACCCTTTATAATACGCATTAAGCAAGAGGAAGTGAGTAAAATTGATCTTTCCGAAATCGGATTTCCGATAACTTTGACAAGCGGCGCATTTCTCAACCAAAAAAACAACAAACAAACCAGCCATGAATAAGAATCTTGCTAGAAGCTGTATTTCATTTTGTGCATCCACCGGAAAAAGACAGTTAAAAGCTTCACTTGATTGAATCAGTGGTCGGTTCCGGCAATTCTACTTTTTGCGTAAAACGCGGATTAAGAAAATGAAAAACGCCTAAAAATCAAGATCTTTACTTGTATTCTATACTTAACACTGAAAAAAGGAAACCCTTTTTTAACTTTCAGTCGCCATTATGGAAACTTGAGAAAAGTGCCCCCTTTTCTCAACAAAAGTCGGGTATTTTTAGGATTTGTGTTCGATTTAAAGCCATGTAAAGTGAAGCAACTTTCTTGAGTAATATTTATATCTCACGAATCGCAAAAAAGCTGGAAAGAGACATTTCTCGAGTTTTTTCAACTTTTTGCCTTTTTCTTCAAAGTAAAAAAAAGTCGACCTTTTCCTCTTTCTTTATTTGGTCTTTTGGGCGGACAATTGTCAAATAAAGGCGGGAATCCCAATTTTCAGTTCTCTCAACTGACAGCTGTCAAAAATGACAGGTAATTGTGAGCAGTGAATTGTGACGTTAATTTACAATTGTTCATATACAGGCGCACTTTGTGTTCCGGCAATGTTTCAAGGGGTAAAACTTTAAGTCTTTAACTCTAAACAACGGTACTCTGGCCATGGTATTTAGGCTTGCCCTAAACCAGGTCTACGTACATTAACTTTAAAGAAGGGGAGAAAATTCTCCCATACTGGCTGTTAGCACGTCGAGGACTTTGAGAAGACGTACTCAGTCAACGGAGAACGAATGACTGCCAACTCAGTTAGCTCAGTAGTGCCCGCAGTACAGTCTACAGGGCTTGGGGTACCTCTTTCCTACAAAAGGACGGCTACCACCGCCTTGACAGAGTGCGGTGGCCATGCAAAAACGACCGACCTTTACCACCACCAAAAAGGGTCTAGAGACGCGGCAGAAATCGCTTATATGGTGTCTGGCGAAATTGGAGAAAAGTTCCAGGTGCACCAGTGTCGCTGACCGAAGAAATTTCGTCGGCCGATGAAGTATTTGCATCCAGAAGAATCACCTCAAATCCTAATTGTTGTTTTAGTAGCCTCTGTACTTCATCGACCGACGAAGTTTCTTCGGTCAGCGACATGTACACCTGGAACTATTACGGAACGGCGCCTGTAGATCCATGTCGCCCGCAAAATCGCGGGTCCCATGACTATTTGCCCGCTCACAAAGGAAGCCGACGCATGTCGCGTCCTTTGATTCAAGACTCAAGTGTTAGGGTATTGTTTCCACGATACAAAGGTAATTTAACTTTAGAAAATCTATAGATCGGAGCTTTCGCGCTACTCTCTTTTTTATAAGGAAATGCAAACGCTCAACTTGATAAATATTTTGACTTCATAAGATATTTTCTGCCAGGCATCAGCCGGCAGCAGACCATATTCTTGATCCATTTGAGATTTTTGGTTCGATGGTTCGATGAATTCGATGGTTCCATGGTTCGATGGTCATCTGTGACTGCAGCGCTGTGCAGTCAGCGGTTTGCTTAGCTGCCGCGACTGTTTTTCTCTTAGGAGCAACCCGCCATTTTTGTTTTGCTCTCATGTAAGATCTGTGCAGAAATCATTGTTTAAACGGTATGAACAGTTCAAGACGTATTGTACGGAACATTTTTTCGGTTTATTTTTTTATTTAGGTTTCAAGATTAGTTATAGCGAGTATTTTTTGTCTCACAGATTGTTATCTCGGCAATCAGGATTGTAAGTTACATAAGTGAACGGCATGTGCTGTACATCTACCTGACCTGTGAATAAACAAGTTTTGGCCTTTACGTCATTTGTTCGCCACTCATCTCATCGATCCTGTGTACGATGATTGTTCGGTGAGGAAACAGCCTATCAGCACTGCTGTTTGTTTTAGAATTTCGTGAATTATTCGAATGAATTACAAAATGGTATTGAAACCTTAGCGAGTTATATGAATGTAAGTATATTTGTGATCGTGATCGGTTCATTTTTTATATTACGCTCTGAGTGTTCTGAGTGTTTCGGCCTTTTTCGACTTTGACTGTTTTAGGCATTTTTTATTTTCGTTATCCTCGTTTTTTGCAAAAAGTAGAATTGCCAGAACCGACAACTGATTCACAGCGTTACACAAAACTCTGTCAGTTTCAGGTAACAGTAATCAAGTTTCAAGATGCTGCATAAATTTTCCGCATGAACTCACCTGTCAACTTTTGACCAATCAGAACATAAAAATTGGACGTAGAGCGTGACCAACGCGTGACCATGGTGAGAAAGGTCAAAAGCAACTTCCCTGTCTGTAAAAGCTGGCTGAATTCTCGCGTTCGAGGTCAGTTTGAAATTAAAAGTTTAATAGTGCGGCTCATAAACACAACTTCCTATTTCCTATGCGCTAAAAAAATTTAACTTGCGCCTACAATCATTTGAAAAGTAGTAACTTGTCAGCGGATAACTTCAAAAAACTCGAACTCAGTGGACCGATACCTGAGCCCGCGATACGGTCAGGTGATGATCGTCAGCGGATGCTCTAGTTTGACAGCTGCCAATTGAACTTCATTAGATTGGTGAATTTTCGAATAAACGGAATGTTGACTGCGAGTGTAAGTAAGACATTTTTCAGTCAGGTTTGTAATGGAGGATTAATGAGGCGAAATGTCAGATCGTGTATTTGAGCGCGCGTTGTTAGTGATCTGATAGTGGTCTTCACATCTTCAATTTTGACAGCTGACAATTGACCTTAATTTGGCCAGCGCATATAACTTTAAACTACTGGTAGCCAACTGACAACCCTGTTGGTGTGACATATTGTATCAGCTTACATGTAGGGAAAAAAAGACTAGCTGGTCCTTTATCTGAGCTCGCCTTGATTACTGTCAGCGGATGCCTGATTTTGACAGCTGTCAATTCATCCTCATACGGATGGCTTACAAAGTGTTAATTTCTCCAAGATCCAATGTGACATTTGACTTCAGCTTACATGAAGTGTGTGTACGGGTGGGCGTACGCTACGTCATGACCAAATTTTCTCGGATGAATAGTTTACCAAATTTTCTTACCCATGGTGCTCCGCAGGCGCGCGCTTCGCGCACGAGAGAGCTCCGCTATTAGCTGTAGACAAAGTCAATGAACCACTTACGCTAACTCCAGAAGAAAGAGTTCATTCGCTTTAAATGGTGTACACTCAAATCAATACAAAAGAGGTGGGCAAACCTTTATTCTACGGGCACTAAACTTCCCCTTTTTATCAAAGGGATGAAGTGCAGCAAAGTAGCGTTCAGTTGCTACGGTAACAAGTGTAAAAACTGATGTGCCACCTCCAATCTAGGCAAAACTCCCTCCGGTATTGATATTTCGTGAGAATGTAAAAATTAAATTGAAATAAAATCCCTCGCCTTTAATCACATTGTATTTCCTCACCTTAAGTTTACGACTGTTAAGCTTTCCTTTGTTTTCAAAAGGATACATCACAGCAAAATGGCGTTCAGCTGCTATGGTGACAAGGGTAAATACCGATGCGCAAGCTCCGACCCAGGCGAAGTTTCCTCCTGTTAGTAGCCGGCAGAGAATATTCCCAGCAACTCCATCCGGGTGAATGAAGGTGTGGATAAAAATATATCGAGGCGCTAAAAATGTGGCCACAGTCATGTCTGCGATGGCGAGGTTCATAAGAAGATAGTTTATTGATGTCCTTGGGGAAACAAGAAAATTGTCTTAGTTAGTTCCCCCCGGAGAAGGGTATTAAAAGAAACATGATGATAGTGAGTTTAGGCAAGAGGACGGCAGAAGAAAGAGGACCACGGTGTCCTGATCATATATAGACTGCGAACAGCCCCTCTTGTGCTCGATAATCTGTGAGCGAGCGCGATATGCGAGTGCGCATTCTGATATAGGAGTTCTAATACGAACTTTCCGAAATCGGAATATTTGATATGGTTTAGACTAAATATTTCTAAAAACGGTCGACTCCCTATAACTACAACCCACGAGGGAAATCGAAAAAAAGTTCGAGTTACTCGGGGGTTCGAAGCAGATAGCCCGACACAAGCACATAGGCAAATGGATGTGGAGGGAACTTAAGTATCATGCTCACTTCTCTTCAGGGCAGCAAGAGATATAGATTGATATTTTGAAAAAGGAATTAAGCAACAAAGCTTGATTAAGATACAGGGATAGACACTGAATTTGAATTAAGCAGTGGAGTGACAAAAATGTAAAGACAAAGAATTGACACGATTGTTTTGAAATAAATTCAATGTTTCGGACTTCAGTACATCGTTTTTATTTTCCGACTTTTCACGGGCTTAAAACATGGTTATAGTTATCGAGGGTAAAATTATGTAAAGATGACCCGAAGGAAAACAAAAATTACTTCGAGTTAGCGGGAGGTTCGAGTTATCGAGGGTTCGAGTAACCGAGGGTAAAATTACAGTGGAAGTATGAATCCAGAAATCGAGGGGAAATCGACTACGGTTCGAGTTTGCGCGAGGTTCCCGCAAGTTAGCGAGGGTTCGAGTTATCGGGAGTCAACTGTATAAAGATTAAAAAAGGAGGGGGAACATGAGCATGTGGGTGACTTGCGGATCGCGCGGCAAAAACTTCTTGATGGGAGATTGTGCGATTTCAACCTGCAAGCCCATTAGTTCGACCCCCATACAATACAATAAAATACAATAGCTTTATTTAAAGAGGGAAGCGCAATAACCTATTACAGTTTTCTAACCTAAGGCCCTCAAAAAATAAATAAATAGATAAAATTTAAAAGACAAAAAGCAAATAAATTTATATATACACGAAAGAGACAATATTTAAAGTAGAGTACGCTATAAACACGTAATGAATAATATATAAATCGACGAAGGGGTGCAAAATATGTACTATAAATGAACATGTATACATATATATGTAAATATAAATTAAAAGACGTTATAGTGGTTGTAGTAGGACTACGAAAAACAGTGACAATGAATAGAATAGCGGCAAGTCGAGCACAGTAGATCCTCCAAGTGCTCGGCCGATGATAGGCGTGAGAGTAACAGACTTCGTAATTTAGACTTAAGAGAGGAGGGAAGAAATTTAAATATCAGTGGAGAAGAAGAAATAGAAAACTCTTTTAAGTCAGATTTGAGGTCCTTAAAAAGTTTAGTATCACTATAGGCCAATGTGCGTTTCCCAGAGTCTTGTAAAACGGCCCAGAGGTCCACGCGAATCACAAAGAAATTGAAATCTGTTCCTGAGACATTTAGAAGCATTCGCATTAAGGTGTATGGAGCATTCGGATCAAGGTTAATTAGGAAATGCACCCTAAAACGTCGAAAACATCATTTACTTTGTCCTTTCACTTTTTGCTTTTGTTGCTCTCATAATTCTCTGGAGTAAGAAGTTTACGGGCTATTTTTCTTATAAAAAACGTCTAAATGTTGCGGACAGTATAGGTATACCGACACTTACCTCATGTCTTTGTTCTTTACTATGATGAGACAAACAAAAGAGTTTCCAGTGATGTTTACAATAACGAGTAACGATTGCACTGTTGTTACGGCGATCTCGGCTGGGCCTTGCTCCCTGTAGATAAAGTCCATTGCTTCCTACAATTAAAAAAAAGAGGATTTTGAGACATTTTTTACCCATAAAGATCTTATATAGGATCAGGTTATCGATATTTACGTTTTTCGAGTCTTTTTGATGTAATATACAGAGGATATTACACGGTGGCGCGAAGATATGAATTTTATTTTCGAGTGACATAGAACTTGAAGTTCCTCTACATTGCTTGGTTAATTGTTTTGGTCTTTGACTCAATAGCTCCTTAAAATGAACGTCTTTATGTCACATGTCATATTATTTTTTGCTTTTTCCTCATGGATGACTCAGTTTTACACATCGATCCCTTCCGTAACCTTCCTCTTCATGCATCCAGCTTTATTATCATAATTGTCTTTTTTTTCGCACGACTTAGGTATTCAAATAAAAAGAAACAGTTTTTACCGATTTTGCAAATACCTGGAACTCGGAGTCTTTGTGAATTCTAATCCTGCGTTTTTCCTCTGCTTGCTCTATCGAAGATGGTGTAGAACTGTCAAACATATGCTTAAAAAACGGGAAGTCTAAAGTCAATCATCATGATATAAAAGTACATTTTACTCAGCAGCTGTTCAGTTAAAGGGTTGACCTGTCATGAACAGCGGTAGAATTTCAATGCAACTTTTGCTTTCGTTTCTAAAAACCAATTGCCTGCACAAGCCTGTTTATTTATTGGCTAATATAATACTGAATTAAAAGTTAGCTTAATTTACCTTTGCTACGTGCTTCCATCGTTTCTTATTAGGAGTGGAAAAGCTTATTTATCCTTGTATATAGCAATTACCCGCTAAGTTATGACTATTGAACGTCACCTGTTCTTATAAACATTTTGGAATTATTGGACGAGGCTGAGAATGATCTAATAAAAGTATTATGCAGATCGAGAAAGGTCTTAAATTTGGCCAATGCTATTTGTTTTTAAATGTTTATCCGTTTTGCAAACTCTATAGTGTGATATTCCAACACTAACGTAGCTGGCTCAAAATTTAGCCTAAACTGAGTAGAATCTCTTAGTAGAAATACTCAAGTAGAATTTTAAGGCGAAGCACAAAGGCTACTCCTTTGTAGAGTACGGTTCCTTTCTGCCTCCATAAGAATTGGTATCTTCCAGCAGACTGAATAAAAACTGCTATTTCGTCTCCACTACGTAGTACAACATGAATAGAAAACCATTAGGTTTATTTTGGCTGTTTCGGCCGAGCACTGCAGATATAACAATACGTTATACAACATCTTCTATTACATTCAAACATGTGGCGGTAAAACTAGAACAGAGCTGAGCGACGGTTTACACAGAATACTGTCAGAACAGAGGCCAGAAAAAACACCAGTAGGGAAAAAAACTCGGCAGGAAATCTGGGTAGGATCCATGGCTCATGCTCTGAAAAGCCCATCCTACGAAGGGTACGCGGCTGGAAGGCCTTTTGCCCTTATTTACAAAACAAGTATTCCAACAAAGGACTGCAAACTCTAAATAATTTAAGGAAACGCAAACAAGCTAAGAAACTCTTGCGAAACTCGAACTGTCACTAGTAAGTCAAATATATGCTTAAATAAATAAATAAATAAATAAAAAATAACGTGAGCTAGACGAGGTGTCGGCCTAGAATGCTTTCCCACGTGATAAACATCACTTTTATGGCGCTCCATTCTACCAAACTGCACTTCAACTGCCCCAGTCCCCACTGTTCCCGTGCCGCAGAAATATTTCATTTCCAGCTAATTCGTATCCACTCAAACGCCGGAAAATCCATTTAGTTGCAGTTTTTAGCCATAATGTAGGATAAAAGGGCCAGCCCCTTTATCCTCTCTTGTCACAACTGAGCTCTCTTCGCCAAGCAATAGGTCCAAGATGTTGATCTTATGTATTACTTACGAAATGTCGTCTTCATATGTCTCTTCGTTCCCCTAAACATGTCGATCAGTCAACCAGTAAATTGTTATGTTCCGTAAATGATCTAATAGACACCCACTCTTAAGGAAACACCTCTTATTTTAAAACGCCCCCTCTACAATCATTATCTTAAGTTTGTAATTAGACGACCTTCTCTAATAGACGTCCCGCTCCCATGACAATCACTCCAGAATTGTAGCAATTGGCAAGAAGGAGCAAAATCACTCAATTTATTCAATTCTTTTGCTTAATTAACAAGGGGTTACTCATTGTTCAATGGCAAGTTCAAAGTAAACATAGACTTACAACCATGATCCTGAGCGAGGATTCTGACAACGAGGTTAAGATTTGAAAGAGCGATATGAATCTCTATACGGCTGAGACGTATCAGTAGCTCACTTCGGAAAAGAGTGATAGCCTGGGACCCAAACTAGGCGCGCCCGCATACATTTATGGATTTATTTGGGGGGACGCAAATGTAAACAAACATAGCGGCAAGCGAAGTGAAGTGTTTCAGCGGGGTTCAAACAGCTCGAAATAGTAAAACGGAAGGCGGAATTAAAAGAACGAAACATGAAAATGTGCAGCTGAAGAAAGATGATGTGCCTGGGGCGATTTTACCTCGAGAAAAAAACAAAAGAATGCACTGTGAAACAGCTTCAGAGATGGTTTCGTGGAGCCAAAACAACCGGAAAGAAAATGCAGCTGGATAAGTCTTGCCTTTGGTATTACAAAAAATACCAGCCCAGGGGAGTCTCGCCATAATTCAAGGTGGCTGCTCGACCTGTTCCCCCAAACAATCCCATAAATGTCTGCGCGCTAATTAGTTTGGGTCCCAGGCTATCACTCTATTCCGAAGTGAGCTATTGATGGACTACATATTCTGCTATTCCTAAAGCACACCAGTTTCGTTGTGATTGTTACAGTTATGAGAATAAACACTTCTCCATTTTAAACGTCTTGTATTTATTAAACGCCTCCTCTTAGACCCCTTGAATTAAATAAACGCCCCGGGCATCCATTAGATAATTTCCCGTAAGTGAAACGTTTTAGTTAGAACAATATTAGTTTCATGGCGCCACAAGCAACATTTTATTTACAGAAGAGAACGTTTGGAGCTTCCTAGTGTAAGCCTCACGGGGCCGAGGTACTCCGGATTTCAAGTGACGGTGACGATCGCATGGGGGCAAAACTCAAAATCCCAAAAAATCCCTGAGCCAAAAATTATAACCCCTGAAAAATCCCATGCCGAATTTCTAGGCCTTCAAATTTTTCAGGAAGCATTTAAAAATGGTATGACATGAAAAATGAAAACATTAGAAATTGAATGTTTGTGTGTGTTTATTCATCATACCATCTGAAGTTGTCTTTTCCGCATCTGGTAGACGCGGAAAATCTTCAGATTGTTTGGGACACCCAAAACATCGTTACTTAAATAAAACCACCAAAATAACACTTGCCAAATTTTCCTACCCCCCAAAAACCCGGAATAGAAAATTTCAAACCCAAAAACATCCTTTGATCATCCCCGTCACTCGAAATCTAGAGTACCCCTCTTGGTGAGTATTTCAAATGAATGCATTTTTTTTAGCCACCAACAGGAGCCTGCAAATAACAGTTACAAATTCTTGCGTATAACTCCTAAATTATTGAAACATTTGCAATTTATGGCTTGTGCCGGAAATTCTCGTCGTCTTTCAATTATTGCATGACCCCATATTCTTTGACGAGTTTATAACGAACCAATTCAACGTCCTGCTCCCAGTTCGCTTGTTGTCTCAATTGATAGAGCGCTGCACCGTTATCGCAGAGGTCAAGGTTTCGAATCCTGTGCCTGAATTTTTTTCAGGCATCTTTTCGCAACAGCAAAAGTTGCGTCTATAACTGTGATGATCTTCTTTCATATTAAGTCGCAGCTTGTTACCCTACATAGCACAATACCCTAACACAAATCCTATGGTATAATTAACGATGGATAGTGATGATTATTATTCATTCAAAATATTTCCCCAATTCTGATTGGCTAAAAGCATCTTGATAATTCACTATAACCAGTTACTGTTGACCAAATTTGGAAGAATTTTGTGTTTAACGAGGAAATGACGTCAAAAATGCAGCCCTCTACAGGTTAAGGCACCGTTAACCGAAAATACCTGAGGACGAGGTTGAGTGGTTTTGGTTGTGAAAAAAAAAATGGCGGATATTTCACTCGTTTCAAGAGTAAGAACTACAGCTGGAACTAGGCGAAATAATAACTAAAAACATGACATAAACAGCAAGAAGACAACTCGGAGGGCGACATCTGCTCTTTGGAGAATATTTGCGGAGCTGGACAAACCAAGAAGTACAGTTACTGTATCGAAGATGAACTTAACATCGATGCAGATACAGCAGATAAGCATGTTTCAGCTATGTTTAAACTAGGAATTATTTTGAATGAATAATAAAGCAGTTAATGAGTTCGGCTTTCGTAGGATATGAAGAATTAAGCAGATATCGGAGGGTGTTATCCATCGCGGCCTTCGGCCTCGGTAGATAATACCCTCCTCGATCTGCTTAATTCTTTATATCCTACTCAGCCTCATCCATTAATTGCTAAATATAAGATAAAGAAAAATGTTTTGGCAGATCAGGGGTCTCGGCAGGCATCACCCTCCTCGATTTTTCATTTAAAGAAAAATCCCCCTCAAAAATTTACTTTATTTGAGTGACAATGTATTTAGCACAAAAATACTAATTGGGGGACAGTAATTTTACGTTTCCTGCTGGAGACGGGAACGCAATTTTACGTGGTCATCCGAAACACGCGAAGGTCTAGCCGCTCGCAGTGCAAAGGGAAGACCTTCATTTCTCAGTTGTTTTAAGAGACCGATTTTTAATGCGGCCCCGGGATTTTAACCGGCGACCTCCCGCACTGCATTAAAGCGCTCTACCGACCGAGCTAACACTGCCGCGGTTAAGAATTCAATAACTGTTTCATTATTCATTCCAATCATTTCCAACCTCAAAAAATGCTTCCAAACAAAATCCCTGAGTGCTTCAGTTGTTAAGGTACCACCATACCTAACCTTTTTACATACATGACGATAACTTCTCTTTGTATCCACAACTCGATTGCTGCACGCGTTTTAACCCACCTTGCCTGGGACACCAACATGGCCGCCGTTTCATTGTTTTGGGATACCAATATGGCCGCCGTGACGTTATGTGAAAACACTCTATTTGATAAGTCTAAACCTAAACATATCAGAAGTAGTATAGTAGGAACTGAACTATCCTGTTTTTTTGATTGAATTAACTTTTTGTGGAAAGCATTAACACCATTTACATCATTTTTAGGCAACCTATTGACTTGGTTGAATCGGAAGGACGAGGATGGCTATTTTAACGTTTTAATTGTTCCTGTCAGGAAGCAGTACTCTCAATATCAGTTTCTTTCTTCGCAGTAACAACATTAATAGGGACCTTTAGATTCTAAGACGAGTGCGAGTACGACGACGAGATTTTCTCAATACTGAGTAGTGCGAGGGCGTGCGCTAGGGTCACTTTGGCGGCAAAACATGATAGTCGTCTTCATTCTACTACGAGTTTTAGCCAGAATGTCGTGTTAGCGGACAGAAGTTAAAAAGTATTATAGGTGTTAATATTTTGCGGCGAGGAGATAGCTTAACCTCCTATAATCAAGATATCAGTGCGTGCTATTTTTTTTTGGTGAAAAAAAAATGTACAATGAAGCTGTCCGGGGTGTCTATTATTCAAGAATACACGAAAAAACGTTAAGTGAGATCTCGTACTCGTAGTCGTTCTCGTCCTAGAATCTAAAGGTCTCTAATCTTACGCAAAGCAGGACATGTTATAAAAGTGTCAATCACTGAATGTGAAAGGACGCCAAAGCTTGTAATCCTTGTAGATTTTTATCGGAAAACTCTTTCCAAGGATCATCCTCCCTGACAAGTCCAAACCGGTATGCAATTGACCTTTTGGATCATGAACAGTTTTGTTTATTTCAATATTGCAAGTATTATTCCTACTTAGCTTTCCACTTTGCAATTGTTTCAAAAAGTTCTCCTGTTCAATCTAATACAAGTGTATGGTATGTTGTAGAGTTGATAACCGTAAACAAAAGTCCCATCTTATTTTGTATGCCATATTCTTGATGACTTTTTGGCTTGATTAAGAGGAACCTTACTATCCGACAACGGCGACGTCCATGAAAACGTTGCTGAAAAACAGACTTCGCATCATTTTAAACTTTTTCGCGATTATCTTATAATTCGCCCCGTAACTTAAAAGAAGGGGATTTTAGCTGGAGCTGAAGAGAGGGGGACGCGCTCAAGTTCGGACAGAAATGGTAGAATTTATAGCCTTGCCGTTCCTGTTCCCAAGTAAACTTAAAATTTGGCCATTTCACGTCGTAGTTGTGCAGTGAAGGCGAAGAAATGTACAAAAAAGCGGGATGTACGTGCAGAGTTGTTGTTTTGCTCATTAAACCAATTGTTTTTTGACGTTCCCTTTGCCGTCGTCGTCGTGGTTTCGTTAGGTCCCTATTGACCCTCACTACCTAGTCTGCCAGCAAACCCGGCAATTCCCACCAACACTGACTCAAGCCCTTTTCTCCAACTCAAAGGTAAAAGCTTGGCCTCTAATTAACCAACCAGTTGCTGTTTTTACGGCCACGTTTTAAATACATATCTGTCTGGATTTGCAAAAACATAGCCTGTGTACAGCCGCCCCTCCCCTCAAAAAAAATCGGAGGAGAGGGGCGGCTGTACACAGGTTACAAAAACATGGCTACAGAAATCTCTCTTATATACCCTCTGACTGAGTCTTGTAGTGGAGCATGTTTTTTTTTTCATAGTTTCTTTTTATTTATTTAATCGGTACCGGATAGGCAACAGTAGATAGACTTCGATGAGTTTCTCATTGTCTATTAACCTATTACCCACCCCCCCACCCCGCCCAAAAAAATGTTTTTGATAACTTCCCATAATTCTCTATGTATGTCAGTTTGAAATCAGCAAGCGTACTAGACTTAACTCGGCTCTCATAGTAGTGGGTTGTCTTAGAGTTTTTTTGGCTGCCTTGAGCAAAGTTTTCCGGAAGCCATTATTAAGCCTTATGAAGGAACAATTCTCACGTCTGTCAAAGTCTGCTGCGTCCAATATCTTCTGGTATTTCGTCTCATTTCGGGCTACATCCCGGGCTTGAGACGGAAAGATTGGATATTGCGAGCTTTGTTGTTAGCAGTAACAAGTCTTTGGCCTCACAAAGTAGGTTCTAGGGTTGAAATCTATTCGGCAAAATGGAAATTCATGCTGATTTCTGACCAGGTCAAAGACTTAGTAAAAAATTGTGTGGAAGGCGGGGGCTGTATGTCTCCTTTTCAACCGCTGGTTTACATCCGGGATCTTGAATAAATCGACTGTCAGTGAGTCGAGAAACGTTCCATGTTACGATTTATGTGGAGAAAGCGAAAATTTTACGGAGTAATTTGACGATGTTTTGCCCGTGTTGAGTGTGGAAATATTATGAGTGGTTTTGGGAAGTGTTGTGATTGGCGCGAAAGTCATTTATTGTGTGGTTTACCGAAAGTGTTGACAGACAAATCTCAGGTATGTGCGGTTGAGCTCATGTTACTAGAATACTTTGTGTCAAGCCTAAAAACACTTCGTGAGTGTTTAGTTTAGGTGATTTTGTCTTAGAAAGCCTATTCTGTGCTCAAAGATTGTGGATTCTTAGACCCTGTTTACATGGAGTGGGGGACCCCGGTCTAGTGGGGTAAGTTTCTTTTGTTTTGTGTCCCCCAGAGCGTGAAAACAAAAGAAACTTACCCCACTAGACCGGGGTCCCCCACTCCATGTAAACAGGGTCTTAATCTGTTTTCAGCCAACACTGAGCTGTGGCCTCACGGTTTGACTGACTAAAAGATTACAATTTCTGGACGTTACAAATGTTGTTTATTTCACCACAAAATCCTCTTACTTCTGCCAGAGAACTTTATTGTCTATTGCCAGCAATAACGATGTCATTGTTTAGCTTCAGCTGGTCACTTTTAACTGCTTCCCATTCCACTTAGATGTCAAATAGTTTTAAAATGCACTTAAAATTTCTTTAGCCACGTTTTAACAAATCCCGACAGATATTAATTAAGGCAAACTCTTTAAATAAATTAAATCATCAGAAATCACTCCCTTAGCTACGTTTGTCCGTTTATTGGCTTTGGTGAAAGGAGATAACGGCTATTTCCACGTCCTTCTGAGTTTTAACCGGCAGAATCCCGTTTGGTTCAGGACGGCACTTGCATCTTAATATTCCTTTCATTTTCTCTTTGTATCGCTGATTTATCAAAGCATACAAAATAGGATTGATAGCAGAATTGAACAGGACGAAAATGGAAGTTGCTGCGAATGACAGCTTATTGAAGGAAGGCTTATAGAAGTGGAGGACGAAGTTAAACGTGTCTGCAAGCCAGGTTACTCCAAAAACGATACTGACTGTTATGACCATCAAGGTGACCCGCTTGCGTACTTTCAGTACACCCTGAAAACAAAAATTAAAAATTTCAACTTGTTTTTTTTTTGGAACAGAATAAAGGCGGGTGCGGGTGAGTATACGGTGGTGACGTAAACCTACACACATGCGTTATTGACCAAGGGTGAGGTCAAGGTGGTTGGATATTGGCCAAGTTCTTTTTTGTGTGTTTATGCATCAGACAAATCCAGCTACGGCCAGCCCCTGGGGAACATTTGCCTACCTTTACAGTCCCGGGGGTGGGGCATTATAAAATTTTGCGTGGCCCGGGGGTCGGGCATTTGCCCACCCCGAGCTTTTGACACGAACTACGTGGATTTCGATTCTAATATAACTAAACGTGGAGGATTTTACTGGAAACTTGACATTAACAAGGAGATTGGCTCATCTATAAAGGATGCGAAAAATGTGTAGAGGTTTTAGAGGTATGATTTCTCGATTTATGCATGCATTTCTTCATTGCTTATCTCGACAGAACTTACACTGTGAAATCGGGAGCTATTATAACAAGATAAATAACAATGATAAAATAAAGAATCATGATTGGTTTTGTCGCGGCTTGCGCTTAAGAATAGCGCTATTACAAAGGAGCACGTTGAATAAAACGAAAAATTTCACTTTAAACATGCGTCAAGTGGCACTATTCGACTGGGCGATCAATGAAAACTGGTACAGTGTGGATTAAAGACGGGGCTTTTGGCAGCTCAAATGCAAGTGTACCAAGTCCAGGGAATATCCAGCTCTCTCGACCGAACAAAATTGATTAACAAAGAAATTTCTGCATGGCCAAAAAGAGAACTTTTTCCTGCATGAATAAATTGGTATATAGCATTTTGTTTTTAATTTAGTTTCGAACCTGTCGCACACAATGATGACTTCCTCTTGGCTTTGAACGTGTGAACCACAAAGTGTACACGACTTGGGAGTATAGAGCGATCATGAACGTAACGGGGAAAAATCCTGTAAACAGAAACCAAACCATGCTATAGGTTTTACCCATCCATTCTTCAGACCAAGTATAAACGCACCAATCATTTTCCTTGTCAAAGTTCCTTGAGAGGAACATTGGAAAAGTGATGACGATCCCAAAGATCCAAGAGCAAGCAATGGTCATCTGAAATATGTATACAAAATTGTAATGTTTCATGACATGCTGTTCCAGACCAACTAGCAAATGAGTGAAACAAAACCAAAAGTTTACAAATGTTAATTGGCACTTCTGCTTCCCCAAGGTAGGGTTTGCACCAGCCACGCGTTCCTTTGCTTTGCAATGCCCGGTAACACCAATACCCGGTAACACCAACTTTCCAATTTCGCGTTTCATCTAACTTTTCTGTGTTTTCTACACTACGTTTTTGCTGATGCGCACAATTTTTACCAGGGGCTTTCCATCGGCCAGGAAATGGGTTCGTACCTCGCGTAATCACGTGAATTATTATGCAGTGAAAGTACTTCAATCTTCATTCTACTTCGCTGTCAGAGTATATCTGCTAGTCACGATACTAAGAGTAACTTCTAAATGTTATGAAAACTAACTTTTTATCGTTGTGTAAATAGTGCTTTAGTTCATCAAGGCCGTGTGCCATGATGACGCAAAAGATAATATGTAGATTTAGCCAGGGCTAAAAGCGAAGCTCACGTTAATAAATTAATAATTTTAATAAAGCAATAAACATTAATCAGTTAACTTTAAGGTACATTCATGAGACTTTTGAGGGAAAGTAATTCCTTAGAGAAGAATAATTTGACAGTTCAAGAGTGACACAAATTTTACATCGAGTTAATAGTCTTATATGTACACCAAAAAATAGCAATCTTATTCGATTTGACAGTAAATTAGGCCTAGAAAACAAATTCTTCCCAAACAAAAGAAGTTAAACCCAGTCACCCACCTTCACTGCCTTTATTTTTATAAGGTTCATTCATAGTCTCTCCAACCACTTCTTTGGAGAGATCTCCGAAACATAATTTTATGCAAGACACTATCGTCCTCAGTTGCAACTAATTTACACGTTGCAATCATCTGTCTAAAAGGAAGGCCAAAATAATAATAATAATAATAAAACAGGCCGGTCTTTTTGTGTTTCGAAAAAGATTTGTGTTCTACAGGTTTACTTTACAAGTAAATCTTGGCGACAAATCTGGTGGTGTGTAAAATAGTAGCTAATAGTATTTGAAATATACTTTTTATCAGTGTTTTTTGTACATAATTAACCCGAAGGTCTGAGGAAAACAGTACTATGCCTGTGTGCCTGTTTTATATCATACAGACCTCGAACAGGATTTGTTCTCCCTTGCCCTATTTAAACCTATAATTCCGCAGTTTTTCACAATTTTGCAGGACAAATTGCGCTCATTCAATATCCAGGAAGATCGAAGCACGCGCTTCCTTTATACTTTGAGCAAAAGATTATAGCCTGACCACATTATAAAACGTTTTCATGAAGAGAATTTTCCATAATACCGGGACTGTTTTATCGGAAAAATCTGTTCCTATGTGATATGCAGGGTAATAATTAAGTGAAATTTAGTGAAAACGATAAAAAAATTCCCAAAATCACTTATATGGCCAGCCGGATGGGTTCTCACTTTTGTCAAGCACCAAATTTGCAGTCCGAGTTGTCAGAGCCGTTTGACAGATTATTAACAGAGTTAAGCTTCAACATGATAGAGATCTTATTATGTTTAGGTTTTATTCCCTTTATGGTTTTGTTATGTGATATTTACGCGCGGCATTTTGAGTAGTCCTGCGTGCAGTGTTTTGTTTTATGTTCGACTGAAAACAACCTGCGCAGCGATTAAATTGAGAAAGAGACTACTAACAATCAGTAAAATAAATATAACTTGGTGAAACATGTACGGAGACAACAATTTTCATTCACGAAGATAAGTTTTGAGAGTAAGTGTCTCTGAAAATCATGAGTCAGGTAAGTATAAGCTCATAGACTTCAAAAACCTTACAGATTTAAGCCGGCTTCCCGGTGTTTACTCCAAGGTCTATCAAGGTGAGCCGCGAGGCAGGAATATCGCTCACAGCTTTCTTTTTACAGCCAAAATCATAACTAAATACATTGTATTCTTCGGAACGATTTCTTTGTATAATTTTGTGGTCAGAAAATGTTAAGACTTTTTAAAAATCTATAAGCTTATCTCAAACCTGATGCTACTTTAGGTCAGATCATTGTCTTGTACATAAACTTGGCGCAGAAACTACGCTCGACTTTAAGAAACCAGAAAAAAAAAACATAAAATACAATTAATAACTCAGGCTTACCAGTCAAGATGCAGCTACTGAAGGCCATCAGAATCGCTTGAGACTTTTTTGAACTCTTTTTATAATACGATTTAAGCAAGGGGAAGTGAGTAAAAGCGACCCATCCGAAATCGGATTTCCGATGACTTTGACAAGCGGTGCATTTCTTAACCCAAAAAAAAAACAAACAAACCAGCCATGAATAACTTAAGAATGTTGCTAGCAGCTGTATTTCATTTTGTGCATCCACTGGAAAAGGACAGTTCAAAGCTTCACAACAATCAGTGGTCGGTTCCTGCAATTCTACTTTTTGCAAAAAACGCGGATTCAGAAAATGAAAAACGCCTAAAAATCAAGATCTTTATTTGTATTCAATACTCAACACTGAAAAAAGGAAACCCTTTTTTAACTTTCAGTCGCCATTATGGAAACTTGAGAAAAGTGCCCCTTTTTCTCACGAAAAGCCGTATATTTTTAGGATTTGTCTTCGATATAAAGTCATGTAAAGTGAAGCAACTTTCTTGAGTAATATTTATATCTCACGAATCGCAAAAAAAGCTGGAAAGAGACATTTCTCGAGTGTTTTTCAACTTTTTGCCTTTTTCTTCAAAGTAAAAAAAAAAGTCGACCTTTTTCCTCTTTCTTTATTTGGTCTTTTTGGGCGGACAGTTGTCAAATAAAGGCGGGAATCCCAATCTTCAGTCCTCTCAACTGACAACTGTCAAAAATGACAGTTGATTGTGAGCAGTGAATTGTAACGCTACAGCGGTTACCACTAACACTCGCCCTCAAAGGGTTTCTTCTTGGGTTCAAACCTGCGTTTTGGTGGACGTCAATCGACCGTTACCATGGTTTTTCACTCGTTGGCCTAGAGAAGATTCTTTCTCCGTTTCTTGAGCACTCGGAAGAATATGTCGGCTTTTCAGCAGTCTTTGCAATATTTTGCTGCAGAATCTGACACCGCTTTATGTCAAGATTACGAGGAGAAAGAATTTGTTGAGTGTTTTTCGGAGGAAACTCAAATTATCGACATATTTACACACTGTAAGTGACAAGTAACTCGTCTGAGTTCTTGCTAGTTCTGGTTTCTATTCGATAACATAAAGAATGATAAGTAGTAAAATTCATTTTCGAAAACAGCCTCCATTCAGAGGAAACTTTTTTTCCCTTTTCGGTGTGATATCTTTTGTTTCTATGAACTTATACTAGCTTCTTAGCAATTCAGTCGTCCACGGCTCCCGTGTTTTCATACGATCAAATAAATAAGCAACCTGAAAACCGTTACGTAAACTATAGAGAATTAATGTTTTGGCTATTTCACTCAGCTCACAGAGACCTCGTTGTTTCAAAATAATGTAATCCTTCATCTTAATAAAATAATTTCAAAAGCCGTGGTCGTTCCAAATTATTCGCCCTTCATTCAACGATGAGGGAACCTTCGCTGTCAGAGCGCGTGGAAAACCATGGAAACAGTTGATTGACGTCCACGAAAACTCAGGTTTAAACAGACAGAGAAAACCCTTCAAGGACGCGTGTTAGTAGTAACCGCTGTAATTTACAATTGTTCATATGTAGGCGCACTTTGTGTTCCGGCAATGTTTCAAGATGTACATGTCGGACGTTTACGTCAAGATTAAGATGGGCGATAAATAAAGAAAGGGGTAAAACTTAAGTCTTTAACTCTAAACAACGGTACTCTGGCCATGGTATTTAGGCTCGTCCTAAACCAGGAGGTCTACGAACATTTCCTTTAAAGAAGGGGAGAAAATTCTCCGATACTGGCTTTTAGCACGTCGAGGAGTTTGAGAAGACGTACTCAGTCAACGGAGAACGAATGACTGCCAACTCAGTTAGCTCAGTAGTGCCCGCAGTACAGTCTACAGGGCTTGGGGTACCTCTTTCCTACCAAAGGACGGCCACACAAACAAATCTCAACCCCCCGCCTTGACAGAGTGCGGTGGCCATGCAAAAACGACCGACCTTTACCACCACCAGAAATCGCTCATATGGTGGACGTGTCGCCGTCTGGCGAAATTGGAGAAAAGTTCCAGATGCACCTTGTCGCTAACCGAAGAAACTTCGTCGGTCGATGAAGTATTTGCATCCAGAAGAATCACTTCAAATCCTAATTGTTGTTTTAGTAGCCTCTGTACTTTATCGATCGACGACGTTTCTTCGGTCAGCGTCAGGTACACCTGGAACTTTTCTCTGTTTTCGCCAGACGGCAACATGTCCACCACTACAAGCGGTTTCCTCTACGCCACTTGACCCTTCTTGGTGGTGGTGAAGGTTGGTCGTTTTAGTACGGCCAGCGCACTTTGCCCAGGCGGAGGGTTGAAATTTGTTCTTGTCGCCGTCCTCTGGTACGTCTTCTCAACGTTCTCGACCTGCTAAAAGCCAGTATCTGATGGTGGAATTATCTCCTCTTCTTCGAAGGAAATGTTCGTGGATCCACTGGTTTAGATCGAACATAAATTACCAGATGACCTTTGTTTAGAGTTGAAGACTTAAGTTTTACCCCTTTTTTATTTCTTGTCCATCTAAATTTTGAAGTAAAGATCCGACATCTTGAAACATTGCCGGAACACAAAGTGTGCAACTAGATATAAACGCTTGTAAATTAATGCCACGATTGCCCAAAATTTCCCGCCATTTTTTAACAGCTGTCAGTCGAGTGCATCCCGCCAAAAATACCAAACAAAGAAAGGGGCCGGGGAAAAGTCGACTCTTTTCGACTTTGACTTTTTTAGGCATTTTTTATTTTCGTTATCCGCGTTTTTTGCAAAAAGTAGAATTGCCAGAACCGACCACTGATTCACAACGTTACACAAAACTCTGTCAGTTTCAGCTATCAGTAATCAAGTTTCAAGATGCTGCATAAATTTTCCGCATGAACTCACCTGTCAACTTTTGACTAATCAGAACATAAAAATTAGACGTAGAGCGTGACCAACACGTGACCATGGTGAGAAAGGTCAAAAGCAACTTCCCTGTCTGTAAAAGCTGGCTGAATTCTCGCGTTCAAGGTCAGTTTGAAATTTAAAGTTTAATAGTGCGGCTCATAAACACAACTTCCTATTTCCTATGCGCTAAAAAAATTAAACTTGAGCCTGCAATCATTTGAAAAGAGTAACTTGTCAGCAGATAACTTCAACTCAGGGGGCCCATACCTGAGCCCGCGATACGGTCAGGTTATGATGGTCAGCGGATGCTCAGCTGCCAATTGACCTTCGTTAGATTGGTGAATTTTCGAATAAACGGACTGTTAACTGCGAGTGTGAGTAAGACATTTTTCACTCTGAGTTGTAATGGAGGATTAATGGGGCGAAATGTCAGATCGTTTATGTGAGCCCGCGTTGTTAGTGATCTGATAGTGGTCTTTACATGTTCAGTTTTGACAGCTGACATTTGACCATAATTTGACTACCGCATATAACTTTAAACTACTGGTAGCCAACTGACAGCCCTGGCCGGTGAAAAGGAAGTTTCATTTCATTTTCATTTTCATGTTGGTGTGTCATATTGTATCAGCTTACATGTAGGGAAAAAACGGCTGGTTCTTTATCTCACAGCTGTCAATTCATCCTCATACGGATGGCTTAAAAGTGTTAATTTCGCCAAGATGTAATGCGACATTTGACATCAGCTTACGTGAATTGTGTTTACAGGTGGGCGTACGCTACATCATGACCAAATTTTCTCGGGTAAATAGTTTACCAAATTTTCTTACCCATTGTGCTCCACAGGCGCGCGCCTCGCGCACGAGAGAGCTCCGCTATTAGCTGTAGACAAAGTCAATGAACCACTTACGCTAACTCCAGAAGAAAGAGTTCATTTGCTTTAATAAAATGGTGTACACGCAAATCAATACAAAAGAGATGAGCATACCTTTATTCTACGAGCACTAAACTTCCCCTTTTTATCAAAGGGATGAAGTACAGCAAAGTAGCGTTCAGTTGGTACGGCAACAAGTGTCAAAATGTGCCACCTCCAATCCAGGCAAAATTCCCTCCGGTATTGATATTTTTGTGAGAGTGTAAAAATTAAATTGAAATAAAATCACTAGCCTTTAATCACATTGTATTTCCTCACCTTAAGTTTACGACTGCTAAGCTTTCCTTTGTTTTCAAAAGGATACATCACAGCAAAATAGCGTTCAGTTGCTGTGGTGACAAGGGTAAATACTGATGCGCCAGCTCCAACCCAGGCGAAGTTTCCTCCTGTTAGTAGCCGGCAGAGAATATTCCCAGCAACCCCATCCGGGTGAATGAAGGTGTGGATAAAAATATATCGAGGCGCTAAAAATGTGGCCACAGTCATGTCTGCTATGGCGAGGTTCATAAGAAGATAGTTTATT
This sequence comes from Porites lutea, assembly GCF_958299795.1. NCBI lineage: Eukaryota > Metazoa > Cnidaria > Anthozoa > Scleractinia > Poritidae > Porites > Porites lutea. The sequence goes on from NC_133206.1 coordinate 15,764,162, forward strand.
GATGTCCTTGGGGAAACCAGAAAGTTGTCTTAGTTAGTTCCCCTCGGAAAAGGGTATTTAAAGAAACATGATGATAGTGAGTTTAGGCAAGAGGATCATATGTAGACTACGAACAGCCCCTCTTGAACTCGATAATCTGTGAGCGAGCGCGATTCTTGGGTTGCACGTGACGTCACCAAAAATCAAACTAAGAAAGTATGGATTCTTCCGAGTTTCTACTTTCACGAGGTATTACAGTACCTAAACATCTTTACATAAACAAATGTTTGGTTCGAAAGGGTTCTTCGTTTTGCGAGAGAGGACGCTTGAATTTCCAGGCTTTCCCGTGACGCGGCATTTAGCTGGCGGCCGGGAAAGCTGTTATGTGGGTTAAAGACATTACCGATTTTGGGAGATTTTGCAATCTAAACATTCCTTGTCTCAGAATAAATATTATTGTAATCTTTATGAGTTCCTCAAGCGAAGAATTCACGCATTAGCAGGAAAACTCGAAAACAGATGTTTCTGTTGGTATCTGGCGGCCATATTGGTGTTTCTGAAAGGGACACCAACATGGCGTTTCCATACAAAGCTTTATAAATTTAGGTAAACCGTTTTTCCCAATATCTCGGATTTGAAATATTTCACAGACCTGACTCTTGGCAAGGATTTTTGTATATTTATCTTTTTTCATTTCCCAGATTCTAGTCCTTCTGTATTAAATGGTTTGCATTTTTATTTTCCATTGCGTGACAGTGCAAGCCGAGAATAGGAGTTCTAATATGAACTTTCCGAAATCGGAATATTTGATATGGATTAGACTAAATATTTCTAGGAACAGTCGACTTTCGATAACTCGAACCCTCGAGGGAAATCGAAAAAAAGTTCGAGTTACTCGGGGGTTCGAAGCAGATAGCCCGACACAAGCACGTAAGCAAATGGATGTGGAGGGAATTCAAGTATCATGCTCGCTTCTCTTCAGAGCAGCAAGAGATATAGATTGATATTTTGAAAAAGGAATTAAGCAACAAAGCATGATTAAGATACAGGGACAGGCACTGAATTTGAATTTACCAGTGGACTGACAAAAATGTAAAGACAAAGAATTGACACGATTGTTTTGAAATATATTCAATGTTTCGGACTTCAGTACACTGTCGTATTTATTTTTCGACTTGTCACGGGCTTAAAACGTGGTTAGAGTTATCAAGGGTAAAATTATGTAGAGGTGACTTGAAGGAAAACAAAAATTACTTGGAGTTAGCGGGAGGTTCGAGTTATCGTCGAGTGTTCGAGTACCGTAAATGATCTAATAAACGCCGCGGGCCTTTATTAAATTTCAAGTGTCCGGGGGTGGGGGGGGTTTAAAAGATAAGAGGCGTTTAAAAGAGAGAGGCGTTTTATTCTAATAACTGTAACATGGTAACCTAAATACGGTATTATAATAATATAAATGACAGAGCTTTAGCAGACTGTCAAGTCCTTCCGCTGATAAGTCTAAACCGTCGACAAATCCATAACGGTATATGGTACATACAAAGTGGCGGAAAAGGGTACCGTACTGGTAGTTCTTATAGCTCAATGTCAACATCCGAGTCCTCGTCGAGCACCATGGTATTTTCTTCGCTGGCCTCTTCTATGTCTGAGTTAGTTATTGCTTGAAATGGGATCAAGAACATTAAAGAACGCTATCCTCACTTTGAACGGAAAATTGAGCAAGACGCAACTCGCATACCGGTGTTAATTAAGCATACATCTGTTTCCAGTTTATGTGTGGTTTTCAGGGAAGGGGGCGTTTATTAGACAGGGGGCGTTTGTTAGAGAGGGGCGTTTAATACAAACTTGTCAGCTTAGTGGGGCGTTAATAAGATAGGAGGCGTTCATTAGAGAGGGGGCGTTTATTAGATCATTTACGGTAACCGAGGGTAATATTACAGTGGAAGTATGAATCCAGAAATCGAGAGGAAATTGACTATGGTTCGAGTTTGCGCGAGGTTCACGCAAGTTAGCGAGGGTTCGAGTTATCTGGAGTCAACTGTATAAAGATTAAAAAAGAAGGGGGAACAGTGATGATCTGTGTGCGACTTGCGGATCACGCGCCAAAAACTTCTTGAGGGGAAATTATGCATTTTCAACCTGCGAGCCCATTAGTTCGATCCCCATATTCAAGGTTAATTAGGAAATGCATCCTAAAACGTCGAAAACAATATTTACTTTGTCTTTTCACTTTTTGCTTTTGCTGCTCTTATAATGTTCTGGAGTGAGAAGTTTACGGGCTATTTTCTTATAAAAAACGGTAAATGTTGCGGACAGTATAGGTATACCGGTACTTACCTCATGTCTTTGTTCTTTATTATGATGAGACAAACAGAAGTGTTTCCAATGATGTTTACAATAACGAGTAACGATTGCACCGTTGTTACGGCGATCTCGGCTGGGCCTTGCTCCCTGTAGATAAAGTCCATAGCTTCCTACAATTAAAAAAAAGAGGATTTTGAGACATTTTTTACTCATAAAGATCTTATATAGGATCAGGTTATCGATATTTACGTTTTTTCGAGTCTTTTTGTTGTAATATATAGAGGATATTACAGGCGCAAAGATATGAATTTTATTTTCGAGTGACATAGAACTTGAAGTTCCTCTACATTGCTTGGTTAATTATTTTGGTCTTTGACTCAATAGCTCCTTAAAATGAACGTTTTTATGTCAAATAGCTTTTGTCGCGGTGGAATATTATTTTTTGCTTTTTCCTCATGGATGACTCCGTTTTACACATCGATCCCTTCCGTAACCTTCCTCTTCATGCTTCCAGCTTTGTTATCATAATTAATCTTTTTTTTCGCACGACTTAGGGCCAGTTCAGACGTCGTGCTTCTGCCGTGCCGAACTAAATTCAAGAATCAAGTTCGACAAAAGTACGGCAGAAGCACGGCGTCTGATCAAACTTTTGAATTAAGTTCAGCAATCAATTAAGTTCGACAAGCGCTGACGTGCTACACGGCTCTGGCACGGCAACGATTCAAACGTCGTGCTTCTGCCGCACTAAGCAAAATTCATAAATGATATTAATGTATTTTGGCGAGATTGCGTTCCCACAGGGAGTTAGGAGGAGAATTGTTACGAGGCATCAGTTAATCCTGAATTTGGTTCGACTCTGGCACGACGTCTGGATCAAAGTTGTTTTCCTGCCGTGCTATAGTCGAACCGAATTACAATTAAGTTCGGTACGTTAGAAGCACGACGTCTGAACTGGGCCTTAGGTATTCAAATAAAAAGAAACAGTTTTTACTGATTTTGCAAAAACCTGGAAAGTGGCTTTGTGAATTCTAATCCTGCGTTTTTCCTCTGCTTGCTCTATCGAAGCTGGTGGAAGAACTGTCAAACATATGCTTAAAAAACGGGAAGTCTAAAGTCTATCATCATGATATAAACATTTACTCAGCAGCTGTTCAGTTAAAAGGCTTGACCGTTATGTCATGAACAGCGGTAGAATTTCAATGTATGTAATTTTTGCTTTCGTTTCTAAAAAGTGGTTCCATCGTTTCTTATTAGGAGTGGAAAGCTTATTTATCCTTGTACATAGTAATCACCCGCTAAGTTATGACTACTGAACGGCACCTGTTCTTAAAAACATTTAGGACAAGGCTGAGAATGATCTACAGATCGAGAAGGGTCTTAAATTTGGCCAACCCTGTTTGTTTTTAAATGTTTATCCGTTTTGTAAACTCTATTTAAGGATTATTCCTCGAGCCCGAATGGGCTCTGAAACAATGGTTGTCTTTACACTAGGCTGTTAAGTGAGACTTAAGAGCTGCTAAGTTTTACTTAACCAAAAAACACGTGTGAAGGCCTAAGTAAAATCTCAAGTAACTTTACTTTGCATCTCATTAAAAGTCGGAAAGTTGAAACGATTCAAGAAAGTTTCAAGTGACTTGAAAACCATCCTTAAAACCGACTTAGGCCCGGTTCAGACGCCGCTTGACTCATGTGCCGAACCAAACTGAGTTTGGTTCGACTTTGTAGCGACATTGGCGCGACATCTAGTTCAGACGGCGCACCGTGTGTCGAACCTAATCTTTATTTCATGTAGGGACTTATGGGAAGATTTATAAATTATCATAATGTATGCATTTGATTCGGCACATGAGAAGAACTTCGTATGAATCACCTGCCGAACTTAACGTTTTTGCCGCACCAAATTAAAACTGCCGTACCAAACTGATTCAGGCGCCGCTCTTTTGCCTTACTTAATACCTCAGTTAGGTTCGGCACATGAGTGGAGCGGCGTCTGAACCGGGCCTTAACGAACTTGCGGTTTCTTGAGCTTTGAGAAAGGCAAAACATGTCAATCAATCTTAATTATGTTGCGCAGGAAAATAGCCTTAAGTTAACCTGAAGTAAAAAAGAATCGGTTGTGTGTGAAGCTTTATTTTACTTGAAGTAATTTAAATTTACTTGTCTTGAAATATTTCTTAGCTTATTTAGGCTCTAGAGTAAAGACTACCAATAGCCCATGAAGCCGAAAGTCGAATGGACTATTCACTCAGAGCCTATAGGGGCGAGAGGAATAATTGTTTTAGTAAAAACCAACTAGTTGGCGACAAAACAACCTTAGCTGGTTAAAACTAGACTTTAATCCTTTTTTGCCGCCAAAAAGCCGGCGCTTTTAGCTATTAGTGGGCTATAACTTATAGCGTAGTAGTAGCTCAACCAATCAGAACGCAGCATTGATAACAGATCATTAGTTGGATTTTACTAATTAACAATTAGATTCCATGTTGCCGTGCGTCTGTTCAGTAATAGATCACAGAGGACGTCAAAATGTGGTAAAAACAACAATGACACACTCGCCTGCGGCTCGTGTGCCACGTCTTTGTTTTTACGACATTTTGACGTCACGGCAACAAGGAATCTATTTGTTTTATACAATGATCAGAAAAGAAAAAGACCTATACACATACCTGCCTCGAACCGCTTGACCTTTTGAGGATTTGTGCTAGTTCAGGCATTTTTTAAGTCCCAAACTCAACTTTTCATCTTAGCTTCTTCTTTATCTTACTTGTGTACAGTTTCTTCGAAAAGTTTTTCACCGTCTTTTCTTGCTCAAAGAAGAATAATAGCGAAAACATTTTGCAAAACAGCGAGTCTCTCGTAGCGAAGACACACGATGGCAACTGTTGTGAAGATTTCTTGTAGTTTAGGCATTGTCAAGTAGTCAATAGCTTTTTTGGTCTCCGTTTCTCCATTTTTCTTCTTTGTAAATAGCTTCTGCTAAACTTTTTCCGAAGCTTTCACTTGCCTCAATCCGAAATAATCTCACAAACATTTTCAAAACCGCGTGCCATGTTGAACAAAACAAAGAAAACAAGTTTCCCGTGACATCATCCATGTATCTGTACTCTAATAGATCATGGGCAACGACCAATCACAGCGCGCGTAGCATTCACATCAATGTATAAAGTGTGATATTTCAACACTGACAAAGCTGGCTCAAAAATAAGCCTAAACTGAGTAGAAAATCTTAGTAAATAGAATTTTAAGGCGAAGTACAAAGGCAACCCAACTGTAGAGTACCGTTCCTTTCTGCCTCCATAGGATTTGGTATCTTTCAGCAGAATGATCAATAGTTGCTTTATGTTGTAGTTTTTAGCGTTAATGTAGTACATCGTGTAGAAAAAACCCTCTATGTAAGAGCTAAAGTCGTGAAAAACCTTAGCATCCTTGACCCTGCGAGCAAAGTCTCCTTTTGTCTTGTTCATTGAGGAAAGAAAAGACGCTCTGCCTCAGCCTCGTACCCAGGTCAGCTCGTGTTATCCGAGTTACCAGAGGAGGCTTGGAACCGAGTGCAATTGCGAGTATTTTCCCGACAAGCTTGACAGGTGACGTCACATCCGAAATCGCCAAGGACGACTGGGAACGAGGCTGTTCTGCCTAGCCTTTGAAGTCGCCGATGCCCAAACGTCCGCACTAGTCGTCAATCGTGTCCACTTTTTTGATAAATTCCTGGTCACAACTGAGCCCTCTTTACCAAGCGTAGAACCTTTGGGCCTGGGTTCAAAAAGTGTATCCCAGGCGATGAAAAAACATTCTCAATTAAGACCTTACTCAAGTCATACAGAGTTTTTTTCTCGAAGACACCAAAATCGTGCAAGTCAGAAATGTTGTGCTAGCAGGATGGTTTGACACTAATCGACGACAACTAGTGCAACACATCGTAAAAGAAATACATCTTTATTCGATGGAGCACATGTACTGACATACCACACACACAGCATTTTTATGAAACGCGCGTTACATTTTGCCACTAAACTAAATTACAGTATAAAAAGGGGGTCGGTGGGCAACATACTACTTTTACCTCGTGCCAAAATGCTGTTTGTTGCAATGATTTTTTTTCTCTGGGGATTAGGAAAAAATGTTCTTTTTAGTGTGACGATAACTTCTTTTCGTATCCATAACTCGATTGCTGCACGCTGCATGTTTACCATTTTTCTCAAATTTATGGAGCGTTTCCACTCACGTGGCCATCATCTATGCAAATTTATTAGAACAAAAGAAAGTGTCTGCATAAGAAAAGAGTGCAACCCCACAGGGATGGTTTGGGACACCAACATGGCCACCGTTTCATTGTTTTGGGACACCAATGTGGCCGCCGTGACGTTATGTGAAAACACTCTATTTGATAAGTCTAAACCTAAACACATCAGTAGTAGTATAGCAGGAACTAAACTTACCTGTTTTTTTTTTTATTGAATTAATTTTTTGTGGGACGCATTAACACCAATAACGTCATGTGTAGGCACTTTAACGTTGCACCAGGTTTTATCTTAATGTTATGACTGGTATAAACGAATTGAAGGGTTTTGATTTTTTTTTTATTTTAGACACAGTATGGACACAGTATGCATGGGTGCAAAGCAGTACAATGACAACATAGACAACATACGCGCAATAATTCACCCGTAGACGCTTCAATTATCAGATTTCTCGTGCGATATTCTTATTATTGACTTGGTTGAATTGGAAGGGCGAGGATGGCTATTTTAACGTTTTCATTGTTCCTGTCATGATCAGGAAGCAGTACTCTCAATATCAGTTTCTTTCTTCGCAGTAACAACATTAATAGCGACCTTTAGATTCTAAGACGAGTGCGAGTACGTGTACGAGATTTTCTCAATACTAAGTAGTGCGAGCGCGTAAACCAGCGTCATTTTGGCGGGAAAACATGATAGTCGTCGTCATGTTAGGGGCCGACCATTTAACTCTTGAACAATCTGATGGGCAGCGTAGCCTGCGAGCAAGCTCTCCTGTTTGGGCGAGTGAAGTGAGTCTCGCGAAAACGCGCGAGCGAGCGGCAGAGCCGCGAGGGGCCGAGGAAAGGAGAGCTTTCAACGATTTCTCATAAAATTTCATTTGTACTTGGCCCAGACGAAGGGAAATACCATTGGCTTAAAAATGACGTTCCGGAAATCAAAGTTGATTGATAACAGGCTAAGCTGGTACCCGCTTCGTCTGTGTGTCAAATTTGGCTCTCAGGGGGATCAGATTGGTACCGGCCCCTCAAAGCAGACGGGCTCGTTTGATGTTGATAAGGCGAGCCGAGGATAAGTCGGATCGAGTTCGTAGTTCTTGTGGAAGGAAAATGAAAACCCTTCATCAGTTGTATTCGTTTGTGTCAAGCGCCTTCTTTAGTTCTGAAAACCGGGAGAGTGAAAGTGAAGAGTGATTCAAGCGCTGTTTTCCAACGTCGGTTTCTTCGCCCAGCTGAATTCTACTGGGTAACAAAATTCAGAAACATGTACTTGACAGTGTAGCGGTGTAGCGTGACCGTAAAGAAGGAAAAGAGAAAGAGTTGGAAACAACTCGAGTAAAACTTAAGAGAATCAAGTGCAGGAAAACGCCATTCTCCTGTTCCAGACGGACAAATATATCATGTTTTCGTTGGTGATTGCGATGGGGAGTAGTCTTCTACACTGCAGTACGGATGACTTTTCAAAAGTAAACGAAACGAGAATCAAATTAGAGAGTACTTATCCGAGCGGACAAGTTGAAGTTCGATGTCCCCGAGGAAAAGAAACATATCAGCGATTTTAAAAAAACATTGCTTTGATGCTGGAATGCGAAAGCGATTTATAAATAAATAATTCTACGCGGCCTCGGCTGTCTAAACTTACTTGACAGGCGGTTGTCACTTTTCTAATCTGCGGCACGTTTGCGTTGACAGTTTTCACGCTTTACGGAGTCCCGGGGTTTCCGGGGTGGAAATGCAAATTTATGAGAGATCCAGGCGGTGTGCGTCACGACCCACAAAGGTTCATGGGTAAAACTGTTAATGTGCCTCATTTCAATCGTGACACGGTCGAGTTCGCATCTCGTAAGAGAGATGAATCAAACCCAGGGATCAAAACACTGATGCCCTTTCTGAAAAACATTACGGAAGAGAGCGATTTGGAGAATTTTCAAGGTCTCATAGTGGCCTTAGATGCTTGCTATTGGCTTCACGAGACAATTTCAATAAGTTTATCGCGATTCGGAGACGATCGTGCGATCTAGCCGACTAATGAGCGGCGACCAAGAGAGGATAAAGGGGACAGAGAAGGCATCCCCCATACACACCCTATTCCATAGGTAATTCGTCTCGAGTTATTTTTAGAATCGGGATGAAGTTACCTCGCGCGTTTCGCATGACTAAACGCCGTGCAAAACATGTCGGGCGAAAAGCAATGAAAGCGTAAAGAGATCGAGAGCATTTCTGATGAATATTGAAGCGAAATGAGTCGGCGCTCATCAGGGAAAAGGGAATCGCTGGACTCTTTGACAACCCGTGAAATCAGTTTAACTCGAAGTTGTCGTAACCTCAGTGCTTTAATAAAATGAGAAATTTTGCCGGTCTATTGAAACCGGTCGTTTGTAGAATAAAGCAAGTAGGACGCCAAGTGTTATTTTTGTTGAATAATAAAGACTAATAAAAGAAGAAATTATCGCTGTCTTCAAACTGCAAATTATAAATGATCCTGAGAGAATATTCAGTGTGTTAAGGATTTCCCTGCTGTACTGTTAGCTCTATACAAGAGAGGAAGGGCGATTCTTTCTTAATTTCCATTTCGCTGACACAGCTTTAGCAGAAATCTGTCTGTAGTCGTTTTTGTCGACAAAAAGAATGGCAATACCGCTCTCCGCGTCTTTTTTTTGCCTCAATTCGTGAAGGACGCGTGGCTCTGAGCGTGGTCATCCACGCGGAACACATTCGCGCTATGTGATTGGCTGTTGTCTAATCCTCCTTGGGATCTGTGGTCTTAAAACTTACTCGAGACGAATTACCTATGGAATAGGTTGTGTATGGGGGATGCCTTCTCTGTCCACTTTATCCTCTCTTGGCGGCGACTAATTTCCTGCTGCTTATAAGATTTTATGTACTGTTTGGTTTATATGTATATTTTTATCTCATAGTGAGAGAGATCTGTAGTTCATACCTGGATTTGCTTAACTAAAAAAAATCGTCCATTAGAAGTGTTTATATAGTTGATGGACTTCATTACCGGTCGAGGAGGGGGAGCGCGAGCAAATAGCAGGGTGAGAAATCGTCTCTCATAACAATATTTTCATCGAAAAGTTAAAATTATTTTGAAAACAGTGCCCGTTTGAAATCCTTATGCGCAAATAAATCTTCTATCAGGCAAGGGGAAAACAGACCGAAAGAGCGAATCAGCTACAGCACAATCGGAATTTCACCGAAGCTACAGCCGCAGAAATAAACCACGATCTTGTCTGTGCGTTCACTGAAGTGAGCGCAGCATATCGATTTTGTTATAAAGTAAAACCTAACCTCACTGTTTTAAAATCCTTTATGTTGTTGTCTGGATCCTCGATAACGGTTTTGTGTTTTGATAGAGATTTATAACAATTTATTCCCTCACATAAGTTTACATAAAGATTTGCATACACATAGCACACGCCGCATGCAAATTATTTCAAAGTCACGCTTTCAGTTTCCGCACTGGGTTGCGAAAATGTTTTCTTTCCAAAGGTTATTACAATATTCAAACTTATTTACCTTTTCTGGTTTAAAATAGAACAAACCCTTCCTGGATTTGGCGTTACTCGCTTCACGTCGGTTTCCGCTTCGGCATGTTTTCTCAGCCCGTTTCCCGGGAGTTGTGCCTCTTGGGTGAGACGATGTCTTAATTCCAAGACACTTTCAACGGCTCATAACGGGAAAACTAACAGGGGTAGACCCGGGTAGACCTCCAAATTTGCAAAGAAGAAAGGTTGAAGAACCAAGAGGGCCAAATTCGATAAAACCGCTAACAGTAACCAGCAATGAATCCAAGAAGAACGCAAAAACAACACTCAAATCATAATGGCGGCCTGCACATGACCGAGTAATTCAAACTTGTCACAAACGCTCAGGAAAGCAAAATATTTAAAAGCAACGCAACTGCTATCAAGATAAAGTGTTCCAACAACTTTCCACGGCGGTATAGTGTCGAAATTACCAACACAAGCTTGGAACAAAGAGAAAATGTCACCACATATACCTCAAAAAAGGCTCTTTCCAAGCGCGAAAATCACTCTACAAATGACGCATTCTGATTGGTTGAATCTCGCGACGCACACCGCCTGTGAGAGATCGTTGCAAGCTCTCCTTTCCTCGGCCTCTCGCTCGTGCGTTCTCGCGAGGCTCACTTCGCTTGCCCAAATAGGAGAGCTTGCTCGCAGGCTAGTGGGCAGGATATTTTTTCCTCTTTTTTCTAGTAAGCTTTTTATTACATTTGTGCTGCATGAAATTTTTTTCTTCCGACAAGCGCTTGCGGGAAATTTTTTTTCAAAATTACCCCACCTCCCCCCCCCCCCCCTCAAGAGTTAAATGGTCGGCCCCTTACTTAGAGTTTTAGCGAGAATGTCGCGTTAGCGGACACAAGTTATAAAGTGTTATAGGTGTTAATATTTTGCGGCTGGGAGATAGCGTAACCTCCTTTAATCAAGATAACAGTGTTAATTTGTTTGGTGAAAAAGATGTACAATAAAGCTCTCCGGGGTGTCTATTATTTGAGAAAACGCGAAAAAACTTTATATTAAATCTCGTACTCGTAGTCGTTCTCGTCCTAGAATCTAAAAGTCTCTAATCTTACACAAAGTAGGACATATTACTAAAAGTGTCAATCTCCTCCCTGACAAGGCTGTTCATTGTCCAAACTGATATCTAATTGACCTTTTAGATCATGAACAGTTTTTTTAGTTCAATATTGCAAGTATTCTTCCTACTTAGCTTTCCGCTTTGCAATGGTTCAAAAAGTTCTCCTGTTCAATTTAATACACGTGTATGGTATGTTATGGAGATGATAACCGTAAACAAAAATCCCATCTTATTTTTTATGCCATATTCTTGATGACTTATTCATCCTCACAGCCTTGCTTGCCAGCAAACACATCACTTCCCGCCAACACTGACTCAAGCCCCTTTCTCCACCTCAAAGGTAAAAGTTGCTGTTTTTACGGCCACGTTTTAAATACATATTAATTAAGGTAAACTCTATAAATAAATTAAATTATCAGAAATCACTCCCTCAGCTACGTTCGTCGGTTAATTGGCTTTGGTGAAAGGAGATAACGGCTATTTCCACTTTCTCATGTTTTTTAACAGAAAACATCCCGTCTGGTTCTGCACGACACTTGCCACTTAATATTCCTTTCATTTTCTCTTTGAATCGCTGATTTATCAAAGCATACAAAATAGGATTAATAGCAGAATTGAACAGGATCAAAATGGAAGTCGATGCGTATGTCAGCTGATTGAAGGAAGGCTTATAATAGTAGAGGACGAAGTTAAACGAGTCTGCAAGCCAGGTTACTCCAAAAACGATACTGACTGTTATGACCATCAAGGTGACCCGCTTGCGTACTTTCAGTACACCCTGAAAACAAAATTAAAATTTCAACTTGTTGTTTGTGGAACAGAATAAACCCAGGTGCGGGTGAGTATACGGGACCATCAGCTAGGAGTGTAGTTAAATCACTTATATACTAAACTAGGGTATCTAAAAGATAGTAATGCTGCGGCACATTCTGTTGATACTGGCATGAGTTAGGCAGTGCGACTTAAAAGAATCGAAAATGACATTGAATGTCCTATTTACATGTTGGAAAGTACTAGAATAATTACTATCAGTTTATAGAAAGAACTCGTGGGAAAGTTGTTTAGAAAATGATCAAGTGGTTATCAACTCTGTTTTTACCACAGTAAATTGTAGGAAATGATAGAAATTCAGATTGTTTATCCATATACTTAATAGAAAAGATAGTACGGTGTACTATCTTTTCTCTGGAAACACGATACTTTTCTTGCTGTTTATTGCACTTTATTAAGTAACAGTTATTTAGCTATATATTTATAGGAAACAGAAACACAAAAGACGGAAAAAAAAGAAAGAAGGAAAAAAAGAATTTGGTAGGACTCGAACCCGGCACCATCGGCTCGACGCGATTACACCTAACCACTACACTACAGAAACTGTTCACGTATTTCTGGGAAAAGTCTTTTATCTAATGCCTTTCCCATGAAACTTCCCCCTGCAAGATGATCGCCAGCCGCATCAATCGAGCTATTAACAGTAAAAGAACAATGTAAATGCATATTCCATGGCAATGAATGAATGAAAGAACATAATTATGCTTTTCAAAACGCCGATGCACGTCCTCGTCTGCAACGTAGGACACAAAACATATGTTTTGTTATCTCGATTTCCGCTGTTATTTTGAAGCGAATGGTCAAAATCACATCCATTTTCGGCTCATACAGGTTCTGAAGAATAGCATGGCATGACATTTGCTCACTTTCACATCACCTTCTAGCAAGCTGGAATTTGTCTATCCCCCGTGTTGCGGAGTCGAAGAGCAAATGCTCATCTTCTCATCAGGTTTAACACCTGGACGAGTCAAAGGCTCTTGAATTGAAATCCAATCCCCTATTTAACCATCGTATTCATCTGAAAGACTCCTGCGTGTCTTAAATTTGGTAAGACCTCTAACCGTGCTGTAGAAAATTTGCTACAAAGAAAACTCTTGAGTCTGGGCAGCAAACGATGCGAACTTCCCCGTGTTTTATTTGAGTGGTTCGTGGCGCAATGCACTCTGGTTAAATGCAATGCATTGTGGTAAAAAGTGTGGTTAAATGCAATGCATTGTGGTAAAAAGTGATGAATTCGAGAATTCGTCGCCCCTTATATATTTCCCTTAAATCCTGATTATGTTGCTGCTCGCTCCCTACGGTCGCTCCGCAGCAATAACTGTAGTGACGTAAACCTACACACGTGCGTTATTGACCAAGCGTGAGGTCAAAATGGTTGGATATTGGCCAAGTTCTTTTTTGTGTGATTATGCATCAGACAGCCCCTTCCCCCGGGCCACTGCGGAACATTTGCCTACCTTGTCAGTCCCGGGGGTGGGGTATTAGCAAATTTTGCGTGGCCTGGGGGTCGGACCTACCCCGAGCTTTTTACACGTAGGTGGTTCCAGTTCTAATA